>NC_133875.1:8932711-8967366 GCF_044706935.1 Curcuma longa | reverse complement strand
GAAAAACTTTTTCAAACTATTTTTCCCTGGTCATATATGATGTAAGTAATTACAGTATGAAATTTCATAATTTTTGGATGCAAACTGAATTACTTATGCATTTTTGAAGTTAAGTCTGAAAAATAAGTTTTTCAAACATCAGTCGACTGCTTCAGATATCAGTCGACTGATGTCACTGTTTATCATCATTTTGACTCATTTCTTGAAAATTGGACATCCTTTGACCTCTAATTTTTTATGAATGCTCTAGGAGCATATTTTTAGTCTATAGGAATGTTCAAAACCTACAACTTCGATGTCAACAAGAGATTGTTGGTGCATGTTATAGGGGGAGTAAGGTTTAAGGGGGAGTCCATGCCAAAGTTGGTCAATTTGACAAATTAAACTCCTTCTTGGATTTTTATTCTATATGTTATTCAATTCTACGTCCTTGAATTAACATGTTTTTGATGATTGTCAAAAAAGGAGAATGGATTGTTTAAAGTTAGGATTTAATGCTATTCATGATTTAATGCTCATGTTGTTCATGCTTATTGATTCATTATGCTTATTGATACTTATTGATTCATTATCACTGGAATTAATTAGTGTCATTTTATACATGTTGTATTAAAGACCTAACTTAAATGAATTTTTGTCAAACATAAAAAGGGGAAGATTGTTGGTGCAATCTTGCCCCAAGTGATTTGGATTTTAATGTTTGGCTAAAATGAGTTTAAGTTAGGCAATGCTGGTGATCTAACTTGTGTGGTTTGAGTCCACAGGAAAGTCCAGGAATGGAGTCTTGGTAGTTGGTGAAGTCCCGGAGGCGCGATCTCTTGGCAAAGGATGAAGTCCCAGAGGCGCGATCTCTTGGCAAAGGATGAAGTCCCGGAGGCGCGGTCTCTTGGCAAAGGAAGACTTAGCACGACGAAGCTGAGGGAAACATCTCAAGCTAGTGCAAGGAAGGGCACGAGGCTTGTGGAAGACGTTTGAAGGTTTGCATCAAGGCTAAGGGCTGAAGAAGAAGCTAAAAGGGAAGTTTCAGCTTGATCAGTCGACTGACACTGTTGATGCAGTCGACTGGTGGTTGATCAGAAGCACACACAGAGGTTTCAGATGGATCAGTCGACTAGTACTGTTCATCAGTCGACTGGTGACCAAACAGAGAGATCAGTCGAGTCCATCAGTCGACTGGTAGCAGTCGACTGGTGATGGTGCAGTCGACTGATAGACGACCGTTGGGGTGACAGCTGGCTAATTAAATGCAGATTAAAGAGTCGTTGAAGCCCATCAGTCGACTGACCCTTGGAGCAGTCGACTGATGTACGAAAATACATAAAAATAGAAGTCGACGTCGAAGAAATTAACAATTCATTTTTCTCATCTTTCTGGCAAACTCTGATTATGTAAAAAGCTTTCCTCTTCCTCCATACTTCACTACTCATTCTTGTGAAAGGAAGAGATCATTCTGTAAAGGTTTCTCCGCCTTCAAAGTGTTCTTTGAAAAGCAGGATTTTCATAGTGGAGAAGGTCGTCTGTGTGTGTGGATCCTTGGATTAGTCACCTCGTAGAGGTGGATACCAAGTAAACAAACCAGGTTAGCGATTGTGCTTTTCTTTTCTTATTTTTATTTTGCTTCCGCTAACAATTTCGCAGGAAAGATAAAAAATCGCTATTCACCCTCCTCTAGCGAACGCATCGGTCCCAACAATATCCATAAATAGACCGTTGAAGTTTGTATACTTTATTTTTGTTAATAGATGTGAAACTTTCAAGTTGTATCATATATATATCCTCGAATAAATTCTCATTAAGGAAAATTATTTTTACATCCATTTTTTATATCTCATAATCATAATAAACTTCTATGGTTAAGAGTATCCGAATGAATTTAAGCATAGTCACTCGTGAGAAAGTCACGTCATAGTTAATATCATATTTTTTATGATAGCCTTTAGCCACTAATCTTGCTTTATAGGTAATTAAATTATCATCCATGTCGATTTTCTTCTTGAAAATCCACTTGCACCCAATAGGTGTTAATCTTGCTTTATAGGTAATCAAATTATCATCCATGTTGATTTTCTTCTTGAAAATCCACTTGCACCCAATAGGTGTTATTCCTTCGGGTAGGTCTACCAAGTTTTAAACTTGATTTTTATACATGAAATTCATTTTCGATTTCATGCCTTTTAACCATAGGTCTCTTTCTAAACTTTTCAAAACTTCTTCATGACTAGTAGACTCCTCATCCTCAATAAGCAACACGTTTCTCGATTCACTTATGAGAAATTCATATCTCTTGAGAGTTAGATGTACCATACTAGATCTACGAAATGACAGTGTATCAGCAGGTTCAGTCATTATCTTTCCCTATGAGCAATAGGTTGTGGGTCTCGATTAGGCATCTCTTCTATATTTATTAGAGTTTTTTAAACTGCCCTTAGCTCAACCTTACTCCGACTATTTTCCTACAAGAGAAACTCTTTCTCTAGAAATATTATTGGTGCAAGAAGCACTAGATCTTGTCTTAGAGTTTTGATGTTTGACAATACATTTAGGTCTGGTTAGTTTGACCAAGGGTTGATCCAAACAGGACCCGATGTTTGGATATGAGTGAAGTCTAGTTAGATCAAATGACTAGCGAGAAGTCCTAGTCGGTTAGGCTAGGCAGTGGAAGTCCTAATCTGGAAGATTGGGCAAGGAAGTCCAGGTGAGTGAAGCTAGACAGGGAAAGTTTTAGTTGTAGGCTAGGCAAGGAAAAGTCCTAGTTGTAGGCTAGGCAAATGCAAGTCCTGGTTTGGAGGACTAAGTAGAAGTCTTAGCAAGGTTAAGTGCATCAAGAGCAAGTCCATGAAGTGTCGGAGGATCGGGAAGCATGGCCAAAGTCCAAGTGAGTACGATCAGGAGGACCAGAGGTTTGGTGAAGTCTAGGCGGTCAGCAGGACTGGGACCTAGCAGTAAATTTCTGTGGGCCGAGGACCATGGCTAAGAAGGAAGACCAACAAGTTTGGAGGACTTATTGGCAAAACTTCTCCCGAGTGGAGTGGGTAAGGGCGCATTCTCGGAGGCGTCAAACTAATCTAGGATTTTCATAGAAATCTGAAGTTAGACCCACAAGGTAAGGTTTAGGTTGCTTGCATGTTTGTATGCTTGTCTTGTAGGAACCAGGAGCTGGAAGCAAGATGGAGAAGACATAAGTGAAGCAAACAGAGGCAGCTAAACTAAGCCTGGATTCAAGCAGCCTTATCCGAGGTTTTAGTCGATCGACTGGTCCAGGCGACCAGATTGTGGATTCCAAGTGACTCGGGATCGGATAAACACAACGAAAGTCAAAGTCTATCAAGACCCTCAATGTCAGCACAGAGTCGACCAGAATGGAGATTCCAGTCAATTAGAAGCGCCAAATTAGCTGCGAAGATAATGGATCAACGGTCTACGTGGAGTCACCCAGAACGAGATTCTAGTTGACCAGAATGGGCTACAAAGGAGGTGAACGTGCATAACCAGATAGATCAATTACAAGTCATCCTCTCCTTCTAGTAGTGGTTCTGAACGAGAACGAGGCCAGACTCTTACAATCGGAGAAGATCCAGGAGGAGTGCGCGACGCTCAGGACTTCTAGAATGACGTCAATTGTTCGGTTTAATTCCTTATCTTACTTTGTTTTACTTATCATTATATTCTTTATATTGGACTATAAGACGAGTTTGTTCGCCTTCGAATGAACGTTTGGAAAGGAGACCACTAGTGGACGGGTGCCTCTCATACATAGGTCTTGGATGTACGGGTTAGGAATCAAGTAAAAATCCACGTGTCCCTGTGTTTGTTTACTAATCAACTGCTAAGTTATTCTAATCGAACGAACAAATAAAAAATGAAGACCGCGCTATTCACCCCCCTTTAGCACGTTACACGATCCTACAAATATAACATACCTTAAAACAAACATCTTTTGTTCGAAGGGATGATAGATATTGATAACCCCTAATTTTCTTAGGGTAATCAATAAATAGACACTTATCAGACTTAGCATCTATTTTGTCTGATATAGTTCTCTTCACATAATCAGGACAACCTCATATTTTTAAATAAGATAAATGAGATTTCTTACCATTTTATTTCTCATATGAAGTAGTAGAGATTGCCTTAGTTAGAACTCTATTTAGTAAGTAAACAGTTGTCTTGAGTGCGTAATCCCCAAAAAATTTGAGAAGACTTGCATGATTCATCATTAACCTAACTATATTCAATAAGATTCGATTTTATCTTTCTGACACACCATTATATTGTGACGTGTAAGATAGAGTCCATTGAGACAATATCTCATTGTCCCTGAGATAATCTTGAAACTCTTGACTTAAGTATTCACTGTTGGCGTTCTGACTTAAGTATTTTTATCCCGCCTGGATCAATCATAAATGTTTATATATAAAAGAGCTAGTCTTTGGACGTTGGGTGGACAACGAACCTCCAGAAATAAAGGAGTTGCAAAATCTCCGGATGAAGAACCTTTGGATCGCTTTGCTTCTTCGCAGCAACTTCGCTTCATCTTTCTCCCTTTCAAGGATCCGGCCACTTTTCTTGGAGAGGGATACCTTAAGAAGGAAAGGAAGGAAGCAAGGGAAGAAGAAAGAAAAGAAAGAAGGAAGAAGAAGGAAGAGGCCGGCGGCACTAAAGAGAAGAAGGAGAGGAAGTTTTTCCGAAAACTTTTCTCTCTTTGCTTACTTTCGCCCCCTCTAGCCTTCCTTTTATAGTTGCACGCCCAAACCAAGCCCAAATCTTTCTAAACAGATTTTTCTAGAATTTTTCTGATTTTAGAAACCAATTCTATTTAAAAGATTCTTCTTCTAGATTAAATTGCAACCGTTTTCAAAATAAAAAATCAAAATCAATTTTATCCAATCTTATTTAATTTTGGCTATAATAATAATAAAATAATTTTAATTCGAATTATTTTTATAATTAATTCTCCAAAATTATATCTCAATGTCGGAGGTTTTTCCTTTCTAAAAAAACCAAATCAATTTTTTTTTCAATTTATTTAATATAACTGGTTATTTTAAATTAATTCTAATTTAGAATTATTTTTATAATCAATGAATTATTCTAAATCTCAGCCGATTAAATAAATTACAACCGTCGGATCTATTGGTTTTTCTTTTCCAAAAAAAACCAAACCATATTATAGATGATTTAAGGACCAACTTTATATTAAAATAGAAAATAAAACTGAACCGAAGAGATCTCCTCGGATTCTCATGGTTCTAATATAATCTCCTTTAATATAACTTAATTGTTGATCCAACGGCCCTGATCCTTTCTCTTGGGCGTGTGGTTCAAGAACCAACTTGTTTCTCTACTTTAAAACCGAACCGGAGAGATATCCATCGGATGCATCTAGATCTCATCCAACGGTTCTAATCTATTCTCTTTCAATCTTCTTTATTTATTTCGATCCAATGGATGCTTTACAAGTTGATCTCATCTAAACTCAACGGTCGAGAACTAATCTCATCCAACGGTTGAGATCTAAATCTCAACGGTTGATTGATTGCATCCTTTTGAAGATGTCTTTAGGCTATAGTGGGGACCTAAATTAGATCTGGCCTTCTGATGAATTTTGGATCTCATATTCAAACCCCGAATACACACCTTCATCCATCAATAGGGTCTACATACAAGCTTCAGTGATTCATTTATGGATTAAAGTAAGCATTCAATAGTTGGAATATCTGTTTTGATGAGGCAATCAAAGAGTTTGATTTCTCACAAAATTCTGACGAACCCTATGTGTACAAGAAGGTTAGTGGGAGTGCAATCGTATTCTTAGTATTATATGTTGATGACATATTAGTAATAGGAAATGATGTGTTTATTCTACAATAAGTTAAACTATGGTTATCCAAAAGGTTCTCCATAAAAGACATGGGAGAAGCAACCTATATCCTTGGTATTAAGATCTATAGAGATAGATCGAAAAGGTTGCTCGGTCTTTCGCAGTCTCCATATATAGATAAGGTACTAAAACAGTTTAGCATGCTTGAATCCAATATAGGTTACATATTCATTGGGCATGGGGTTCACCTTTCGAAGTCTATATGTCCACGGATGGAAGACGAAAGGATTTGCAGGAGTAAGATTTCTTATGCTTCGACGATAGGATCTATCATATATACTATGATATGTATAAGACCCGATGTATCATTTGCTCTGAGTGTCACGAGCAGATATCAGTCAAATCCAGAAATGGATTATTGGGAGGATGTCAAAGTAATCCATAAGTACTTGCGAAGAACTAAGGATGTATTCTTGGTATATGAAGACGGTGATATGCTTACATGTAGGTATACTGATGCCAGCTTTCAAATAGACAAGGATGATTCCAAGTCACCGTCTGGGTACATATTCACTTTAAATGATAGCGTAATAAGTTGGAAGAGTTTCAAATAAGATACTATTACCGATTCTACCACGGAGGTAGAATATATTACAGCTTGTGAAGCAGCAAAGGAAGCGATTTGGATCTGAAAGTTCATCAATAAACTTGGAGTGCTTCCAACCATTATTGAAGCATTACCTATTTTGTGACAACAATGGAGTAATTGCGCAGGCAAAGGAACTCAAGTCTCACCATCGATCCAAACATACCCTTCAACATTATTATCTAATCATAGAAATCATTAGTAGAAGATAAATACAAATTGAAAAGATTCCCACTGAAAGAAACTTTGTGGATTCTTTGACAAAACATCTAAGCTTGAGGAGCATATAGAGGCGTTTGGTATTGGATATCATAGTTTATTGACTTTAGACCAAGTGGGAGTCTATTATATTTGAGAGGTATCCTAAGATAATCATTTTATGATTGTACTATTTATTTAATTAATAAATAAAAATTCACTATTTAAGTGCATATTTATCATGTATTTGATTGGATCTTAAACTTATTTACTGAATGCCCATAATATAATTTATAGCATAAGAGAATTTGTGATTGATTACAACTTTTGAGCATCTCTACATGTGCAATTATGAATGTATGAAAATTATCCCTAGTCGATGAATTGATAAATGTGGACGTCATCTATTATATTGAGACTAACACTTTTTAAGCTCCTTGGTTTACCAAGTAGCTATTCTCACTAGTTGGAAATATTGAATGTTGAAAGTTAAACATAGATGCTAGTTAAAGGTAACTAATTTATTAGAGTGACCTTTTATGAGACTTTATATGATTCTATAAATATGTCAATGAAGATCTCGGTACAGCTTAAGTGCGAGTTTCCTTTGATTTGTGGTATTCAAGTCATCTTGATCATGAAGGTTTATACTTTAACATCTTAAGAAAACATCTCTAAGGAGATGTGGACCAGGGATGATTGGGTATAAGTCGTAGTGCCCGAAGGCATTTGGATAACCCACAGAGGATTCATTACTCCTTAAAAAGGAGATGTATATCCTATGGCCACTTGTTAGGATTGTTACTGAAAGTCTATGACCAAAGCATCATATGTCAAAAGTATGATACTCTTGGATACATATACAAGTAACTTGAATCCACAGGACAAGAAAGAAAGCTTGGGTTAGATGTGGCATAGTCAGCCTAGTAGGGACTAACACAAATAAACCATATTCTAAACTAAGCGGGTATAAGACGATGAAAGGAATGAAGCAAGTTTTATTGTAGCTGCTGAAGGGTTTAGAAATGGTTCTGGAATCAATCATTGATTTTTTAATCAATTGGAGGTCATGATGTACCACTAGGTGTCACTCATGATCGATCCATAATTAATAGTTAAATACGAATGACCAACATAATTGGGAATCTATTGGGTTACACGCACTATAAGTTTCTCAGAATGACTTAAAATGAGTTTGAGAATTGGATTCTCAGAACGAGAGAAATAAGTATGGTTGGATCTGACAAAAAGGCAAAGATGATGGAATTTTATCTTATAAAAATGAAATAAAATAAATTATTTTGGTTCCTAATGGAAATGATTTTGGTAGATCAGAAGTGATGATGGGCTTCGTCTTATGAAGATGAAATGAACAAAACTAGTTTGGTTTAGATCGGAGGTGTTTTGGTTACTGAATCAAACAATTTGGTTATGAACCAAGTTAGACCAAATGCTATAGTAACCGATCTAAACCAAACCCAAACCCGATCTAAGAAAACCCTAAACTCGGTTCATCACCTCACGTGCGCTCCTCCGATCAGCCGCCTCACGCGATCTTCTCCTATGGCTACTGCACACACAGAAGAGGAAATGAATCCTCCGATCGACTGCCGTACACAAAATAGGAAAGGAATCCAATCCCTTCTCCTCCGATCGGTCACCACACTCGAGAAATAGGAAAGAAATCGTGATCTCCTTCTCTTGATCGGCCGCCACGTAGAAGAGGAAGGAGATCCGATCTTCTCCTCCGATCGGCCGCCACGCGAAGAAGGGCTCGCGAGATTGCTCCTTAAAAGGGAATCATCGGTTGCTTGGAGGATGTGATTCAAAGCCCTAGCACCGCCAATCTCTTCCCATGCATTGCAATCAGGATGGGCACTAGTGTTCACCGATCACCAAAGCAGCTTCTTCTGCCAGTTGAAGCTCTTTCGCCCGTGACCGACTACTGGAAGAAGGGTTCTTGAAGCCTTCTCTTGGTTGGTTTCTCCTACTCATGTTGAAGACCGGAGCTATTATCGGACTGTCCTGCCACCGTCAGACTGTGCTACCATAGCCAAACTGTGCTGCACCGCCGGAGCTGCTGCCATTGTCAAAGCCCTTATGAAGGAGTACTGCCAGTCATCAGTGAGTAGGGGTTGCCAGAGTTGCTGCCGGGATGCAGGGTTGTTGTCGGGATACATTGTCGGAAGCTTGGGTGCTTTTGGAGATTTTTCATCTTCGCCAAAAAGAGTTTCGGTCATATGCCTTTCACCGTAACTTCACCGGAAATAGGATTACTGGTGATAGTTAGAAAGCCCCAAAAATAAACACAATGTGTGTTGTTGTATGTTTTCGATATTAGGATTTTCTCTCATATTGACCATTGTTGCTCGATACCTAGTACCATAGACAATGACATGACTTGTGATTTGGAAAGCCGTCCAGACAAGAACTTGGCGTGGATCATCGGTAGAGGTGGAACTTTGACAGAGCTACTTGATTAATATCATTCCCGCTGAGTGTTATACGTCAGGTATACATAGAATAAAATTATTATTCTCAAATTTTAATTTTTCCAACTATGTCATGTACATGTTGTATCTTGCATGCGTGTATTACGAATGTTGTAATAATTAGATTTTGTTATTATCTTTTCTTCCACTGCGCATATTTTTGAAATGTGTAAATACGCGTAATGCACCGGACCGATCCCAACAGACGGATGGTATGCATGATGGCATGAATAATGCCCTACATTGATATCTAGTGTGCAGGGGTATGCATAAGATAGATGAAAACTTAGCTCTAAGTTCCTCAGTATGAATCTAGGATCAGTGCTAGGAGTACTAGAGGTGTCCATCTTAGTTGTCTTTCTTTTAATCCTATCAACATGCAAAATTAATTTATTTAAAAGAAAATTAAATAAATAACTATCATATAGGATTAGGGTGAGCAAAAATTTGGTTAAACCGAATAAACTGATTAAACCGACCGAATTAAAAAATTTGATTCAGTTATGTCAGAATTTCAGTTATTTTTTCTAAAAAAAATTGATTAATTCAGTTCGGATTCGATTTTAAAATTTCTTATTCGGTTAAATTGAATAAACTGAATTAATCAAACTAGAAAAATAATTTATAAATTTTAAGTAAATAAATTTATAAATCCCTAATTAATTAGTAAAATTTTCATAATATTTAAAAAAATTTGGTTAATTTGGTCGAAAACTGAATTAACTGATAAAATATTGGTTCGATTTGTTCGATTTTTATTGAAAAATTTGGTTGGTTCGATTTTTATTGAAAAATTTGGTCGTTTCGGTTGGTTCGAAAAAAATCAGTTTATTCAATTTTTTATTAATTCAGTTCAATTCAATTTGCTTTTAACTGAATATTCAGCCCTATATAGAGTGTTACCTAGGCATACTATCGATGACTATTGTAAGAAATCATGACCCTAGGCAGCTTAGATGTTGACTAGGGTTTAAAATGTGGAAAAACTACGTAGAAAATTGGTTGGAGGCGCCTAAAGCCAAAGGCTCTGGGTACCTTATATAACTATTTAGGGTGCTCAGATATGATTTGTGCGCCTGAAATGTCGTTTCGGATTACCACATGGCAACGAGAAGATGCAAGGTGGGGTGCCCAGGGGTGTTCAAGGCACCTCAACCCTAGAAAAGGCGAGCTTTTCAAACTGCTTTCTCGCTAAGACTCCTAGCAGATCGGGGCACCCAGAGGCATAATGGGTGCCTCGAGAGTTTTTATCTAGGGTGCCTAGATTCATTCCAAGCATCAGTTTTGGTAGGTCTAGTGTTTGTTTAAGTTTCTTAATTGAGTTTAAGAGTTTTTAATTGAGTCAAATTGTTAAGATAAAATTGAGTTTAAGATTGAATTTTGATTAAATTAAGTTTAGTAAGTTTACTTTTAACTAAGAATTGAAGATTTATTATGTTTAGTGATTTATTTTAGTTACTTAAATTTATTTAAAGTTAAATTAGCTTGATTAGATCTTTAGTTAGGTTGTATTAATTTTTAGTTGAATTTACTTAATTAGATTTTTATTGTTTTAGTTAAGTATACAATTTTAAGTTTAAGTTTAGTTTAATTAGGTTTATTAAGTGTAATTATGAATTATTAGGTTAGAATTATTAAATTATAGTTAATGAGTATTGATTATGTTAACCTGTTACATTAATCACGGTTAAATTAAAATTAGGTTAAACTTTTAATTATTAGTTCGAGTCAAGATTATTAATTAACTTAGATTATTTAATTAGGATTAACTTAATAATTTAGTTTAAACTTATTACTATTAATTCAATAATTAAGTTTAACATTAGAGTTATTTAATTTAGTTTTATTTATTAGTTAATTTATGGTGGATTGTTCGAGATAGTTTGTTAATTTTATTTTATTTTAAATTAAATTTGAGTTAAATTAGGTTAAATTAAATTCTTGAATTACTATATTAGATTAAGTTAAGTTAATTGAGATTAAATTAATAATTAATTTTACATTTAAATTAATAATTATCTTTAAGATTTTATTTGAGTTAGATAAACTAACTTAGATTAATTTATTTTAGTTTGAATTGATTAAACTTATTAAAAATACAATTGAGTTAATTATTTAGATTTTTTAAATTAAGTTTAATTAAGTTTTAATTTATTTATATTTTTAAATTAGGTTTAATTGAGTTTTAATAGAATTTTAAGTTAAGTTTAATTGAGTTTTAATTTATTTAACTTATTTGATTTTGAATTAATTGATTAACTTTGATTCATTAAATTTAGTTTAATGTTTAATTAAATGAATTAATTTCAAATTAAACTTTATATCCATCTCACTCTTTTTTAATTTTTAATCAGTTAGTCTTATAGCTTATATGAGATGATTATCAATTTTGTCCTTAATTAACTTAATTTTAAATTTTAAGACTTGATTGACTTTGAGTTAGATTCAAGTTTGATCGTTGATTAATTAAATATACATTTTAAATTTTAGCTTCTAGGTCATGGTGAGACATAACATCCTTCTTGGGTATCGGAGCAATGATTAATTTCTAAGACAAAACTAATTCATGAAATCATATACTTAGTTAACGTATTGAAAAACTCTAATCTAACTAATCTAGAATGTGGTGGAACAAATTAAATGTAATAAATTAATATCATAAATTATCTTAAATTAATAAAAAAAATAGAATGAAGATATAAATTTCATCTAAGATAAAGAAATAAGTTCAAAACCTAATTTATAATATAAAATATGATCAAAATAATCCAAAATAACCCTAATTAATCTCATCAAATAGTTACTTATCAAATCTCCCACACTTATTTTTACACATCTCGTGCAAGTAAACCTAACTAAATATTATTTTTTCACCCTAACAATATTCATCATATTAAGAAGTTGTAATAACAAGTAGAAAGTGCAAACAATGTCTTCTCCAATCGTCAATCTGTATTTTTATATTTTTCTCGATATCAATCGACTGGCTTAGGGAGCAGTCGACTGATGGACTTCAATGACTAATTAATTAGCATTTAATTCTCGAGTTGTTAGCCCAACGTTCATCTGGCAGTCGACTGGCCAGTCGACTGCTCAGAGCACTTCACTCGACCAAAACTTCTATGTGCTTCTGGATTAAGGCGTCAGTCGACTGATGGCAGTGTCAGTCGACTGATGGCAGTGTCAATCGACTGATCAAGCTGAAAATCTCCTTTCAGCTTCCTTCTTCATCCCTTAGTCTTGACGCAAGCCTTCAAACATCTTCCACAAGCCTTGTGTCCATCCTTGCACTTGCTTGAGATGTTTCCCTCAGCTTCATCGTGCTAAGTCTCCCTTTGCCAAGAGGTCGCGCCTCCGAGACTTCATATTTGCCAAGAGGTCGCGCCTCCGGGACTTCACCATTTGTCATGTCTTCATTCCTGGACTTTCCTGTGAACTCAATTCACACAAGTTAGATCACCAACATTACCTAATTTAAACTCATTTTAGCCAAATATTAAAATTCAATTACACTTGGGGCAAGACTGCACCAACAATCTCCTCCTTTTTGATGTTTGACAAAAATTTATTTAAGTTAGGTCTTTAATACAGTAGTATATAATAACAGCAAATAATCATAATGATAAGAATAACTCATAAGATGATAAACATGAATAAAAGTATAAAAGCATTTAGATTCTAATTTAAACACCCAATTTCTTCCCCTTTTTGACATACAGCAAAAAGATCATTATTTCAAAGGAGGCATAAACAAATAAGAGTTAGGGCAAAAAACCCAGAAGGACCTCATGCCTTTGTAATATTAAATTGATTCGTTTAGGCACATACTCCTCCTAAAACTCTACTTCTTCTATAATCATGCACCAACAGTGGCTTTGTGAAGCCTAAGTTATAGGTATGATCAATCCCATAGACCATAAAATTGCTCCTAGAGCATATAACAACAAGTAGTAGGTTATAGGATGCATAACTAGTTAAGAAATGACAAAAATAGAGAATTTCAGCCACACCAGTCGATTAGTCTCTGAATCAATCGATTGATATCTGAAAAATAGAGTTTTAGACTTAAATTTCAAAAAATCATAAGTAATTTAGCGCACAATGAAAAATCATGAAATTTCATGTAGTCATTACTTAGATCAGATACAATAGGGGAAAAATAATTTGAAAATATTTGGTCTAGTAAAACAAGATTTTGATACAAAGTTTCAAAAATCTTGAAACTCTTAATGGCACAAAGGCTTTGTATCAATATTCTTGATTATTAAGGTAGACTATAGGTAGGCATTACTATAGCATTCCTATAGGGGTATGAAAAGTGTCTAAAATGTAGATTTTGAGTCATGATCGAAATAAATTTCAAAATGACATGTTAAACCGCCAAAAACTTCCCCTAAATCCTTACACCAATCTTAGTTAAAACAAGCAACAATGCAGCATGTATAGCAAAGGAAAAAATATATAAGGAGAAAATCCACATCATAGAGATACAAAGATGTCATACATAAAGCAAAGTCAGATAATAACATCCCACAAGTAAATTTTATGTTCGAGATACATAACATTTCAACTTTTAATTTTAATCTCAACATCACTCAAACTCAAACACCAACATCTAATCCTCAGGAGTGGAGGAGGAGGAGGAGCATGATATGACAAGTGCATGCCCCGCAATATGTCATATATCTCCTGCTGCTGTTGATAGGCCTCTGTCTGTCGCCGATCAGACGCTGCCCAGTCTTGTCGAAGTCCCTCGACCTCCTTATAGTATCAATAGATATCATGATGGTAGGTCTGAACTCCCTGATAGTAGTCCTGGATCTCCTAGTGATAGGTCTGGACTTCCTGATAATACCCCTATAGTCGCTGACAAAGATCATGACACTCCTGATGCATCACCCCTTCTAAATGAGTGATCCACTCATCTAAGCTACTGGTAGGAGGAGCATCAGCCGTATGAGGAGAAGGAGGAGCAGCAGAGGCAGCAAGTGCATCAGCATCCTCTTCCTCCTCAGACTCAGAAGAATCAGCCTCACGTGCAGCTCCACATGCAGCATCGCGAGTTCAGGCCATGGCACCATCATAGTAAACTATCTTGACCAACTTCAGATGTCGTGGACCAAGCTGATCATAATCCCTGGACAAGTGACAAATGGTCCCTATAGATACATCAACACCCCAAGATGCAAGAAACTGTGTAATGATATGACCAAAAGACATGTAAATCTTGCCACGAGAAGAACCCGAGAAGTAGATGATAGAGGTAAAGACATGGAGGGCAATGTTGATATCTAGATGTTGCTCTAAGGCATACATCATAATCAAGTGAGGGATCCGAATCATTGCCCAACCCCGAGTCACAATAGGAAGAATGCAATCCAGAATAATCCCATACCACACATAATGATTTGCAGACATACTGGTGGCATGAAATATTTTACGAAATAGATTTCTAGGGGTGCCAAAATAGTGTTGATGGATTTGGTCAATAGTAACATGAGTGAATGAGCCAGTGATGGGTCCAACCACCTCAGGAAAACAAACTAATGGGTTCGCCGAAAGCCTTAATCATAGAAAATAATGTAGAACTGCAGGATTAAATTCAATATGCATGTTTTCAACGGTGGACACATACCTACTCTCATCCCCATTGATGGGATGGAGATTGACATAGAATTCTTTGCACACATCGAGATTGACATCAGTTGTGCAAGTAACTAAAGACTCAAGATGGTAAAATGTGATGAGATCATATAAGTGAGGAGTTTTGGATTGAAATTATGGTTTATTTAGATATCTACAGTCCATTAAGATAAACTCGATCATCTCAAATCTTTATTGAGCGTCCGTAGAATGGAATCGTGGTTCACGTAAACCACGAAAAGGAAAAGTTTCAAAATGTTGGGAAGAACCCTCACCCTGCCGAGGAGTGGTCTTCCTAGGCGAACGAGTTGCAGAATGCTTTTGCCTAACTCTATATGCATGAATAATGCGTATATATATATATATATATATTTTTATAAAAGCTTCACGTCAATTCAAAGAAGGAAGGAGAAGAAGAACTCAGATATTTTTAAAAGCTTCGTGCCGACTCAAATTCAATTGGATTTCTTATTCAAACAATGCATCCCCAAATATCGTCTGTTAGTGGACAAATCCAGCGGAAGTGGGTCGAGTAGGACGGTTGCCACGAAAGTCAAACAAACTATATATCCAAACAACTTCATGAACCAAAACATTTCCCATCCCATGTGCCATTGATATGATATGATATTTGATTGACTTAGGAAACATAGAGGACCAAACTCTAATACAATCAAAGTCCAAATAGTTTTGAACTTATAAACGTTCCTATTAGTGGCGAGCTGTTTCTGGTGCAGCTGGCAATTGGAGTCCAAATAAAGAATGCGGAGGCGGGCGGAGAAGGGAGGGGAGGAGTCCAAGTGCGCACGAATTGACTAATCTCCATAAACCACCTTCTATTTTCCTTTTTCTTTTCTTCTTGAAAAATTAAATAAGGAAAATAAAGAGAGAGGAGCAAATAGACGAAAAGCCGCTTTCGTTTCGCATATACCTCGATGATGGTGGTGGCGACTGACGACGACTTCACCTTTCCTATCAATTCTTTTTCCCAATTCGCTTACTTGTCTTCCTTGTCTCCGCTTCTCCTTTCTTCTTCTTCGACATGGAATCCTCGCGTTCTGCTTCGCGCGTTTTGATTTCCCTCCGATAGGTAGTCGTGTCCGCTGCGTTCCTGGAGGAGGCGGCGGTGATGGGGCAGAGCTGTGGCTGCTGGTCAGCCATCGCTGGTGGGTTTAGGGGAGCTTGTGGAACGTCGGAGGCCGCGGCCAGCGCATCGCCTAACGCGATCCAGCTCAAGACCAGTGTGGTCTACGACGCAGGTGCTCTCTTGTCTCTCTCTTTGAATTTTCAGAGTCAAGTTGGGGTTTATTTGATTCACTTACTCCCGCGTCGCGATGGTTTCGACACGAAAAGAGGGATCTCTGTAGCTTTATATATGGGATAGATCAGATCCTGTTTCTTTCGTAATTTGTATTTTTATTGGGCAATTCGGTTCACTCTTCATCACTCTGATGCTATAGTCAATTGAAAGGGATGAATATTGCGAAGTCAAAAGGTAATCCAGAAAGTTGAATTTTATGCCGATCGCCATTGCTTTTGTTGTATAATTCTTTCTTAATTTAAGAATAAATACAGACAGGTTTAGTTGGTTTTAGTTAACAGTTAAGAATGTTGGGATGACAAGTGCCCTCTGGTAATACTATATGAGAATGAAGACCTAACTAGCAATCTCTCAATTTCAGTATCTCAAACCATACGCTTATAGATTGAAATCCAATGCCTTTAACATATAAAATAACTTCTACCACAAGACCACGTAATGGAAGCTTTATTGCCCTTGGTGGAATAACGCAAATACATAAAGAAAGCCTAATAGTTAATATGGTTTGGCAAAGACCTATATCTACAAAGTCAATCCCAAGTCCGTATAATGTGGGAGGAGTATACTAAAAAAATTCAACAATCTTGTTTTCACAAATTGAACAAAAGACTTCTCAATCCTTCCTACTCTTCTCTCAAAACCAATGAACAAAAAGTAGAAAGTCTCACCTCAAGCACTTATAGGGTATTAAAAATACTTCTTGAAAAAACTCTTGTTTCATACAAGAAACGTATTATCTGACAACCATCAAATGACCTCAAGGTATTTTTTTTGGCTTTAGAACTCTCCAACAATGAAAAATTTACATTTGCTTTATTATAGACATCACAATGCTAAAATTATGAAATCAATCATAAATAAATGCTAATTTAAGGTCTATTTGACACTATTGGGCTAGTTGGATCCAACACTTGGTTGCTACCCTAGTATTGAGGCAATCGATGAGATACTTCACTACTATATCTGATATGTCAAGATGATTTGGTATAGTGATTCTGCTTCTCTTGACCTGCACCAATACAATGCATGTTTAAGTGATTTTATCCATGTCTTTGCTTCCACCTTAATTAACCTCATGTGCAATAGATCTGGTCAATGACGTTGCTAATATGGAGGGAGATTCTTCGATCCCTCACTCTAAAATTTCCTATTTAGTGCCCTGAGATGTATTACGTCACTTGACTCCTTTGTATATGCTAAGTATCTCATTTTTCCTAAGGATCTCTTTAGAGTATATAAACTTCCTATAATTTTCCGCTGTTGTGGCTTTGTTACTATGAGATGCCCTTAAAACTCCACTAGTTGTCCATTGTAGTACCATTTTTGAATTTAATTGACTCAATGAAATTAGATTTCTTATGAGATAAAGGCCTCTTGAATTAAGATATATTCCTCATGTAGATTGAGTTTGATTTTACCAACTTGCTAGACATCCACCGTTGCACCATTTCCTAAACTCATTGCCTTATTCACACTTGTATGAATGTCTGAAACAACTCTTTAGTCCAAACATGCATTGCACAAGTTAAATCGAATACTAGACTTCTCCCCAGGATATAGGTCTCGATCCAAATCTATGTTGTTGAATTTTTCTGCCTTGTGTCTATCCCTCCCTTTTCTCGCTTTGCATAATTAGTGCATTCCCAATTCAACTTTGAATGATAATTTTCTCATTCCTTTAAACAACATATTATTGACTTCAATCACCATCTCTTGTAGGGTCACCTTGCTTCTTTTTCCAAAACCATCTCCATAAAAGGATCAAATGAATTAGATAGTGAAGATAGTAAAGTAATGAATATTTGTACCAAATCATAATCTTAGATCTTCTGCTTTACATTGGTCCACTTATTTATAAGGTATGGAATGCATTTAGATGCTTTATTAAAGTCCTTGTCATTTGCCATTTATAACATGTACAATTGCTTTTTGAGATGGACCTGAATAATAATGTTTCCCAACATGATAGATCCCTCCAATCTCTATGTAACCCCTTATGCTATAGTATCATTGACCATCACATGAACAACACCCTCTACATGACATAATGTGATGGCATTGACTTTTTTTTGTTTCTATCATCTCTTGATTGCTTGTGTCACACCTTGCACGAGCTAGGCATGCTACGAAGCTAATTTCATTTACTGTACGCAAACTGTAATAATGTTAGAGTAGGAAAATACATAGCATAACCAAACTAACTAAATTCATATATTTGAAGAAATTTTATTAGTACAATGGATTAAAATCTTGAGCTGTTTCGCTCGATACGAAGCGAAACATCTCGTTTCGCCAATAGACCAACACCGACATTGGCATCGGCACAATAGTTCCAGCAGGAACACTGTCTGAAGGCGTCGCACGAGATTGACAACACGTGGACTGACAACGCATTCGGAGGCGTCGTGCGGGACTGGAGATGCCTTTGGAGGCATCACGTGGCACTGACGAGGCGTCTGAAGGCGTTGTTGGGGCCAGACAATGCCTCTAGAAGCATCGCGCAGGCCGTGCGTGCCCGCGGTTGCATGGAATGGGACGGAACATGTAGCGGTACAAGGTAAGGTTTTGATAAACGTCAGTTTTTAATAAATAATTTATTGTTTTAATAAATAACTTAGGTTAATAATTCTAATCAACTCCTAATTATGATTGAGATAATTTAAATATGTTTAATTAAAGCCTAATAAAATTATCCCATTAATTTAATATATATAAAAAATTATTTTATTTTTTATTTTTAAATATTTAGATTAAAATCTTTATTTTTAGTTAATATATTTTATATTTAAAAAAATACCGAAACCATATCAACTTGGTAAGATACGATACCGTAATTATATCGTTCCGGTCTGAAATTTGAAATTTTAAACCATGATTAGTACTATACAGTATGCGCACATCTTAGTAAATGACTTGGAGGTTAAAAACTCTAGAATGTGAGCATAAAAGGCAAAGTGAGTATAAGAGAGAAGGCCATGATGTAAAATAGTATATTTCACGACAAAATCCATTCAAAAATCATTATTTTTTGCACTTAACCTCTTTAATCTTTTATTATAAATTTCTCTCAAATTCTAATAGATGTTTTTATCATTTCTCGTGTTTCTTCTTTTATACTCTTACAAGTATTCCCTTTTATATTTATGAATGACCCGAATTCACTTAGTATGAGGTGCATCAAAAATATAGATAAGTATAATTAGGGCGAATGATATGCAATCCACTCGATAAAGATGCATTGTATATATATAGGATGAACGATTCATAATCCACCCAATACAAGAATGCATTATATATAAATATAAAATATAAGGTGAATAACTCGCAATCCACTCAAAATGCACCTTACAAAAGAAAGGGGTGCACGACTAGTAATCCACCTAGTGACAACAACTTCTCATATAAAATGATATAAGTCTACAAATGCGTGAAAGACCCAAGTGCCCTTTTTTAGTGCGAAACCAATACTCTATAATATAAACAATTTATTTGTTTTATTAATTCAATAAGCAGTCGCATTGCTCCTTTAGAGTGCGGAGGTGAAACTCCAAGATATAAGGGTTGTATTCATTATCCCATTAATTTAGTAAAAATAATCACATAGCTCTGTTAGAGCACAAAATCAAAGCTCTATGATACAAATAGTGCATTCATTGTTTTGCTAATTTTCTATAACTAATTTAGTCACATAACCCTTTGAGAGTGAAGTTGAAGATTTGTATAATAAATGTCGCATTCATTTTATTGTTAATTAAGTATAAGTAATGATGCAACTCTTTTAGAGTGCAGAGCTGAAGCTCTATGCTAAAGGTGGTTCATTTATGGATTTTTTGCTTAAGTATAGATAGTCATTCAATTTGTTATAGAGCATGGAGCCAAAGCTCTATGATAGCAGTAATAGATTCATTGTTTTATTGTTTTGTATGCAAAGTTATGCTTTAATTCATAGATTTACAATGCACATATTATCTCTTATTAATTAACTTATCATCAAAACATGCCAACATAGATAGACAACTATGAATATCAAAAAAATTAAGCAACATGGAAGCACATATCAAGCAATAAGAGTAGAGACAATTACGAAAATAATAAAAGATTTAGTCTTTCATAAATTTAATCATTCACAAGGTAAATGTAATGAAATAAGCAAATTTTGCCACCTTAATTGAAGAACTTTCTAAAGTGACATTAGCATAACAACACAATACATCACCACTCAAATCTACAAGATTTAAATCAAAACATCAATTTTCTACAACTTTACAATATTGTATTTTGTTGCAGCAACCAAATGTGTGGATAGGAGATATTCTCTGACTTAGATGAATGTTTTTGTAGTTATGTTAAATTTGGTGACAACTCCATATTTTTGTTATGGGAAAAGAAAAGATAACAATCCAAACGAAAGAGATTTCCACGCATACTATTACTAATGTTCTTTTCATGCTTGATTTAAAGACCAATTTGCTTAGTTTGGGCCAATTACAAGAAAAATGTAAGGGATTTTTATCAAAGATGGAGTACGTCTAATTCAAGATGCAAAGTTGAGCTTAATAGCTCAAGTTAACATATAACAAATTGTATATTCCCACTTTATCTCCATACTACATCTCATTTATGTTTTTCAGCAATATTAGAGGATGAGGCATTACTATAACACTTTAGCTATGGGCATCTAAATTTTGATGGATTGAAAATATTGCAATAAAAGAATATGGTGATTGGTATTCCTCAAATTGCAATTCCTTCTCAAATTTGTGAAGAATGTGTTGTTAGCAAATAACACCGTAATCAATTCCCATAAGGAAAATCTTGGAGGTGACATTGGAGTTGTCCATTTTGATATTTGTAGGCCAATAGCACCACATTATAATGGAGGCAAAAAATATATAATCACCTTCATTGATGATTTTAGTTACAAAATATGAGTTTATTTTGTGCAAGAAAAATCTGTAGCTTTTGAAGCATTTAAAAGCTATAAAATACTTGTTGAGAAAGAAGTTAACAACCCTTTTGAAGTTCTTTGTATAGATTGTGGTGGAGAATACAACTCACAATAATTTATAATTTTTTGAGAGAATTATGGAATCAAAAGATAGCTTACAACACACTATACATCACAACCGATTTATGTGAGAGGAAGAACTACACTATCATGGTGAAAAGCCTTTTGACAACAAGTAGCATTCCAAAAAGTTTTTGGCTAGAAGCAGTTAATTGGAGCATTCATGTATTGTATAGAAGTCACATTTCTATCCAAAATATGACACTAGAGGAAGCATGGAGTGGAAGAAATCTTTGGTAGGTCATTTTCGGATTTTTAAGTGTATTGCCTATGCCCATATTCCTATGAAAAGAGAAAGAAGCTAGACAATAAAGGTGTTAAAGAAAATATTTCTATAGATTTTGATGATGATGAGAAAGAGCAGCAACTTACAAAAGATGAGCAAAAAGAGGAAGTTACTCAGAATATTCCAATAATTGATGAAAATCTACTTGCAATTGAATCATAAAAGTCACCACGTGTTCAAAGAAGAAGAACAACATGGATGACTAATTATGAGGTAACTGAAATTGACCAAGGTGATAATCCACCTTGTGTTATGTTGTATTGACATGGGTATGGTGGGGGTGAACGCTGAGTTCAAGTATCACAACTGATCATGACCCTCTTCTTCTCAATGCCATTTGCACCATATTGAACTCCTAGTTGCGACAGCTCCAACTGTTGGTAGTGAAGAGCCACTGCTT
This sequence comes from Curcuma longa, assembly GCF_044706935.1. NCBI lineage: Eukaryota > Viridiplantae > Streptophyta > Magnoliopsida > Zingiberales > Zingiberaceae > Curcuma > Curcuma longa. Next base: position 8,945,491 of record NC_133875.1, on the reverse strand, counting down.
CTTTCCTTCAGTATATTATGTCACACCTAGCTTGGTCTTCTGCTTCTCCTTTAGATCAGCCCTCACAGGTTGTTGTCTTTTACTGTCTAGCATTTTCTTTCGCCCAAATCAGATCTGATTCGACTATACAGAGCCCTTCTGGGGTAACCAAGTGTCACCTTGTCTTCCCTCGTGGGGATCCAATAGAAACATCTGCTCATCCAACATATCTATTACATCTAATTAGACTTGTGTATTCCATACATTCTTTAAGAAATTCAGATATCTTTGTCCTCAAATTCCTCTCACAACAATTTCTTGTTTCCTTATTTCTTCAGCAGAATTCTCTTAATCCTCTTAGCATCCTTTCTCTCCAATGTCATGTCTTTTTCCTTTTCATTCAGATCTACTCACCTTCATTCCCAACTTTTATATATGCATGCTATGTTTGATTGTGCAGTTGTATACAAAGCTACTTTGAGAAGTCCACTTGAGATACTTGTTCTCTGGTCTTCCCTCATTGTCTTTCTGATCCTTAGGTTCCCGGTCTAATGGTTTTCCTTCCTTTTCCTCTCCATACCATATGTTGTTATATGTGCTGCTATAAGGAGAAGCACATCTGAGAGTGATTCCTGGGATCTCTTTCTATCATTCTCTTTCTGTTGATGTATTGGCTAGTTAGAGATGAAGGAATACTCTATGTTTTTCTTGTGTGAACCTTTCTAATATCATATGACGAGTTGACATGTACAGTAGTTATGTTCCAACTTTGAGTGCTAGAGGTATTTATGCTAATAGACTTATTGATGTAATGAATTTAGTCCCACTTTAGGTGTTTTTTATTTAGAATTATCATATAATGGGTACATTCTATATACTACAATATTAATACAATTTCCCTAACTTCTATAATAAAGAAGAGATGAAGTGAAGTAACCATAGCCACATAAAAGATTGTGCCAAGATAGCCAAGTTTTATCCACGCTTTAAGTTTGTCAATTGAGTGATCAGGAAATATATTAACTGTAAACATCCACTTGAAACTAATTATAGACTTGTCAGAACTCAGAAAGAACAGTGACTAGTTCTGATTCCAAACAAGCTTATAATAACATGATTTCATTATCATATACAAAGTTGTATTATTCTTTTTCAATTTCCTTTGCTATTTTGAAGATTTTGAGAGAGATGAGTGCTATTGCCCTATATTTGTTTCTTTGATTGTGATATGAAGCATGAACATCTAAGCAGAGATTAAATGATTCAAATTTGTTTCTTGTGTGCAGCAACTGAGACAAGATATTTAAATGCTAGCAACCGTGAACTTGCTTCTTCTCATGAGTCTGCTTTCTCGAAGGAAAATAATCAAGATGCAACATCTGAGGACAAAACATCTCATAAATTACTTCAATTTGCTTTCCAGGAGCTGAAATCTGCTACTGGTAATTTTCGACCAGACAGTATTCTTGGGGAGGGTGGATTTGGATACGTTTTCAAAGGATGGGTAGAGGAGAATGGCACAACTCCTGCAAAACCAGGCACAGGTCTTACTGTTGCTGTCAAGAGTCTGAAGCCTGATGCACTCCAGGGTCATAGGGAGTGGGTTGTAAGTACTCTCTTTTCCCATGATTTACAATAAACCAGGAAAGCTCTCACTGGCTGAAATACATGCAATGCAGGCTGAGATTACCTTCCTTGGACAATTACATCATCCTAACCTTGTAAAGCTGATAGGTTATTGCATTGAAGATGATCAAAGACTTCTTGTCTATGAATTCATGTCTCGAGGAAGTCTTGAAAATCATCTTTTCCGGAGTGAGTAGAAGTTTCTCAATTTAATTTTATTTTATTCTTCCCTATAATATTATGTCCATTCTAGTCATTTTGTTAGCCTTTTCTCTTTGTTTAAGGGGTGCACTTGAGTATTGAAGAACAGGTGCACCTGCCATAATAAAATGGGTTATGGTATTGATGAATAAGTGTACTAGTATTGAAAAACGGGTGCACTTGAGTGCCCTTCATGGAGCTTCGTTCATGGAGAGTTCTATGAAGGGAGTTAGCACATAAGTTCTATTCATATTTGATTAGAAAAAATTAGCTAAAATTAAATTAAGTTTCATAAAATATGTATATAATATAAATAGCTCTCCAACTTGTATGATATTAACACAGACATCTTGTTGAGAAGGAAAAAATTCTCTCTTATTTCATTAATGAACCAAGACACCTTTTTATAATTACAATGGGGATTAATAAATAAATAAAGAAAAAATAAAGAAAGAAAAACTATTCTACCAAAAATAAATTATTCTCGATCAAATCACTCTAATTGATTATATCCTATTTTCATCCATGATTTTATTGACTCTCCCCAAGGAAATAATTATTTCCTACATCCTCCTCAAGCTTGACTATAAATATTGATGATGCCAAGCTTGCCTTCAAGAGCTTTATGAGCTTGTTCAGTTAATCTTTTAGTAAGAAGATTAGCTAGTTGGTGAGATGTAAGAATATACTCAATACTGATAATATCTTCATCCACCTCTAATGAAATGATGATCAACCTCTACATGTTTAGTTCGGTCGTAATGAATAGGATTGTGAGCTATACTGATGGTTGTCTTATTATCACAATGAAGTAGCATAGTGTCTTCATATTGAATTTTTAGGTCTTTCATCACTCTTTTGATCTAGATGAGTTCACAAATTTCATGAGTCATGGTTTTGTATTCTGCTTTAGCACTACTTCTTGCAACCACAGATTATTTTTTGCTATGTCGCGTCACTAAATTCCCCAATACTATTGTGTAATACCTAGAAGTTGACCTTTTATCTTCCATTGATCCTACCTAATCTGCATTAGTGTATGCACACTCTTTTATCCTCAATTTTTTCAAAGAACAAACCCTTCCCAGGAGTTTATTTCAGGTATCTTAAGATTCTGTTTACCATTCAGATGATCTTGACATGGTGAATGCATATATTGACTTATTAGGCTAACTGCAAAGGCAATATCTGGGCATGTATGTGAGAGATAGATGAGTTTTTCAACAAGAGGCAGATAACTGCCTTTGTCAATCAGTTTTCCTTCAAACATTTTCCCATTATTTCCCAGTTCAATTAACGTGTTACTTGACTTACATCCTAACATGCCAATTTCCTTCAATAGATTTAAAGTGTATTTTCTTTAAGATACTGAAATACCCTTTCTATTTTGAGTAATCTCCATTCCCCAAAAAAAATCTCAATGTTTCAAGATCTTTAACTTCAAATTCTCGTGCCATCATTTTTTTGATTTCTTCTGATTCTTTATTGTCTCCCAGTGATGATGATATCATCAACATACACTATAAGAATGACGATCTTTCTTTTATCAGAGTATTTCACAAATAGTGTATGATATGTTTGTCCTTGAATATATCTAAAGTTCTTGATCATCTTGGAGAATCGATCGAACTAGGCACGAGGTGATTGCTTTAACTCATAGACAGATTTGTTGAGCTTGCGTGTAGTCTTACCACCTAAATTTTCTTCAAATCTGGAGGTTGGTTTATATAAACCTCCTCTTCAAACTCTCCATTGAGAAAGATATTTTTTTATATCAAGTTGATGTAATGACCAATCTAGATTAGGTGCCAATGATAGAAGAACTCTGATAGTATTAAGTTTGGCAATAGGAGCACAAGTCTTGGTGTAATCAATCTCATAGGTTTGAGTACAACCTTTAGCCACTAAACGAACCTTGTGCCTTTCAATTGAACCATTAGCCTTGTACTTAATTGTGAAAACTCATTTGCAATCAACCGTATATTTCCCTTGTGGTAATTCCACAAAATCCTAAGTATTATTTTGTTTGAGAGCATGTATTTTTCAAGAACAGTAGTCTTCTACTTAGGAATAGCTCGTGCCTCTATTACAGACCTTAGAATCAATTCATTGGACAATTTTGAAGTGAAAACACTAAGTGTGGAGGATAAATTAGAATAGGAGATAAAGTTTGAAATGAGATGTTTGGTACGGGATTGGACACTCTTTCTGAATGCAATTGGTATATCAAGATCGAGAAATATATCTGACTCGTTATAGGATTCTACCATCGGTTCACTTTCTTGGCTGTGATTAGAATTCACAATTTCTTCATTAGTTTGAGAAATTTTTCTCCTTGAATGAACCAGGATATCCTATTTTTGACTCCATATTTCTCTGTTTCACAAATTTAAGAGTTAACTTGGATAGGATCAGATATGGAGGCAGGAGTGGGAAGGGTATCTTCATCATCCTTTGAGGACGTTCCACGACTGTGGAGCTCAGGCCATGGTACCCTCTAGAGATCCGACCAACACCACAACCGTGGGGACGGTTGTAGTGTGCCACGACTGAATGTGGCACACTTTGGAGACCATGAACATTACCACAGTCGTCACCATGGTCGTGGAGTGTACCACGGTCAAGCTGTGGCACACTCTAGAGACCATGACCATCACTACAGTCGTCCTTATGACCTTGGAGTGTCACAGTCAGGCTGTGGCACTCTGGAGACTACACTTTAGAAGAAGGATGGTTATAGTGTCGTCCATGATATGTTTGTGGTTGATTTTTGTTTTAAACCTTCATCATCCTTCCCCCCTTGAAGCGAAGTGTTAGATAAATACGGAATACCTTCAAGAAAAGGTGACATAACAAGTAACATATGTTTTCTGTGTGTGGATAATAACAATGATAACCCTTTTGAGTAGGAGAATATCCGACAAAGACATTTTAAGAGCTCGAGGGTCAAGTTTGTCGTGCTTATGGGCATGGACATGCATAAAGGCCATACATCTAAAGTTGGAAATTTGTGGATGCGTTTGGGTGAGAAGAAGCAAAGGTGTAACAAAATTGATGGAGCGACTAGGGAGATGATTGATAAGATACACAGCTGTGAGGATTGCATCTCCCCATAAATATTTTGGAATATGTATGGTGAACATAAAGGCATGGGCTACCTCCAACAAATGATGATTTTTACATTCAGAAACTCTATTTTGTTGTGGAGTATTGACATATGAGCTTTGATGAATAATTTCATTTTCCATTAAATAGTTATCTAAAATGACATTGAAATATCCTTTGCCATTATCAGTTCTAAGAATTTAGATATTTGTTTGAAATTAGGTCCAAATCATTTTATGGAAGACTTTGAAAATGTTAACAGTTTCAAATTTGTCGTTAAGAAGATAAACCTAAGTAACTCGTGAATGATCATTAATAAATGAGATAAACTATCTTTTCCTATGAGGTGTGAATTTGTGAGGAGCCCCAAATATCACTATGAAATAATGAAAATGGGTAGATGGTTTATATCGTTTGGGAGAGAAATGGATGTGAGTATGCTTAGCTAGTTGACACACTTCACAATGAAAGACAAAAGATCTTTATTAGTAAATAATGATGGAAACAAACACTTTAAATAACCAAAATTCGGATGACCAAGATGATAGTGCCAAGACATTATTTGTTTATCACCAGAAACAAAATAAAAAGCAACATGAGAGACTAAACAAAGATTATTTTTATTCTCAAAGTAATAAATATCTTTGTGAATCCTAACATTGCCAATCGTCTTCCCTGATATTAGGTCCTAAAATTGACACGACAAAGGTAATAATTTAGCAAAACATTGATTATTAAGGGTGATTTTGTTGATAGAAATCAGATTGCATTTTAGGGCAGGTATATAAAAAATAGATTTCAGAATAATGTACCGAGACAATCGAATATTGCCTATGCTAGCAACTACAGTTAATGATCTATCAGCAATCCTAACAGTAGTTTGACAAGATAAAGGATAATAGGAGCAAAAAAAGACTCGAGTCACCTGCCATATGGTCAGAGGCCACAGAATCAATGATATAAGGGGTTGTTAAATGGTTAAAAAAGATGAATTGAGTTTACCAGATTGAGCCATGGAGTTGGAGCTAACATTAGAGCCGGAAGAAGTGAAGAATTACAATATTGTTCAATCTGTTGTTTGGTAAAGCGAGAAGGAACACCGAAGACAACAGGTCTTTCTTGGCTTGATTGAGTATGATGTCCATGACCTTTATTCTTTTTTTGTGGTTGTCAATTTGCTAGCTTTCCATATATTTCCCAACATTTATCCTTTGTGTGGCTTGATCGGTTGCAGTGTTTACACCAAGGACGTTTATTTGATGTGGAATTTTTAGTGGAAACAAAGCTGAAATATCTGCTATAATAGATTGTGGTGCAATAATCTCAGCAGTGAGCATGACCTTACGATGAGCTTTTTCTCGTCGGACTTTTGCGAAAGCTTCTTCAGGAGATGGAAATGGGTCACGTGCAACAATATGACCACATACCTCATCCAAAATTTGATTAAGACTAGTTAAAAAATCAAACACATACTCCTTTTTAATATTGTAATGAATTTTGACATTAGAATCAGTGCACGTTGAATCTTTTTCAAAAAATAGATCAAGTTTTTGCTAAAGATCTTGAAGATTAGAGAAGTACTATGTCACAGAATTTGAACCTTGTTTCAGCTTTGATTGCAGTTCAAAAATTTGGGAAGTATTGCCTAGATTGGAATACATCTTTCGAATTGCATCCCACACCTCCTTGACCATCTTGAACCAGAGATAACGACTAATGTTGGGTTCCATGGAGTTAATCAGACAGGTAAGCACGAATGAATTCTCGGCCAACTAGATTTGGTAAGGTTTTTTAGTTCTGGATTGAGTGGAAGAATCGGTGGACGTTGTTATTGTCTTCGGAGGAGAAGAATCACATGTGTATGTTTACAAAGAAGAACTCTGCTCTGATGTTATAAAAAACTCAAGAAGAAAAAAATTCTCTTTTATTTCATTAATGAACCAAGATACCCTTTTATAATTACAATGAGGATTAGTAAATAAAGAAAGAATAAATAAACAAAGAAAGAAAAACTATTCTATTAAAAATAAATTATTCTCAATCAAATCACTCTAATTGATTATATCTTATTTTCATCCATAATTTAATTGACTCTCTACAAGGAAAGATTTGATTATTTACTACATCTACCATAATAAAATGGGTTATGGTATTGATGAATAAGTGTACTATTATTGAAAAACGGGTGCACTTGAGTTCCCTTCATGAGCACCATTCATGAAAAGTTCTATGAAGGGAGTCTGCACATAAGTTCTATTCATATTTGATTAGAAAAAATTAGCTAAAATTAAATTAAATTTCACAAAATATGTATATAATATAAATAACTTTCCAACCTGTATGATATTAACACAAACATCTTGATGATGTGCATCGACCAGATTTGCTCAAGGCAAGGAAGAAGAAACACTTATCGGGTAAGTTCTTGCTGCAGAATTAGGGATTGTAGAAAAAGTGATGAGCAACCACATATAAAATCATCCTTTTATGATCATGACTTGTGACGAATAAAAGTGAAGAGCCATAAAATGGTGATAACACTGCACCCAGCGGGATAGAAGAAAAAAAGCAAATTATTAGATTTGACAAAGAAAAATGCAAGTTAGGCTTTACAAATAAATAAAGATCTATATTAGTTGGTGATGGCGGTCTCCAAGTTCACAAATTCAATGCTGATGCGCGTTCCGCAAGTATACGGAATGTCGTCAAGTAATAAAAGATATCGAATCCACAGGGACCGTGGAATTGATCACTAAACTAGTACAATAAGAGTGGAGAGATCACTTATGTTAAGTTGGTGTGGGGAAGAGAGAGTGTAGTCGAGCTCCTAGAACCTCAAACAAGGAGAAATCAACTATGATAGATTTGTGAAAACTATTCTAGGACTTCAGATTCCTCGAGATTATGTTTAACTTACTATGAATCTTTTACCATTTCTCAATATATGCACATTTGCAGGGATTCTAACCAATGTATCTAATTAGACCTCGTCAGGTTTCCTCGGAATTAAACCATGATATTCTAACACTACGATTACTAGTTCTAGACGACACCAGATAGCCTGGTTATGGCTCTTCTGCTGTCACCCGGTCGCCCCAGCATACTACTAGTGTACTACTCTCTGTCACCGAGCACCCAATTATGGGATCCTTTCCTAGTCATTAATGGTCATTAGTTATCCCTCATAAAGAATCATTATGGCCTAAGAACTTCCTCGGAAGGTCCGGTTAAAGGTTAACCTTCTGTCACAAGGCACCTCGGTCATACGATCCTAAGAATTCTCAAAACCACAATAAATCCGTATCCTCATAGATTCATTACCATTCATAGACATATTATCAATCAATCATAAGACACAAATCCATAAAGCAACATGTATATATATATATCACTGAACATGGTAAATACACAAATCCACAAGTTCAATCATCCATAACACTTCGATTCCTCCTAATCCTAGAATCTAGAGGACTACTCCATAACGGAGAGATTACAACTCGAAGAAGATAGGAAATAATACATTCTAAATCCAAGAAAGGAAATATAACTTATCAATGAAGGTCTTTTTCTCCGCGTTGCGTTCTCCTCGTTGATGGTGGACGGAGATGATGGAATAATCCCGGACGGATGGATGGATCGTCAATTCCTGCTCCGGAATGTGACATCGGTGGTTCAAAACACTCCTCAGGTCTCTCCCAATGTCTCCCCCCCCCCCCCCCCCCCCCCCCCCCCCCCCCCCTCTTAGGGGTTTTAAGGAGCCTATTTATATGTCCCCCTCTAAGTGCCCTATTCACACGATAGACACGCCCCCGTCACACGGCCATGTCTTAGAGGCATGGCCGTGTGCTGCCGCTCCTCTGGAAGATAGGCACGACCGTGCCTAGGGGGCACGACCATGGCCAATCGACGTTCTGGAATTGTGGCACGGTCGTGCCTGTGGGGCACGGCCAGGGGCAGCCGCGGCTCTGGAAAAATGGCACGGCCGTGCCTGTGGGGCACGACCATGCATTGGCTGGATGCTGGAGCGAAGGCACGGTCGTGCCTGTTTGGCACGGCCCCTGGCAGTTGTTCCTCTGTTGGAAGGACACGGCCGTGCCTGGTGGGCACGACCATGTGTTGATTCTGCCTGTGAAGAAGCACGACCGTGCCCTAGGGGGCACGGTCCTGGAGGAATTAGACATGGCCGTGCCTGTGAGGCACGACCTTGTCTTGCCTTATCTTCAATTGCTTTTCCGTTTCGCATTTTTCGCTCCATTTCCGTCCTGCAAATATATAAACATACGAGTAGATCTCCGAACTAGGAAAAGGAGAAAATCATGCCTAATGCATAGATAAAGGATGCAATGAACGTAGGAAATCTCGTGAAATACAGAAATATGTACGATTAAAGTATAAGAAACATATGTATACCCTACGTACATCGTAGACAATTTCAACTACAGTCTTCATTTTCTATAAAATTTTGACATGATTCAACATCATTGTAAATATTACACAATAGTGAGAGCTGATAAAAAAAGTGATTGAAACCTACCATCATATCGCATCTCAAATACCTTAAAAATTAAACTCTTCTGCATAAAGTTAAATTTGTCACTTTGGCTAAGTTATTATTACGTAACTGAAGAAACCAAATTATATGTTCATAGAAATACTTAATTTAATACACTAAAAGATATTGGCTTGTTCAAGAGATGGTTGGATCAAGGTTTAAAATTACATAAATTTTATTCTTTTACTCAATGTATGATTTTGGCTGTTAGTGGCAAATTGGAGGTGGATAGATGGAGATGGAAAAGAAAAAGAAGACAAGACAACTACATATACATGAGGGCAAGGGCAAGAGTTAAAGTATCACTTCAACTAGAGATTTAGTCTCTAATTGGAATGATATGATTTTGGCATTGACACTCAAAACACTTTGGCATGAATTGTAATATTTTGAGATGAATTTAATAATTAGATTAAAAATGATATTTATTTTTAAATGTGTGTCAAATGAATTTATATATGTTTTACTTTATAATCTTCTTCAATGTAATGCAATTATTGAAATTAGATAATTAATTAAATTATAATTCTAGAAAAGTAAGGTAAAAGAAAAGATATTATTTGAATTCATTTTAGTGTGTGTTGTAATGTATTGTCGCCACGACACTATAGTCATTGGAATGTTCAACATGAGAGAAATTATCTATATCAATATATCAAATATATGGATCAATATGAGAGGTATTGATCAGGATTTGGTAATTTACCTAAACAATATATTTTGATGGAGTTGCCTATAAGAGTGGATTGGATAACACTTTTCTTATCACCCTACCTATTTATATTTTGTCATCCTTTATCTAATAACATTTTTTCCCTTGATATTTCTCTCATAATCCTTGCTTTAAATATATTACTTAATAGCTAAGTGCACAATTCAAATATGTTACTTTTTAAAATGATTACACAATGTTATTGTGAACTTTCATGTTAAAATGATGGTACTGTTAAGGCCCATAAAGGCCCATATACCCTGTTATCTATATATAGTTGTCTATACCTATTGTATTCTTATGCTTCCATATTATGTAACATGGTATTAGAGCGAGTCGATTGGGATTAGGTTTATTTGCCCTAATCTACCGCCGCCGTCAAATTTTTTTTTTTTTTTCTCTCTTTCTCCACGCGCCGCGAGTTGTCCCTTCTCCCTGCGCCGCCTCTCTCTTGCTCTGCCGCGAAAACCAGAGGAAACAAAAAGGGGGCGCTGTTCTGTTCTTCTTCCTTAGGGTGACGCGCCGCCGCCTAGTCTCGGCATCGAAACCCTAGCTGGCCGCGTCTTCTTCTCCACTCGCCGACCACCATCTTCCTCCGCGTGAGGATTGCAGGACTGGAGAGTAGCCTTCCCAACGGCGGACGCGAGAGCATCTTCTTCCAGCGGCGGGCGCGAGCCAGCCAGCTTCTTCCCGGCGGCGCTGTGGTGAGCAGACTAGTGTTCCTCTACGCTGCTCGCCGAAGAAGATTTGGGCGCGTTAAACACTAGCCGTGTGCACTGCCGATCAACCTCTTCTTCTTTCTGCTTGCGACGCGCTACTCTGACGCCGCCACTGCCCTCTGCCGCGCGACCTCAGCGACGGTCCTCCCAGCTGCGGCTGCCGAAGAAACCAGAGATCACACAAGCAAAACCTAATCTCCCTCGTGATCTCCAGCAGCCGTCCGTCTCCGTGGCCAGTAGACCTCCGTCGCCTTTGCCACGCAGCAGTAAGCGAGGTTCTCAAATTAATGTGAAGGCAGAGAAATTCAGGAACAAGGGTTGATATAATCGTCAGGTTCTTCCTATTCTAGTTTCATTGGAGTTTTGGTATCATTTTTTTGGTAATAATCAGGAGCACTTTTCAACATGTCTTCAATACATGTAAATGCAATAATTATTAATATCACTTTAGATGGTCAGAATTATCCAGAGTGGGCTTTCTGTGTAGAGACTGCATTAAGAGGTTATGGTTTACTTTTTCATTTAAATGAATCTCCACCTGTGCTTAAGAATGATGGTAGTAATGCTGCTGCAATAACAGAATGGCATATTAATGATGGAAAAGTGATGGCTGCCATGGTCAATAGTACTAAACAATCCATGATTATGAGTCTTTCTAAGTTCAAAACAGCTAAGGACATATGGAACAACTTGAAGAAACGCTATGTTCAGGATAGTGGTGCTCTTTTACATAATCTAATGCAGCAAACTCATGAAATTATGCAGAATGATATGTCCATTGATGAGTACTACTCTGCTTTTGATCGTTTGATGGGATCACTGATTTCCATGATACCAGAATGTACAACTGTCCCTTGCCCAACACACAAGTTTATTGAAAAGTTTTTCACTTACAGATTTGTTATGGGAGTTCGGGATGAATACGATTCTATTCGTACACGATTACTTCACAATTCTTCTGATCTCACTATGGCACAGGCATTGTCTGATTTACTTGCAGAAGAAACACATCTCAAGTCTATGTCTTCTTCTGCATTTGTCTCTCATAGTGTGTTGGCTGCTTCTCAAAGGATCAGTGCATCAAAAAGCTTCTCTTCAGAGCCCTGTAAGCATTGTTGCAAGACTGGTCATCTTCCAGAGAATTATTTTTCTATTCATCCAGAGAAGTTGGTTGACTATCGTGCACGTCGTGCTGCCCGTGGTACTGCCCGTGGTGCTCGTGGTCGTGGTACTGGTTCCACTCCTGGAGGTTCAGTGTCTATTGCCGCTGCTTCACCTGCTGCTGCTCCTTCGTCGTCTTGGGTACTTGATTCAGGGGCTTCTTTTCATGTGACATCTGATCAGTCCCAGTTGGTCGCTTGCAAGCCGGTCTCTGATGGAGCTTCTATTCGGACAGCTGATGGTACATCTTGTCATATCACTCACCAGGGTTCACTTTGCAATCCTTATTTTTCTGTATCAAATTTTTCTTTAGTACCTCAGTTATCCATGAATCTTCTTTCGGTTGGTCAAGTTACCGACCAAAATTGTTTTGTTGGATTTGATGACTCATCTTGTTTTATTCAGGACCGTCGAAGCGGGAAAGTGATTGGGACTGGCCATCGCCATAAAGGTGTTCCTAACCTTTACATCATGGATACTTTGCGTCTTCCTTCTTCCATTGAAACTTCTGCTCGTGTGCCATCCGCTACATCGGGTTCTGTTTGTTCTTCCTTCGCCCAGTGGCATCATCGTCTTGGTCATCTTTGTGGGTCTCGACTGTCCACATTAATAAATAAAGGTTGTTTAGGTCATACAACTATTGAGTCTGATTTTCATTGTAAGGGTTGCAAACTTGGAAAACAAATACAACTACCATATTCATCTAGTATTTCTCATTCTGCTAG
>NC_133875.1:8910265-8932611 GCF_044706935.1 Curcuma longa | reverse complement strand
TTCTCACTTGGTTACCAGATTTAAGGAACTTTAGTACTTTAGCCTGCAGGTCTAGAGTTCGAATCTGGGGAAGACAAAAATCCACTGGGCAGGGGTGGAAAGTCCTAGTAGGTAACGACACGGTCGATGGTCGAAGGCCCATGACCCGCAGAAAAATAAGGGGTCGGGATAAGTAGAGTTCCCTTGGGCGGACGGGCCGGGTCGTTACATGAATTACCTCACTTGTATTATACATATTATTCACAATAAACATAATTCATTAGTTTTTTAGGCTCCATGAAGTGTAAGGATTCTATAGTATTAGAGAATGCTCCTGGGAAAGGTATTCTTTAGTGAGGTGATTTTCACATAGTAGGGTACTCTAATGTTGAATAGGTAGATTCTCCCGTAGTTTGGGGATTGACATTGCTTCTATGCCTTCTTGTGAGGTAATCTTATTTCTGACAATGAAGTGGTATACACACATCGAGTCTAAAGGTAGGGATATGGTTATTGCCTTAGCATCATGTGAGCTTATTTAGATTACATAGTTGTTGACAGTGTTGGCACATGCTCCTAAAGAGCTAATACAATTGTCCTGTGACAGACAAGTGTGACAAACAAGCTGATCTATAGTTTCTAGTTCAATATTTCACGAGAGAATAAAAATATAGAGATTGATTGTTAGTTTGTTAGAGATGTTGCTCTAATGGTTAGTTGGCAATTAACAAAGTCCCTAAGAGTATTTGATACTTATTTGTGAATAACACATATAGGGACTAAAATATAATATTACAAGTATAACTTGCCTATATATAGCCAGGGTTCTTGTAACACTATTCGGTAATAATTATATTGCAAAATCTTTCAACTTTACTTGTAACAGAGCGTGTACTTGTTCCCTTAATGCACCATCCTATCTTTATGTCATGAATCCTCTCATGTTGTGTTTCTTCTTCCCCTTTGCCTCCATGCCCTTACCTAGCTCATTCAAGAAACCCATTGCCCTTTCCTATGTTCTTGCATTTGTCTCACCTGTCTTCAACTTGGTAAATTTTTTTGTGAGATAGTTGCAATTTTTCACCTACAAGGAACCTTAGGAGATCTAGTCGTCAATTTCCAATGTGCATCCAAGATCATGTCCTCTCAACCACAATAACAATTTAGTACTCATTAACCATGTAAATTTAAATTTGAATGCCAAAAAATGTTGTTTAAGAAGACATCATAATATTTGAGCTAAACATTTATGATATTAGATGTACTAATAGGCATTGATATTAGATGCAATACTTCTTTTTTGTTTTCGCTAGCTTTACTTTTGAAGTTGTTCTTGGTTATTAAAGAAAACATACTAATTATAGTCTTTACCTTTCAATAACGAGAATGAAATGTTTATTATATGCGGTGAGGTTTACAACATTTACCTATCTAGTCAACATAGAGATGCCAATTTACTCGGGCTACTTGTGGCCCTGCCCAACCTTACATAGTTTGAACTATGCCCATCCTTGCCCATATATAAACAAGCTAGCTCATATTGGGCCCGACACTAGTTGTAGGTTCTTGCCGACGTGGGAGTCACAAGCAATTTTATATTTAATTTTTAATTATTGAATTTGAGTATCCATCTAATTAATGGGTGACTTTGGTTACCTATATGCAATTTTTTGTCAAACTTTAATTAGGCTGGTCCCTAGAAAGGTACTCCAATTAATGTTGTTGTCCATGCAACGGAATGATGCCATGGAGGGGCCATGGAGGTAGTTATGGTCACATCTTCTTCACCTTGCACTTAATGTGCTTGCGCCAATCATTGGTTGGAGTAATGTTAATAGTTATCTTGTGTATGGTTGGAAATCTTGTACTATGTTGAGCAGCACAATCGAAACATGTTTTGATAAATTATCAAAATTTGATATTACTTAATACATGCAATATCTCATATGCGGCTATATCAATCATGTTGATGAGTATCATATCATGTCAACACTTGATACTCCTTGGCATGCTACATCACATGTTGAGATGAATTGAGAAAATCATATTATTATTTTAACAAGATAATGTCAAAACTATACCATTTTCTATGGAACATAAAGTTAGATATAGTTGTCTTATCTTCTTTTTCTTTTTCATCTTTTTTCTCATTTTATCTTTAATTTGCCATCATGCTATACATCAAATTATCAGCATGATACTGAAATAGTATTGTTTCAGTTATAGATCAAAATTCTGATATGGCTCAATATTTTAAACCTCAGTCGTTGGCCCTTTACATCATTAACCAGTATTTTACCAATATCTTTTGACTCATTTTTCATTGCCTCCACTATCACCATTATATAGATAAATTATAAGTAACCTTTCTTCAGAACTCCTCTAGCTCTTCCAGTTTTGAGGCTACTCCAACTTCTGGCACAATTTCTATGGTAATTTGAAAACTTCTTAGCTTATAGATTTATGTGAATCTTCCATGTGATAATTGAGAAATATTCTTTACACTCACCTTTCCTCTTTACACATGTTTCATTAAATGATAATTCATATAGCTGTCAAAAGAAAAGGATCATTACATACAACCCCATACTTCCCTATGAATCTTTTATCTTCCTATATGTCATGGACTTATCTCTCTTCATTTTGAAGCACTTAATGATATTTTGTCTTTCATTCTGAAATAAAGGTGCAAATTTACACTTCCACAAAATTGTATTTTGATAAAACTTGAATTTGTACAAGGTGCATTATCTCAATTATTTACTTCTGTGGTCGTTATTTATCATATTACTTGTGTTTGTACCTCTGAAAAAAATGAGGTTCCAACCATACAAATGTCGTTATCTAGGAGTAAATGATGTTAAAAGGTATCTCGAAGCCAAATTTGTTATTGAAAATGCACTTGTCATATATTATGATAAGTCTCTAAGTCTGTATTTACTTTATTATAACTATCAGGGGCTCTTCCTTTGCCTTGGTCGAGCAGGATGAAAGTTGCCCTTGGGGCTGCTAAAGGACTAGCCTTTCTCCACGGCGGTTCTGAGCCAGTTATTTATAGGGATTTTAAGACATCTAATATTCTTCTAGATGCAGTAAGTGATTGATGTCTAATTTGGATTTTCAAATTTTGTAAGTTCCTTGATCATGGACCCTTCCATTTCAGGAGTACAATGCAAAGCTATCAGATTTTGGGTTGGCAAAAGCAGGGCCTCAGGGTGATAAGACTCATGTTTCCACCCGTGTTGTTGGTACATATGGTTATGCTGCTCCAGAATATGTGATGACAGGTATGCTACAGAAGTCTAGTAGCTTTCATGATGCAGTGATTAATCTGCTTTATACAACCTAGGTGATTTTCAAATAAATTGATGGTTACACTTTCTATTCTTTGTAGAGTTGATCCTAAGCTAAACCTGATAAACCTGGGGGATAAGCCTGGCTGAAATATTAATCTGAAATATTAAAACTGTTGAAGGATCTCCAAATGATTATCTACTTAAGCATTAATAAGCGCACCAAAAACTAACCACCAAATTTGTACATGTCAAACTAAGGTGTAGCAACCATGCTTCAACACCATTGATGGGCTTGGAGTAATCCTGCTTCAACATGACCCTCACTATCATGATTTAGAGGTACAAACTTGCCTCCAATACCATGTCGACATAGACGGAGTCCATTCCATCCCAGAATGATTAGCCACTTGAACTGGATTCCACTCAAATTTCAATCAAAATGTACCGTTCAGTGATGATGAGTTCCACATTACTTGCATCACTATATCAAAATAAAACCCATTTGATTTAGTCATGTTGGGCATTTGGGTTGTGTTGAAACTAGGTGTTCCACACTGTCTCTCATAGATGTGTGGTGGTCCTTGGCCTTCTTATATTGAAGAAATTTTCCCCACCTAGTGGTTAGCAATTTTGGGACAGAACATGTTCCACCTTTCTCCAACATATAAGAACAGCCAATTCATTAGCAGAGATCATTCAGAATATGGCAAAGATAAACCAAACCTGATATACAAAACTATGAGACTCTGGTTATTTTTCATTTAATTACAATGATGAAAAGAATGCCAGAATAATATTTTACTTGCAGAATCACTGCTGATTGGAAAACAATTTGTTTTCCGCTGGGTGAAAATAATGGATAGTAATGGTGAGAAATGATCCAACTTCATTTTTACAAGGGATAACCTAATTCAATTAACAAAGACGAGTGATTCTACATGCTTCCATTTTCATATTTGAATTATCATGGTATTTAATGAGGTTGATATCAGTCTTTTTCTTTGAAACTCGAGTGTATTTTGGTATGGAAAATGGCACTGAAAAGAATTGTCCAGTTTGAACTGAGACAAACATATCCAAAGAGCTTGTTAGATCAAGCTTGGGCTGAAACAAACGTGTTTGAAGAGCTTATTTTGTCAAACTTGAACTAGTATAATTAGAGATAATTTTGGTCAAAAAGGAAAAAAAACTAGAGCTAAATTTATCATTATTAAGTAGATTGGAGATGTGATATTAAAACAGAGAAAATATAGACCTACATGTGACACCATTGTTTAGTTCCACAGGATGAGCCGTAAGCTAATAAAGGAGAGGTTATGAATGAAATGATTTCTGTTAGTAATCCTCTCATTTACTTTCTTACTATTTTACATGTATCCATGCTCTGATGTATTTATATATTAACAAATAGGTCACAATATTTACAAATAGGTCCCTCAATCTCTGCTTAAGTTGGTTCAGAAATATCTGAAACTTCACCTTGTTATAAATATATTCATTTTTCTACAACCTCACAAAGTCTTAGTTAAAAATTTACCAATTGATTTAAAACTAATAAATAAAATAATAATCTCCCAGTATTGCACATTTTCCCTGATGGAGTGATAATCTATCTTGTCTTTCATTCTCTCATGAAAGACTAGATTAAAGCAATGCTCATGATAGTATGATTTTTTACATATAGTTTCTTGTCTCAATAGAAGCATTCAACACACTCAACTCAATCATCTATTGTTTAAGCTAGATGAGTTCACAGGTTGCAAGAATCAGAGTCATGTATTTTGCTTCTGCACTTGAGCTGACCACTATAAGTTTACAGCTTATTCTTTCAAGATATTAGATCGCCTCACAAAATAATATAGGAAAACTTAATCTGCATCTATGTTCCCTGGCCACGTTTTAATATAGATCATATTGTTGTGGTCAACAAAACCATTGGACTTGTCTCCTAATGATTAGGATATTGTGCCTATTGATTGATCCCACTAAGAATAAACGCTGTCATGGTTAGTGATACTAAGGTAGTTTAATTTACTACTAAACTTTGATACTTTTCTTGGTCATCTAATAATTTGTGACCTAGCATTAGTCTAACTGTTGGTTCCATGGGAGCCTCAAAAGACTTAGCTTCTATCATACCAGTCAAGCACTTATTTCTGTTGTGAATATAATTGTCATCCCTAAACATCCTAAACAGGAAATTTCTATAATTCCTTTGTGATTGCTGCACGATCAATGCCAGTATCACCATGTCATCATTTATATAAACAGTTTATAAGGAAGACATACTTCCCAGACTATAATAAGAGGTAAGATAAAACATCAACTGATTTGATATATTTATCATCCCAAATTCAAGAAGAGCAGAGGTAGATTTAAAATGTCATGCCCTAGGATATTACTTCATCCATACAGTGACTTTTAGTTTACACACGAGGCCAATCTTGAACAACAAATCCAAGAGGTTGCTTTATGTATAATTTGTCAATAAAATCACTATGAAGAAAAACTTTTTTGATATCCAACTAATAAAGTGACCATTAAAATATTACTGGCAAAGTAGGATTAAAATAAAGCAATCATAGCCATATACCACTTATTGAGCCTTACAGCTGATCCATGAATGGGGGATGCCACAATATACCCACTACAACTAGCTATAAATTTGGGAGGAAGAGAATCAAACTCCCAAGTATGGTTAGCATGTAAAACTGTCGTCTCATTTACCATAGCATGTTTTAAACTGGAATAGTTAGTGCCTCTGAGATAGTCTTACATATAAAAAGGAAGATTAATTAATAGAGTAATTGGGGATTAAAAAAAGTATGAAAATTAGCAAGAAAGATGGTATAGGGTAGTGCATCTGCGAGTACTATTTCAGAGAGGAACAGAAAGGTCCAGGTTGGAGATAAGAAGCTATTGGATGGTGTGAGGAAAGCAGATAAGTCTTGTGGAGTGGCTGCTTCCCTTTCTGTTTGCTCACACGATGTTCATGCACAGATTGATCTTGGTGGTCTAGGAAGAGTAGGGACAGTAGATTGGTCACAAGGTGTGGTTGCTTCCCTTTCTGTATTGTCTCTTGGTTTTCATGCATGGATCTGCATAGATCTTGACCTTCTACGCTAGGCCTGCAGTGACATTGGCTTTGGTTTTTGTATTTTTACAAGGGAAGAGGGTGAAATTGACAATGAAATATGATTTAAAATTTCGAACCGTATCGGAGTTTCGGTTTATGACCAGAACGATATGGTTTCGATATCGTATCGTGCCATGAAAATATAGTTTCGATACTTTTTAAATATAAAATATATTAATTAAAAAATATTATTATAATAATTTAATTACTATAAATACTTACTATTAAGTTAAACTAATATTTTAAAATTAGAATTGAGTAAAAAATTAATTTAGGATTAATTAAACTCTAGACGTAATGATTAGGATCAAATAAGTTTAAATTAAATTCATTTTTAATTTATTTTAATCAAGTTAAGGAGGGAGTTTTTTTGAGAAAAGAAATAAGAAAAAAAATTAAAAATAAACATATAAATAAAAAAATAAAATATGGAGGAGAAGAAGAAAGAATTAAGAGGGGGAAAGAATTAATCATTAAAAAAATGAAAAAATTAACAATTAGAAAAAAAATAAAATTGAAAAAAATTGCTTAAAAAATATTAACCGTTAAAGAAATAAATAAAAAAACAACCTCGCATGAGCCTTGTGGCTCGCGCGAGGCCTTCGTGATGGCTACGGAGACTTGCTGTCCATGGGGCCTAGCGGACTCGTCATGCGAGGCTTGGGGTGTGCTGATGTAATCACTGTATCAGTCGGCCGATGGAACGAAATGTTTCACTCATGCTGTCCGTGCCGCTCGGGTTGCTCGGGCCGCTAGGCATGGTACGAGATTTTAAACCATGCAATGAAATACGTACAAGGATACACTATAAACTCAAATATGAGATGATGAGGTGCTATAAAGATTAGTAGTTAAAAAAGGTCACATTTGCAAATTAAAGGCATGATGCAATCAAGAAAATAATGACATTACCCCTTTTGCAAGTGAGAGTAGCCAAAAAAGGTATACTTGATAGATATGGAAGAAAACTTGTCTTTACATCAAGGAGATGGAGAAAGCTGGTACACCTAACACCTGGTGGAAGATAAGACAAGAGGGAGGAGAGTGTTGAAAAAATTTGACTATGAAGAATATAAGATGGCGTGCAATTTACTAAAGCAACATTTAATGAGAATTATTCCATAACTCTAAAGAAACTCATGTGAAATACTACTGTGCGAGCTGTCTTGACCAAGTGTTTGTTCTTTCTTTCAACAACATGATTTTGTCAGGGTGTATAAGGATCAAGGATATCTTAATTGGAAAATAATAACTGGAAGGGATGACAAAAACAACTTTTTAGCATTGTCACTCCTTTAAACTTTGATAGACACACCAAATTGGATTCTTATCTTAGCATGATAAGAACAAAAATGAAAAAGATTTTAGAACACTTTTATAAAGTAAAGAAACCATGTCATTTTAGAGTAATCATGAAGGTAATACATTTAAAACCCAGTGAAGATATTAAAATGTACTGATGAAAAAGATGTTTCTACATATTGTTGAAGTTGAACAAGGATGATTCCACTTCTCAAAACCAAAGACAGAACTCTTCCATAATATAAATAATTCTAGTTTCTCATTCCAACAAATGATATATTTGTTTACCAAATATGTTTTCCTAAGTGACAAGATTTACATTTCAGACTTTAAAGATCAAACAGACTATGAACCATTTTAAGTAAATTATACAGATCTGGGTGACCGTAGTGACAAATCTGAAAAGGAGATGATTTAGCCACAAGCGTACATGATGATAGGGGTGTTGCTAGGTGATACTAGCTATGAGTGCTTTATGCAACTTACCTTCAGTCCTTGAATCCTAAATGGAAAAAAAATTGACAATCAATGTTAAAGTGTTTTTACTTTACTGGCAGTAAATTGAAAGGAAACTCGTGTATAAAGAGAGAGGAAAGTGAAAGATGAAGAAACAAAAATCTGCTCAATGTTTCTTGTTAATGCGATACATATATTGGAAAACATGACATTAATAGGACATGATAGTAATGCAAGGCTAGAAAAGGAAGAAATGTTACTAGACATATTGAAGGAAGACACTTGAATCTAGGATCTAGGGAGATGATACAGAGGTATGTGTCAAGCAAGCCGTTGATGTAGCTCTATGAACCATGAAAGTAACAGCCTGAGTTGATGCACCTGATACAACTTAGAATTGAAGGTGCTGGGTATCTCATCAATGCAGATAGTGATGTTGGAATTGGAAACCTAGAACTAGATTGCTTACTGGTTAGAGGGTCCATCCTCTGAAGGTGGTTCAGATTGAGCCACATGAGCAGTATGTGAGGAATGACCTAGTTGTCCATGTAAAATGTAGCATATTCATTAATATGTCCATGGTTTACACAATAATGTACATTGCTCTACCCACCCTGTTCACCTCCATAGCCTCCACATACTCACCTACAGCCTCCACCACCTACATGAGGCCTTTTTAAGTATAGCTGAACCATAATAGCATATTAGACGGACACCAAGTTCGGAGAGTGGAACAAACGTGGTAAAAGCATGTAACATCTTCATGTAGACATTCAACATCAGATAAGGAGGGAATGAAAATGCCTCTTAAATTTTTTTGTCTTCACTGGTTCAAGTTTAGGAAAAAATCACAGAGGAACATAGTGAGCAGCTTGTCTGAATAGTCTTGCATGACCTGAAAGTTTGGTGAAATTTGGAGTAACTATCTGAAGTGACAAAAATCCACCAATATAGGTAATCATCTCTATTTCAGGTTGGCATAGCTGGAAGAGATTTACAATCACCTAATAAGAACGAGAAACACCACTAGTATAAAAATCTCGTGCTTATGTCCATGTTTTGCAATATGAAAAAGAAATATCAAAAGATGCTCCTAAGGCTAAAATTAATAACTAACAAAAGGAGGACAACTAATTGAGCATCAACCCTCTACCCTGCATCTTTCTTTTGTTCAAGAATATTTGCAACACTTGCTAAGTGTTTCTAAACCACATTTTGACATCAACAACCCAAGAGAAAGTAGTGTCCTCCATTCAATTTCTCAGTGGTGATAGTCAAGAGTCTGAAAATTTTAGGAGCACAATGGAGATCTTAGTATTGAAAGTAGCTCAGTTGGAATAGTAATAATATACAAATGGCAAGAGTCCAACAGATGCAGCAGAATTGCACAAGGACTTCAGAGAAATTTACCAGAAAGATTGTGTTCGACAACATAGAGCTCACTGGATGTTGTAAGGATGCTGCATGGAATTCAGTTTGGTGGATACAGAACAAAATTGTCGGAATGAAGAATCTTCAATTTTGGCAATAGAAAGAGGATTCATGGGAAAAAAGGAGAAATCTACTCCTATTGACAAAAAATCTGCTAGAAGAAATTGTTAGTTGCAAGCCTCATTGAGGATTGTTGGACTAAGTGAAGAAATTAGGACAATCTAGGCTGCAAGTGCTCGATATTATTAGCCATCTCTTGATGGTAGGATATGGATGAAGCAAGGTAGGCCTGATTATACTTGGATTCACACAATTATGAGGAAGGAAAACATGGAAGTTATGCCTTGTACAAACCCCAACAATGACCACGATGTTGAGGTTGCATGATAAAACAAGAAGAGTGGGAAAGAACATTGCTTGTTCTGGTGTTGAGATCACATTATGAAATAGGTCTGAGCCTAGCATCATGCGCATGAGAAAGCAACAACATACACCTAGAGGATTTCAAGATACCATACAATAGGAAAAACAGGTTTATTACCTTATTCCCCTTAAAAGTCTGTATATGCATTACTATTATTTTACGTGTATATCCTATGTACTTCTATATTTATAAATGGATTACCAACAACAAGCTTAGATGGACAAGCTGCTAATAACTTGGATATAAGGATTTCAGTGTTGTGTTTGAGCTAGATAAGTTAATTAGTTAGTTTTTTTTTCTTTCATCTGGACAGGTTGTGATAATTGGTGGCAGAGCATACCTAATTTAGAATTAGATACAATGAGGTAGAAAGGGCTATTTTGTGTGTTGCAAAACCACCATTCGGTCTCCTATATTTCTGATTAGGATGGTGTTGAACCTCAGGTTGAGATTTGTGTCTTAATAAGGCCACCAAATATTAAGTAGGGAAGATAAGGATATTTTATTTTAGTTCCATATTGAGAGTTCTTAATAAAGCTTTATAAGTTGGGATGGGTAAACTAATGTTAAGCATTTCGGGTATGTGGTTGAGTCTACAACTTAATAGGTCAGAGCTCTCATCTTGGTGGGTTGTGATATAAAGTTGTAGTGCCTTTAAATACTAGTATACTGTTGCATCATGCTGCTTCTACATTTCACAGTTTTAAATTTCCATAAAGCTTGACTCTCAAGAACTTGTAAACTTTGATTTTTGGAATCTAAGATATAGTATCTATCTGGACTCAATAACTCATTGTGTTCCTGGGTGTTTTGTTCATTTAGGTATTTGTTAAGCCATGTTGTTCTAATTGTGCGTAAGCTTATTATTCATTGAATCAGCTAAACACTGATTAACGAGGGTTGCACGTAATTTAAATACAGGACACTTGACATCAAAGAGTGACGTCTATAGTTTTGGAGTTGTGCTCCTTGAAATTTTAACTGGTCGAAGATCCATGGACAAGAATCGGCCTAGTGGGGAGCAAAATTTAGTGGCATGGGCAAAAATGTACTTAGGCGATAAGCGAAGGCTTTATCAAATTGTAGATCCTCGTTTGGAGTTCAACTACTCAATTAAAGGAGTACAGAAGGTTGCTAAGATAGCTTACTGTTGCCTCAGCAGGGATTCCAAAGTTCGTCCTTCGATGGAAGAAGTTGTAAAGGATCTCATCCCACTCCAAGACCTCAAAGACATGGCTTCATTATACTTTCACTCTCGAACATCACGAGGTAACCAAGATGCAGGCAAAATTGCAAATTTTCCCCCTATATAAAAGACTACTGACAACATTTTTGTGCACAGGTAAACATTCTCGTTAACAAATATTTTACTGGAATACTGGGAGGCTGAATGTTCTGATTGTATTTCGTCAACCAAATAATGTTCGTGGGTTCTAATCACCGTGTCTACCTAAAAACTAAATGAGTTAACTTCTGTGTTGTCAATATAGGCCATAAATGATTCCATATGCTTGTTTTAATTTGGATGATCCCTATATCATTGTATCCAATGCAATGGCCCACATGCCACTAGTAGGGATAGAAATGCTCATGTTTGTAAACCATGATGACTAGATTAGATATGAGCAATCACTCATGCGTTGCTCATTCCTGTTCTTGCTTGTCATTTCATGGGTCCGGTTAGATTTGATTGTATGTTTCATGTATGAGGGTGTTCATCTTCTTGAAAATGTTTTGTAGAGTTAATCCCATAGTTTGATGGTTACAGAATTTGGTTTGGCATGTTGACATAAAATTGTCAACCATGTTCAGTATCTTGCTAGTCTTCACCCACACCGTAGAGATACTCTGTGAATGCGTGCTTCAAGGTTTGACATGTTATTCTACTACATTATTGGGTTGATTCATGGATATCTTGGAGCGATTATTATGAACTCAAGCATTTATGTAAGCCCTGTGGATGATGCTTGCCCTAACTTCCTGTTGCCATGTTGGTCCTATTGTCACATCAGCTGGAATTGAGTTAAGAAGCACTTATTCCTTTTTGTCTTCCTTTTTCTGTCACAAAGCATGGTTTACTGGCCTCATCGAATGGATGTGAAATCATTGAACAATTAATTAGTCGCTGAACCACTGTATTATTGTTGGAGGAGCTGACTACTATTCCATGTTTTCGTTGTTATGTTCTCTCTCATTTTCAGTTACACTTTTGGTTTGATTTCTACGCGTGTACAATTGACGAGATGATAGTGCATACTCCTACAATTGTTTGCAAACTATTGAACAAATTAGTTTAAGAAACATTTCAGCGTAGCATTGTTGTGATATATTCGATTAACTTTACAAGATGCAGCTTTCAGCAACTAGTATGTTTGGTTCAGAACAGGTGAAGTTAAAAAGCACGCAACAGTCAGCTTGATGTTCAGTGATTTTAGCAGTTTGTGCAGCAGGATGTTTATTATTGATTTCCTTATGCTCCATGCCGCCATGGTTTCTAGATGATTTCGAACATGAAAAATACATTAAATAGATAACAATTTGAACATTAAATCCAAATAATTAAGAAAATTAGTTCGCTAGTTTTTTTTCCACTGCATTTTTTTTATGGAACTCAAAATTCTTATCTCATTTTGAAATTTATTAAAAAAAATATTGCACTTTCTCAAAGTGAAATTGAAACATATCTTCTATGTTGGTATAATCATATCTTAAGTTGTCTGGTGTAATCATGCTTATTGAAAAACATCTTATATGTGTTTGTGTAGTGGAAGCTATTTGTGACTCACCAGAGGAGAGAGAGGTAAATAGCGACTTGTAATAAAATTAATTTTATTCTTGCTAATTAATTAGCAAGGGCACACATATATTAAAATAAAAATATAACATAAAAAAATGATAGAATTTACTTGGTTATAATCCTCGAGTTGTTAGTCCAAGATTATGAATAATTTTATTAATCTCTTTCAGAAATGATCCGGAAAGCAGAAAAGCTTCTTACAATAGTTGCGTAAAGATTATAATAAAATGAAGACAATTAAAATTGAGTGTGTTTTTTCTTCTTTGAATTTCAGTCTATTTATAGCATTCATCTCGATTTGATTGTTATGTTGAAGTGACACTTTTGGGCGCTTGGATCCATTGAACACAATCTACTCCGACAATGGTCTATTAATGGTTCTGGATGGCTAATTGCGATCTAGACGCTTTGATTCTATTGATGTGGACTTCATCTTAATTTATCTCGGCAACGGCTTGCGCTGACCTAGAATGGATATTCAGGTGTCGAATGGATTCGGGTGCTTAGAGTCTCGGGCGCCCGGAATGGATTTGTGCGCTTGGAGTCCGTCGGTTATGGATGCTTGAAACGGTTTTAGGCCCCTGGAATGATCAACCTCGTGTTGAACATTTTCCTCCTTTTGTTCTGTTTTGGTCGTCTTGCGTAGTCTTCTATTCAGTCTCTCATCTTTTGGATACACTAAGCTCTTCAGCTTGCTCCCATGCATCTTTCTCGTTCCGTCGGAGTATTCTTTCATAGCTCCTTGTACTTCGGATGCATCGAGCCCGTTGGCTCCTTTCCTGTGTCATCCTTTTCACTCGCTTGCGTCTTCTGTTAAAGTTCACCATCTGAATTACACGTGTTTTCCTAAGTCCATGTATACTTAGACACGCGTATTAAACATAACTTTGACATAATTTTAGACTGACCACACATTAAAAGTCTACTAGAGTATTAACAATCTCTCTTTGAGGTTGGTCAAACTATGTTTGAAATTAGGATAAATGAATAAATAAAAATAAAGCAACTTAAATGTAGTAAAAAAGTTAAGCATTAAATATTCTAACTCTCCCTGCATTTATGTCTAAATTTTTTATTTTCTCCCCCTTTTGACAACAACAAAAAATTAGAGTTATATAAAAAATCTGATATTAATTATTTGGGCCATAAAATTTTTTTAAAATTTTTATCAAATATAGAGCACAATATCTTCAATCATAAAAAATTAATTTTCACTGAAAATATATTTTAATTATTTTTATAATTTTAAAAAATATAATTTTCTTTTGATAATTATTAAAAAAATTTTAATCGTTCAAAAATTTTGAAATTTTATATGTTGCAGAGAACATATTATATTTTCATAGAAAAATAATTTTTATAAAAATTTCATTTAGAATATTCAGAAGAATTATTTTTGCATATCGAGTCAATCATAAAACAAAAGGAAAACAATTTCTTGGTTGACTATCCTATTAAATTTTTAATTAGTTAAAATTGATTTTGGAATCCAAAATAAATTTAAACCTATTGGATTTATCAAATATTTTTCTGCAATGAACCATTTTGGTACTTTTGAATTTGGTTTCTAAAATTTTGATAATTATATTTTAGCCCTTTATATAATTTATCTGAACCAGTAGAAAATTTTCTTAAAGTTGATCGGATGACTAGCAATAACCCAAATATGTCAAGGATGATTGGATGCTTGGCAAGAATAAACTCTAGACAGGTCAGGTCGATCGAATGCTTGACAAGGAAAGTCCAAACAAGTTAAGGATGATCGGATGTCTAGCAAGTGACAAGTCTTCTAAGCAGGTCAAAGTGACCAGATGTTTAGCAATGGAAAAACTCTAGGGGAGTAAACCCTAGGCAGAAGTCTTGAATGAGTGAATTGTGAGCAAGAGGTAAGTCTAGTAGGTTAAGTAGACTTACATGATTAGACTTATGTATTTGTTTGTATTTTATATGATTGTTTTGTAGGAACCTGGAGTTGGAAACAACAAAGAGAGTAAATAAATACAACTGGACAAAGTTAGATCAAGTTCTGAGTGAACCAGACTTGACTCAGGTTGAATTAGACTCGAATGGGTTCAATTAATCACTTGGGTTTAGTTGATTAGGTGTGGGTCCAAACTCGATTTGGTGATGTGGTCTGGTTCAATTGGCTAAAAAGGTTCCGATTGATCAAAAAATTTGATAATGATGAGATTGCGTGACTCATTCTAGATCACGAAGGGCTCGATCGTGGGGATCAGGTTTGACCAATTTCGTTCAATCGAATGAGGCTTATAGGTCGATCAGAGAGGCCTATAAAAAATCTTGAGATCAAAGCTCAGAACATAAATCTCTACTATTTAGTTCTCCTACTCTGTGCTCAAAGAAAATGCATCAATACATATGCGATCGGGGAAGCACCAAAAAGAGTGCAAGACATTCATGGCTTCTAGATCGACGACACTTGAGTTTGTTTGTATTTTATTTACAAGTTTTGATTTATTTCATATACTTTGTGCTTGATTCAATTTTGTAAGGAGTTTCTTAGCCTCTAGAAATATTCCAGAAAGGAGATAAGCTAGTGGATAGGCGTCTTATGTACATATATTTTGGAGTACGAACTCTTGGAGGTTAAGAACCAAATAAACTCTTGTGTCTTTCTTTGTTCTTTCCTTTGTATATTCCACTGCTAACAATCATAATAACAAGAATGAATTCATGAAAATGACAAAAGCGATGATCGATATTCACCCCCTTTTTATTGATCCCTAGTGATACTATAATTGGTATCAGAGCCAATCGACTCTTGATTAAACTAACCGCTAAGGGAGCAAGCATGCCAAAGATTGAGAGGGAGAGATCTAAAAGGTATGATTTTAAATACAAAGTTTAAATTTTATATTATTTGTTTCAAATATAGGGGAGAAATGGTACTATAAAAATAAGTACCATACTCATAAGATTTAGATGACACAACTAGCGACAAAGGAAGAACAAATGCTAGTTGTTAAGAAAAATAATGAGTACATCACGTGCTTCAAGTGAAAGAATCAATGTCTGAAGAAGAAGAAGAAAAAGTCTAATGAATTAGGAAAAGCGATTCAAGTCAATACATTTAAGCATTATAAAAATACCCTTATTAGAATGTATGATAATTTAGTTTCTTCAAATTCTCTCAATAAGTTTGATAGATCTATCACTTTAATTAATTCAAAAAATATTAATATAATTAATAATACAAATTCAAATGATAAAAAATTAAATAATTTAAAATTAATTAATCTTGGTAATGAATTAATCAAGAATATGATAAGTCCCTAGATGTAGATCAAATTAATCAAAATCTTGATAAATTATTTGATTTATTCAATCAAGATATTGATAAATCAACATAAATAATTATCTAAATCTAGATCTAGTTAATGTGAAAAAATTAAAATTTAATTTATTTAATCAATCTAAATTTAATTAATACTCAAGATAAATATGATTTAAAAAATTTAAATTTAATCAATTTAATTAATATGAATTTAATTAATAATCAATAAATCTAATTTAAATTTTAATTATTTTAATTAATTTAAATTTAATTAATGATGAGGATAAATCTAATTTAAACAATTAAAATCTAATTATTAAATAATTTAAATTTAAATAATAAATTAATTAATTAAGATAATTTTAAAAATAATTTGATTAATCCAAATATTAAAATATATTTAAATTTAAATCTTAAAAAATTGAATTTAAAGATAAAAAATTCAAAATATATTCTTTTAAATATTAAAAAGACAAATTTAAATTTAAAAAATTTGAATTTAAAAATGAAAATTCAAAATAATATTTCAAATCACAAAAAAATAAATTCAAATTTAAATCTAAAAGAAATATTAAACATTCAAAAGATAATCTTTGGAATCTTAAAAAGATAAATTTAAATTCAAATTTTATAAATTCAAATTTAAATTTTAAAAATTCAAAGGATATTCTTACAAATGTTAAAAAGATAAATTAAAGTTTTAAAAATCTGAAATTAAATTTTAAAATTTATAAACAGAATTATAATAAAGTATGATTTGATTATGGAATAATGACTAATTCAAATTTAAATTAAAAAATTAAAAAATTAAATCTTCAACTTATAAAAATTCAAAAAATATATAAAGTTAGAAAACAAACTAACACTTTGAAAAATAAAATTACAATATTAAACATATAAACAAACTAACACTTTGAAAAATAAAATTACAATATTAAACATATAGACTTAGGTTATAAGCCAAAGTCAAATACGAATCAAAATTTTAAAATTTATAAACTTAATTATCATCGAGTATCATTTGATTATGAAACTAATCAATAAAATATTACTCAAGTAAGTAATTAATTTAATAAAAATTAAAATATGTTAAAATGGATTAACACATTCACGATTAATATGAAATATATAAAATTAAAAATTTGATATATTATTATAGATAAATAATTATTATTGATTTATTTGACATACTGTATACTTTTCATGTATATGAATATTGAAATTCATTATATCTTATCTATTTATGTCATATCTGCATGCTAGTTTTAAATTAATTATTTATTATAAAATGGCCAGATAAGAAAAATGTGACTTGACTTTGACAATATAGTATCAGAACGTAGTGAATTGATAGTACGTTAGGGATATTTAGATTAATATGCCTGGACTAGATAAGACGTATCCTACCTGATACACCTAGCTAAGTAGAACTAACTGAAGTTAAGTCACCACATTATAAATCAGTTAGACCAGAGTTTTGTACTAAGTTGGTCAAGTATATAATTTCTCAAATTGACTTTATGTAAGGAAGTGGTCGTTGATTTGATTAAAAAAGCCCTTGTGTCTTACCATGACATAGAAGTCTATGTAAGAAATGTATCCTTAATTGATCCAAATTTAAATTTGAATTTAATATAAGGTCAAATCCCCTTCTCAAACTAAAATATAATCTTAATTACTTAAAATTGACAAATCATCTCACACGAACATGTAAGCTATTATGTAATGTGTGTGTTGAGACACATAGAATGGGTGAGATAATAAGAACAATTAAATTAAAAATATTTTTAATTTTTTTTCAAAATTTATAAATTAATATAAATATTTTTTTAAAATTATTTTTAAAATATTAATATTTCATTTAAATTCATGATTATCCTATTATACAACTTTAAAAATTATTGACCAATACTGACTTCTAGATCTTTATGTCAATAATAGAATCCTAGATTCTTAGACACTTAAGTATGTCTTTTTTTAGTTAATAAAGATGTCATAAGGGTATGTCAGATTAAAGAGTTGTCCTTATTGAAAGATCAAGTATTAAAAGAGAAGTTTTTTTAAAAATTATTTGAAAATGATTTCAAAACTATTTTTAACTTCTTCAACAAAGGTTTGGAGAATTATTTTGAAAATATTTTAAAATTTTAGTTAAAAAAGATACTTTCAAAATACATGTCTCTTTTTCAAAAGTATTTTCAAATTATTGTTCACTTTCAAAATTTTCTAAGTTGTTCTAATATTCAAAACTCCTTTTAAAATACTTAAAAATTTTGAAAAAAAAATTCAAATATATTTTGAAAAATATTTTTTCAAATGTATTTTGAAAAATATTTATAGAATCTTTGAAAATGAATACGATAAAAGTTTTTAAAACACCTTAGATTTTTTTGAAAGACAATTTCAAAGTTACATTGAAAAAACTTGAAAAGGTTAAGTAAATGGTCTTCCAAGAAGGAAAGAGATAATTTTGACTAAGAAAACCTTAAAATTATAGGTGCAAAACCTAAGGAAGATGATAGGTAATTGATTTTTTTGATGTGTGCCAAAGGGGAGAGGAAGATTTAAGTTATAAATATTTAATCCCTCTCAATTTGGCATAAGACCTAAGTCTAACATAAAAATATTATCAACATCAAAAGGGTGAGATTGTTGATGCAATCAACTTCTAGGGTTTCTATGTTTAACAATATAGACAACATACTTCGGTCTGGTCATCTATGATCAAGACTTGATCCAAATAGGATCAAATGTTTAGAAGTGAGTGAAGTGAGAAATTTAATCAAGCCAAGGTTAACTGAATGACTAGCAAAGAGAAGTCTAGTCAGATCAAGGTTGGTTGGATGACTAGCAAAGGAAAAATCTGGTTAGGTCAAGGTTGATCAGATGACTAATAAAAGTTTAAACAAGTCAAGGGTAATCAGATGACTAGTAAAAGTCCAAACAAGTTAAGAGTGACTGAATGCTTGATAAGAATAGAGTCCAAGTAGATTAAGATTGACCAGATGTTTAGCAAGAGAAGTCGAGTAGGTCAGGCAGACTTACAAGATTAGGATTATGTGTTTGTTAGTGTTTTGTGTAGTTGTTTTGCAGGAACCTAGAACTAGAAGCAAAATGAAGAGCAAACAAATGCAACTAGACAAAGTTGGACAAAGTCCTGAGTGAACAAGACTCGTATAGGTCCGGTTGATGGGATAGCCAGTTCAATCGAGCAAAAAATTGATCCAATCAATCTGTTGGGTTTAGTTGATTGAGTGTGGCTCCATCCGATTCGATGATGTGACCTGGTTCAGTCGGCCGAAAAGGTTCTAGTTGATCGAAAAACTTGATAATGATAAGATTGTGTGGCTCAATCTAGATCGTAAAGGGCTCGGTTGTGGGTTGTCACGTCCCGAGAGATGATTGTCCGAAAAATTTCGACAGCATCTTCCCTGTAACTATGACAATTTCCCTGAATACATGTGTATAACAGGCCAACACGGCGTAATATGGACAACACGTCCAACAAACACACACATAGATGCATAATAGATAAAATATATGGCCTACACGGCCACAACAACTAAAACTAACACATGCAACTAAAATCAAACGTAAAATTGACAAGTCCACACATTATCACAAGAGTTATGCAGCAACAATATAGAAAACTCCATAACATAAACATAACAAGTCCGACAAAACACACAACCACGAGTACAACTAGAAACCATACAAACCACTAGACAAAACCTCCTTTGCTGTGAGATGGATACAACCAGGCAACATCTCCAAGCTCCAAGTGAAACCTATCTGCTACCTGGGGAGAAAATAAAGCAACTCCAAGGTCTGGGTAGTGAGCATTAGATACTCAGTGGATACATAAATAGAAGTGCATGATAAGATAAATCAGCATGAATAACAAGAGTATACAGTCTGGAATTAATATACATAGAGAAAATAAATGATAATCAACAGGCAACAGGAATACTCAACAGGTAACAGGAATCATAGTAATAGAACATGATATATCCACTGAGATAATAAAGAAAGATCAATACCATATAACAGATATAGGAATTATGCAAGATCAAGTAGTGCATGGCATGTCATACAATGCAGCAAGTATATATCAATCAAGTGCAACAGTCACACACAAACATGCTGTAAATAACAGTGCAATATAATAGTAATCATAATAGCAAATGCATGCAAATATGCAGCACACATCACAGGCAACATGCATAGTCACTATCTGTACTCGTCATCCTCAATCACTCACCCAATGCAGTGAACTGAGGCGCACAACAGGACATACTACACAGGCTCTATCAACTAAACACCCTAATCAGGTGGCGAGTGGGCAGTGTCTCACAGGAGGGCAATATAACCAGTCTTGATCGCACCCCACTATGGCGCAACAATTGCTGTTACCCAAGTGCCACCTCAACACGGTGTCAGGGGAGTGCCAACAACAAATACAACCAACATGCTGTCAACAACTACTACAAACATGTAGATGTTATGATGATCATCCAACATATAATAGCTACAATAAATCAGCATAATCAACAGGAATCATGATGGATCATCATAGGTCAATAATATAAAATTTGAGACTGTACTATCAATGGATAGATCAATCAGAGGTCAACCAACATGTATCAAGCAGCAAACAGTACAAGGTATCAATTAGACAGTTAACCTAGATAACAGGAGTAGCAACAGAAAAATATCAGATCATGTCAAAGGTCAACTGGCAAGTATCAAGCAATGAATATCAAAAGTATCAACTAGATAAATAGCACAAATAGCAGAAGTATCAACGACTTAGATAGCAACAAAAATAGATCATGCACTGAAGAAAAAACCTGTAGTGACCAAGTACAGGGTACTCACCTGAATCAGACAATCGTCAATTACAATCCGAGAACAATAGGACCAATCAACTCAAGGTCCTGAAATTAAACAATAAAACAATACTTACTAAAATGATACTGTATTAAATTTACAGTAATTAAACTCCCCAAATAAATCTAACTAATCCCCTTGGTTTACACCTAGATTCAACACCTCCAAAATTAACTGTAACCCTAAAATAGATCAAACCTAATTCAAATTAAACTAATTTAACCATTTAGTTGCTATTAATAGGATTTAACTAATCCATTAATTAGTTGTATACATTAAATTAATCAATACAACTAACCTCATATTTAATCAAACCCAAGCTAACCAATTAACCTAATCCTATCAATAATTTAATCCAACCTTAATTAATTTAAATCTATTAACCCTAAATTAAATCCATTCCATACTTAAACAATTGAATTCAACAGATTGATTAACACTTGTTGGTTTAACTCATGTTAAGGACCAATTAAGATCCTAACCGAATTCAACATCAATCATCTAAAATTATCATCAACAACCATACTCAATTGAAATCCACAAGAAAAGGTCATTCCCCCAAACCAATCAAGGTAATGTAGATCAAGGGAAAAGCCTAACCTCACTAACTCATTCAGATAATTCCATAATCTACAGCTCACTATCACCATTGATAGAAACCCAATAGTATAAATTAAATCCCCAAAATCCAATATAACAGTCACAACTTCATAAATTGCATTCTCAACATCCTAATGACACTAACAACAGAAAAGAACAGAAATCCAACCAAGTCAAAAATCTTACCAACTCAATAAGAAGACTCACCTCTAATCTGTGCCCTAATTGGATTCCTCCTTCGATCAACTCTCTCTTCTTCTTCCCTTCTTCTTCACCTATAGTCGAAACATAACAGTGCTCAAGCCACACTGATCTTAAAAATCTGATCAACCATCTCTTAACAGGAACCCTAAAATACTGGTTATAGTTGAATTAAATTGGGTTCTGGCAACTCACCTCATCGATCAGCTCCGGTGAGCCACTCTCGATCCGATCCACCTGAGCTCCACCTTCCCTCGTCCAGGGCCGATCAAGCGAGCAACGATCCTCAGATGGCCACAGCGACAACCCAAATTGAAACGCAGATCAAGCGACGGCTGGTTGCTGGGTTGAGATTGGCGGCGAGCTTGAGTGCTAGGGCATTGCTTTGGTGGCCAAGGGAAGGGAAAGGCGACCAGCGGCAAGGAAGGACGGAACAGCTCGGCGGAGAGGGCGGATGGAAGCAGTGGAGTGAAAAGCCCTAAACTAGGTGTCACGATAGGGCTTCAAATTAGAATTTATATATTTTATCGAAAACCCAC
>NC_133875.1:8902388-8910165 GCF_044706935.1 Curcuma longa | reverse complement strand
TGAAGTAAAATCGTTCTGTGTTCTCTTGTGTGCATTTCCCGCTTCGTATTTCTCATTTTCTACTGCACGCTTTTGAAAGCACAAATTTTCTAACTCTGGTTTTAAATGAACGAATTTTTTAAAAAAAGTACGTGATTCACCACCCCCTCTCACGTGCACTCGATCCAACAACTCCCCCTCTATCTTTGTCGTCTTATTCCCATGGCGGTTAGTCTAATCAAGAGCAAACTTGCTCTGATACCAATTGTAGGATCTGTGAGGCGTGCTAAATGGGGGTGAATAGCGCATTCATCGTTCGTTCATTTTTTGTTCTATCAAAGATACTTGCAGCGGAATTAGTAAAATAGCAGGGGACTCGTAGATTTACTTGGTTCCTAACCCCCTAGAGTTAGTACGTTTAAGGCCTATATACGAGAGGCGCCCGTCCACTAGTGGTCTCCTTTACGAACCTTGTTCGGAGGTGGAGAAAGTCGTCTTATAGTCCAGAAGATATATAAATCAAGTACAAATGTAAGACAGAAAGAAATAACCAAATAATTATGTCGAAGATGATCTAGAAGTCCTAAGCGCTACGCACTCCTCCTGGAACTTCCCCGGTTGCACAAGTCTGGCTCTGTTCGCGTTCAGCAGCACCACTAGATGAAGAGAATAGCGTAGAGAAGTTGTGTCCTGGTACTTCATTCTAAGACCCCTTATACTGCCCCTTCCGGGCGCTTGGATTCTTATCCGGGCGCCTAGATAAGATCCGATCTGATCTCCTCGGTCTTATCCAGGTTGATTCTTTTGAATCGGGGCGTTTGGAAGAGATAGGGGCACTAGGACCATCCAAGCGCCTAAAAAATTTTAGAGCGCCTAGATCCAGTCAACTCGGGTTTGACCTGAGTTGACCCCGGACTTAGTTTGGCTACCTCTGTAACGACTCGGCTCGTCCGCCCTGTTGGGTTGCAAGGGTGCAAACATAGTCCCACATCTAAAACACATGGGAAAGATCATGGGTTTAAAAGGATGAAAAGTATCTCCATTGGCATGAGGTCTTTTGGGGAGAGTACAAGAACAAAACCATGAGGGCTTAGGCCCAAAGTGGACAATATCATGCCATTGTGGAGATGCGGACATCCTTTTGGACCCAGCAATTGGTATCAGAGCGAGGCCGCTCTTCACCGGACTAACCGCCGGATGACCCATAATCCGGATCTAACCATGTGGGTTGAACCCTCGGAAAAAAAACAAAGGAAGTATGGGAGGCTCGGACCATGAGGGACATGGCAGCCGGACCATGAGGACATGGCAGCCGGACCATGAGAAATGGGACATGGCAGCCGGACCATGAGAAATGGTAGGGGAGCTTCCAGTGGTCCTTTATTTGAGGGGGGGATTGTTGGGTTGCAAGGGTGCAAACATAGTCCCACATCTAAAACACATGGGAAAGATCATGGGTTTAAAAGGATGAAAAGTATCTCCATTGGCATGAGGCCTTTTGGGGAGAGCCCAAGAACAAAACTATGAGGGCTTAGGCCCAAAGTGGACAATATCATGCCATTGTGGAGATGCGGACATCCTTTTGGACCCAACACGCCCATGGGAATTCTACTTATCCCGACCCCTATTTTTCTATGGGTCATGGGTCGTCGACCATCGACCGTGCCGTTACCTACTAGAACTTTCCACCCTTGCCCAGTGGATTTTTACCTTCCCTAGATTCGAACTCTAGACCTGCAGGCTAAAGCACTAAAGTTCCTTGAATCTGGTAACCAAGTGAGAAGCTTCTCACTTGGTTACCAGATTCAAGGAACTTTAGTACTTTAGCCTGCAGGTCTAGAGTTCGAATCTGGGGAAGGCAAAAATCCACTGGGCAGGGGTGGAAAGTCTTAGTAGATAACGGCACAGTCGATGGTCGACGGCCTAATGACCCACAGAAAAATAGAGGTCGGGATAAGTAGAATTCTCATGGGCGGACGGGCCAGGTCGTTACAATAAAAATGCGCCTTTTTATTGTAACAACTCATCCCATCCGCCCGTGGGAACTCTACTTATCCCGACCCCTATTTTTCAGTGGGTCATGGGTCGTCGACCATCGACCGTGTCGTTACCTACTAGGACTTTCCACCCCTACCCAGTGGATTTTTGTCTTCCCCAGATTCGAACTCTAGACCTGCAGGCTAAAGTACTAAAGTTCCTTAAATCTGGTGTCACTTGGTTACCCGATTTAAGGAACTTTAGTACTTTAGCCTGCAGGTCTAGAGTTCGAATCTAGGGAAGGTAAAAATTTACTGGGCAGGGGTGGAAAGTCCTAGTAGGTAACGGCACGGTCGATGGTCGACGGCCCATGACCCACTAAAAAATAGGGGTCGGGATAAGTAGAGTTCCCACAGGCGGACGGGCCGAGTCGTTACAACCTCTGTTTGCTCCACTTATACTTTCTCCATCTTGCTTCCAACTCCTAGTTCCTGCAAGATAAGCATACAAACACACAAGCAACCTAAGTCTTACCCTGTAGATTTAACTTCGGATTTCCTGTGAAATTTTGGGTCAGACTAACGCCTACTATTCTCTTACTGGGAATGTGTCCTTACCCACTCTAATCGGGAAAATTTACCTACCACCCAAGTCCTCCAAACTTGTTAGACTTCTACTTAGCCTCGATCCTCGGCCCTTAGGATTTACTGCTAGAGAACTGGTCCACCTGACCTGCCTAGACTTCTGCTAGACATCTAATTCACCTGACATGTTTAGACTTCCACTACCATGCATCTGGTCCACATGACCTGCTTGGACTTTTACCTGGTGCACTTAATCAACCAAAACTTCCTACCTAGTCCTTCAGACCAGGACTTCCTCTGCCTAGCCTCTAACTAGGACTTTTCCTGCCTATCCACAACTAGGACTTTTTCTACCTAGCCTCAATTAGGACTTTCCCTGCCTAGCCTCAACTAGGACTTCTCCTTTCCTGGTCTAACTAATTAGGACTTCTCGCTAGTCTTCTGGTCAAATTGACCTGATTAGACTTCACTCACATCCAAACATTAGATCCTGATTAGATCCACCCTTGGTCATACTTATCAGACTTAGGTATATTGTCAAACATCAAAACTCTAGGTCAAACCTAGTGCTCCTTGCACCAACACTTGGTTGTTGCTTCACGTGCAGACGGTCATCGGTTGTCTCTAGAATGATGTTCTGAGGGGTCTCCCTCGATGCTCTTTTATTGGGCTATCCGGGCGCCTAGAAGCCTTTCCGGATGCTTGGAAACCTTTTCGGGCGCCTGGAAGCCTTTCCATCCACGCTGTCCACCGATCCACCATCGGCGCTGCTGACCTGGCACTTCCAAGCACCTATATCCCTTTTCGGGCACCTGTATGCTGACGTGGAGGTTTCAAATGAATTTTGACTTCTACAATGCCTATTCAGCCCCTAGAACCATTCCAGGCGCCTAGAAGCTGAGGTGTCCTGACCATTGGGACTCTGCCACCTCACTGCTTCCTTAGCCCTATTTCGCTAATGTCTGGGTGCCTAGACTCCGATTGCCTAGATCCAAATTAGGGCGCCTAAAACTAAAGTTCTCACCCCTCCTTTCCTGCATTATAAGTTGGCACACAATCAAATGTAACAAGAAAAAATAAACAGCTTTACAATTATTTTTATCCTAACTTCGGATTTCCAGTGAAATCCTGGGTCAGACTGATGCCTATTGTTCTCAACTAGGAATGCGCCTTTATCCACTCCACTCGAGAGAATTTACTTATTTGCCAACCAAGTCCTCCAAACTTGTTGGACTTTTTGCTTAGCCTCGATCCTCGACCCCCAGAATTTCTTACTAGACATCTGGTCCACCTGACCTACCTAGACTTTCATTGCCAGACATCTGGTCCACCTTACTTGTCTAGACTTCCACTGTTAGACAACTGGTCTACTTGACCTGCCTAGACTTCCACCTGATACACTTGATCAGTCAAGACTTTCACTGCCTAGTAAACATGCTAGACTCAACCAAATTGATGACAGCCGTGCTCGTCAATTTCTTGACTAGGTATAATTTCAACACATTCATAATTGCATATGTAAAGATGCTCACTAATTGTGATCTAATCACAAATTCTCTCATGCTATGAATCGTATTGCTGACATTCAGTAAATGAGTTTAAGATCCAATCAAACACATAGAGAATGTGCACTCATATAATAAATTACTATTTATCGAATAAATTGTATAATCATAAGGCGATTGCCATGTGACACCTCTCAAATATAACAACTATTAGGCAAGATCAAGAAGAATTAGACAAATTTTGAAGGGTAGCTAGTTCGCAACCTTAGCCTTGAATCCATGGCTTCCGACCTCAGCCTCATGCATTGACCTCCGCTCGATCTCCTGTGCCGGTTTCATCTCAGTCTCGGGTCCCGACCTCGGCCTCTGCTCGACCTCCCAAGCAAACCTCACAGGTCAACCTTATGGACTGACCTCACCTCAGCCTTATAGTCTTGAATCTCAAATTTGACCTTTGCTCCATCTTGGTCTTGGGCATAGACCTCAGATACGCCTTAGTCTCGAGTGCCACCTCATCTCAGCCTTAGGCCTCAACCTTGGTCTCTGCTCGACCTCACGGGTTAATCTCATCTCAACCTTGCAATTTTGAATCTCGACCTCTGCTCCATCTCAGTCTCAAGCAAAAACCTCGAATAAGCCTTAGTCTCGAGCACCGATCTCATCTCAACCTCGGGCCCCGATCTCGGCCTCCGTCTAGTCTCATGCGTCGACTCATCTCAGCCTCAAGTCCCAGGTCTCGACCTTGACCTCTGATCCATCTCAATCTTGGCCATAGACCTCAAATACGCTTTGGTCTCGGCCGCCAACCTCATCTCAGCCTTGGGCCCCGATCTCGGTCTCCGCCCCATCTTATGCATCGACCTCATCTCAGCCTCAAGTTTCAGGTCTCGACCTTGACCTCTGCTCCATCTTGGTCTCAAGCATAAACCTCAGATACGCCTTGGTCTTGGGCGTCGACCTTATCTCAGTCTCGGATCCTGACCTTGAACTTCGCTCGATCTCATGCATCGACCTTATCTTAGCCTCGAGTCCTGACTATTAGTAGTAGTCCTAGAGCCAATTATGTGATGATTGACTAGGGACTTTTGTATCATATTCTATTATTAATAAAGACAAGCTTTTTGGTTATTATATTTACTTTGTATTTGTGTCAAATAACTAAGTATAATAATATCCTTGGGTGGCTAGTTCTAATCTATATCATATCGATTGTTTGAATCGATAGTGAGATGATATAGAGAACACTACTCTTAATCATTCCTAGTCAAGCATTAATATTCAGGGATGATGTTAATGCGTTGAGACTAGCATGTGGGTCAGCTGGTTGACTTGATCTCACAAATCATGGATATGGGATATCAAGTTGACCCATGGGTATACATTAAAGAATGTATACTGAATTGATCCGCCATGAGAAAGTTTCATGGATCGTTATATGAGTGTCATAAACTTTCTCATGTGACTATTGGTATGAATAGTCCTTAGACCTGAAGTCACTATGGTTCCCTACATAAAGAGTTATGTACTTTGGTATCGTCAAACGTCACACATAATAGAGTGGACTATAAAGGCAATCACTGGGTATGTAACAAATTATGCGGAGGGATTTGAGTGATGTAGATGAGATCTATCTCTCCTATATAACGGGAGTGATATCTTACGGCCTCTTGATAGAGTAGGACCATGAAATGCATGGTCATGCTCAAATGAGTCAATATGAGATATTGAGCTCATTTGCTTGAGTGAGTCTACTTGGGGATCAAGAAACATAATGATTGATAAGAGGATGACACGGTCTATGCCTCATTGATCAATCTAGATATCGAGGATAGAATAACATGGTCATATATTATTATAGTCACGGAGGTTATGTCGGATCTCGACATTCTTGTCACTTGGGTAGTAATGATGCATTGCTAGATGCCGCTCATTGCTTATGTTTCTAAAATGAGTTTTAGAAATATTGCCAACGTTATAAGAACTTATTGGGTCACACATAAATAACACTCTATTTGGAGATGAGTTTATTTTAGTTTGACTAAAAGAACAATTAAGCTCATTGGATGGCCTAGACTTGAGTTAGATTCAAGTTGGTTGAATTTGAGTTAGATTCAAATTAAACTAAGATAAATTTTGATTCATCATGTATGATTAATGCGGATTAATCATGCAATAAAGAAGAGAAAGTTATATGCATGGAAGTTATCAAACATGAGTTGAATTTGAGTTAGACTCAAATTGGATTTGATTCATCATGCATGATTCATGTCGATTAATCATGCAATGAAGATGAGGAGGTTACATGCATGAGAGTTATCATGCTTGATTAATAGGATTAATCATGCATTGATAAGGAATACCAAAAGCCTAAAAACTCTTGGTATTCATGGCATGAGTATAAAAGAGTGTTCTCTTGTAAAACTCTTTTGTTATTCATTTTTATCCCTTCTTCCCTCACTTGCACGAAATTCCTCTTCCCTCTCTTGGCCAAAATCCACAAAGGTTGCTAGCACAACCACCTTTCTCCAAAAGTGAGTGTTCGTGTGGATACGCATAGAGGCACGGACACTTGAACGTGCTAGAGATTCGATGACCTTTGGACGAGCGGGATAAGCGAAAGGTACACATCAAAGGTGAAATCTATTATATAGAAGTTTTTGTAGTTTTTAACTTGTACGATTCTTTCGCTTGGATTGCTCGAGGAATCCTAATTTTCGCTGCGATTTTTATTTTATCACATAGGATTCCCAACACTGACCTCGGTCTCTACTTGGTCTCATGGCCGACCTCATCTCAATCTTGGGTCCCTCATCTCAGCCTTGGGTCTCACATCATCCATTTCTATGTGGATCCCATTAAGTGGTTCATCCATAATATCATGAAACCTTAAGACTATTTCCCTCAAAAAATAAGAAAATATCCGAAGGACATGGACAATTGGAACACATATATCGAAGTATACCATAAACGGTAGAATATATTTTGGAATATATCTTAAACAGATGATGATATCTCAAAGATTGAATACATTGATAACTCTATAAAAGGCTATCCATACTTATCACCATGCACGCTTACACAAAATCTTAATTTCTCTAAGTCTTCATCCTCCTTCTTCTAGTGAAACCCTAACTTGAGTATCGAAGTGGCTTGTCGGGATCCACCCCGGCACCATTCTAACTTTCTTTTAGAGTGCTTTTCATGTCCTTTCATCCTTTCTACTCAACTATTTCTGGGGAATGTGTATGTTAGCTTGTTCATTGACTAGTAGCTTGGTCATCCATGGTATTTGACTGAAACACAAATCTTAAAAGAGAACCAAATATTTCAACAAATTATTATATATGGGAAGGGACCCCATAATACCAATTTGAATTCTTTTGTGCCTTTCACCAATAATATGCACATATACTACCTAAGGATGTTAAAAATTAAATTAAGAGATCAAGTGTGCTACTAACCTCCACTCAGAGTAAAGATCATTATTAATCTACATAGACATTCCCCACAGTGAAGCTTAACCCCTTCAACACTTGAGGTCCCTCAACCTAAGATGTCGAGAAGAGAACATGTCGATGAATGACTCATCGAGATCGAGAAGCACCTAGTAGATGGATTGAAGGGCATAACCCCCAACTCGAGGATTCATCAACATGATATCTGATTGGGTGATAGATAAATACTTTTGTTGGTGCAAGAGGCACTAAGATCTTACCTAGAGTTTCGATGTTT
>NC_133875.1:8872170-8902288 GCF_044706935.1 Curcuma longa | reverse complement strand
CGTAACAAAATGAATGTGATAAGAAAAGTTTTCCTGGTCTTCACTCCCTTTAGCTGACCATTAGCTACATCTGGGGCCCCAATCGTGTGACATCATTTAAGTTCCGCTATCGCTCGAGATCTTAGAGAACCTTCCCTTTACGTAATAGGGCATTCTCCTATTCCCATGAACCCTATCTACGAGTAACTAGTAATATAATATAGGGATGTCGGGTTCTTCCGGAAAGCCTGATGTCAGTTTCAAAAAAAATTGTTGCATAATGGTTAACTCACTAAAGATAAAGAAGAAAGAGAGAGGAGGAACGGTCAGTAGGCGTCAGTGAAGTTAATCCGGCTAAAATTCTTTCAAATGGGAAAAAGCCATCATGCAATGCCTGATTAACAAAAGAGAGAATGGAGTGACTTACTACATCCCAGTTTCTTTGAAAAAATAATGGCTGCATTCCGCCCGGTTCACGAGTTTAGCAATAGAGAAGATCGTGAGTTCATGCTTTCTCGGATCCCGGAAAGCAGGAATAGAGGAGGCACAGGCCTGCCATTAGAATAAAGCAAAGGCAATTAGGTCATGAAGGGCAAAAGCCAATGATAAACTTACTTCCTAAGGTGGAAGGGCCGGAGAGAATTACTCAGT
This sequence comes from Curcuma longa, assembly GCF_044706935.1. Lineage (NCBI taxonomy): Eukaryota > Viridiplantae > Streptophyta > Magnoliopsida > Zingiberales > Zingiberaceae > Curcuma > Curcuma longa. The sequence goes on along the minus strand of NC_133875.1, from coordinate 8,901,658 downwards.
TTCGCCCTATCAGCCTTTGTTCGGTCCCCGTTAAAATTATTTGTAAAGTGTCGGTTGATAGACTGAGGCCTTTGTTGGTGCGTATGATCTGAGATCCGATGCGAACTGATTTCACTGTCCGAATCAAGGTTCAACGGAAAGAGACCGCTTTCGCGGGAAGGATGAAAAGAGCACAAGATTGTGCATTAAGATAAAAGCATTTTACCCTACAATCGGCTTGCTTGATTGGAGGGTTGATGATAGATCGAAGAAAGAAGAGCTTAGCCAAGAATAGGTCGAAACGATGTCAAAGAACCCGAGCGAGCTAAGAGAGAAAGAGGTCACTCACAGAGGAGTTCCATTCGTTCTTACGGCTAACGTGTATAAATAGGTCCCTAAGGAACCCCCGAAAGGGCTGCCGTCCGATGGCGCCTTTAAGTAGTGCTTTTGTCACAAGCCGGGGCCTGAACTCATTGGACTGACCTTTCGAGCTATTAGATGGATAAATATAGATAGTTGCAGACAACTATCTATATTACGATATTTCCGATTCTCCCTTCTCTGTCCCAAAGTCAAGTTGAAGTAGAGAATCTCAGTTCTGTTCTAGTGACAGCCTTTAGACTATCAATTCCTTCCTTTCGCCTAATCAAGGATATAAGGTGGCATCTCACCGAATAAAAAAGATAAGGTTTATCCCTCCTCACTGAGACAGTCTTGGACCTGGACCATTTCACGCTCGGGGCGTAGATAAGGTTCTGAAGGAAAGGCCGGCTTCGGGCAACTAGGTGAGTTGGAAGCAGAGCCAGCAGCAGTAGATGGATGAGGGCAAGTTGTTTGCCAGCTCATTAAGCTGGAAACCGCCTGATGAAAGAATTGTGTTGACTTTGGGGCGGCTAACCACTACAAAGACAGCAACTACCGTACTACCCATTGCTATTGGGATTGAAAACTATAAATTACCTCCTATTTCAAACCTTTTCACTGAAAGAAAATATTGAAAATCAGAGGTCTTCCCTTGCGGTAGAAATGGAATAGATGGTGGATCCTTTCTCTTTCTAAAGCCCACCGTAACGCCCTTGCTTTCCTTTCTTTCAGAACCTCTGTCGGTTTCTGTGGAGGAAGGACTACTTTTGAAAGCCCAACCTCTAAATGGCCATGGTTTGATGATAGGATGCAATTCTGCCGCTGGCGCTCTTTGGATAGGGCCATGCCTTTGACAAGCTTTGCATCCCTTGGCGTATCTAATGCAATCTTTCAAGATGGTTGGCCAATAGCATTCGTGTCTTCGGATCAGCCATCTCATCTTTATGCCTGATTGATGTGCCCCGCGGATACCTTCGTGTACTAAAGACATCAGCTGGTAATACTCGTCAGGGCCTACACATCGGAGAAGAAGACCATCCTGACCCTTCCTATATAACACCCCTTCTAGTACGGTATAATGAACTGCCGTGCTCCTAATTCTCCTTTCCGCCTTTTCTTTCAGAACCTGCAGATACCTGATTATAGGGTACCTCCAGTCGGAGTCAGTTCCACCGTGCAGGCAGAAAACAATTCCCCGCGGAATTTATATTTACGGACAGAAGGGTGAATTTTCTTCTCAATTGTCACCACCTTCCTGACCAAGCCATCAGGTAGTTGTACTCCAGCTGCTATCTGTGCAAGATGATTTGCTTCCTCGTTCTTGTCCCTAGGGATATGCTGAACAGAAACGTCATCAAACTCGTCTAGTAACTGGACGGCCATAGCAAAGTATGGTGACAAGGCCAAACTAGTACATTTGTACTCGCCACAAATCTGTCTGAGCACAAGTTGGGAATCCCCAATAATCATGACGGTGGAAACTCTTAAGTCTGCCAAGATTTCCAGGCCAATGATTAGTGCTTCATACTCTGCCTGGTTGTTTGTGCATTCGAAGTCAAGTTGAAAGGACATCTCAGTCCTGATTCCGCTGGGAGATTCAATGATTATGCCTGCCCCGGCGGATTCCGCCGTACTAGACCCATCGAAGTCAAGAGTCCAGGGAGTTAGTTGTATGGCCGTAACCTCGAGGCCATTATCCTCTTCCGGTCCGATTTCAACGCACGGGTGTTCGGCCAGACCCCTCCCGGGAGAGAGCGGAGCAGATAACCGGTAGTAGGGCGCGTCGGCGACACCGAAGATGACTCCTCTGGTAGCAAGATTTAATCTTTTGCAATATAAATTTTAATAAATCATTACTAACAAAAAATTATTAATGCTATTAATTATCTTTTATTCTTGTTTCGCAGGGATGAGTTCTCGTTCAGACGCTCTACGCCGTTCGACCTTTTCGAAGAAGCGTTTGTTGGATTTTGATGTTGAAGCAGAAGAGGAAATTGGTCAAAAATTGGTAGGAATTTTTTTCTCTCTGGGAATGAAAGAGACAGCAATTACATAACTCTAGGTGTAGCAACTCTTAATGCATCTGAAATCAACAAATCCATGATGCCATCAGGAGGTTTATTAAGAAGACGTAATCCTAAAGGCAAATGTTTAGAGTTGGAGGCGAGCCAATCGGCACAAGTGTTGGCCTCACCTCACGATGGACGTGAGAAAGAGAACAATTCCACTCCCTCTGAAGTAGCATTCCAATAGCTCGTACCAGTGAGATACCTGTCTCATTAGTCTGCATAAAGTGTATAACTTGCTGCAATGCTTTCACCGAGTCTGATTCCAGTAATACTGTTCGAAAGCCCAGGTTCCAACACACCAGTAATCCATGATATATTGCCCAGAGCTCTGCTAACAACACTGAGGTTGAACCAATATTAAGCATAAACCCATGTAACCACAGTCCACTTTCATCTCTAATAAGACCCCCTGCAGAAGCAATATCATCACAAGCAGTAACACTTCCATCTACATTAATTTTAACAGTAGAGCTAACTGGTTTGGACCATCCCACAATATCATATCAACATAACGCATTCTTGCCTGCAAAGAATTATGAACATCCCAGATTTCTTTGCTTTGGCTTTGCCAAGAATCAACTGTCTTGTCTGGGATATAGCAGGAACATCCATATTATGCAAATGGCAATTTCGCCAAAACCAGAGAAGCCAAAGTGTAACAGCAAAAATGACATTCCAAGGGACTCTATGCTGCTGTTTGCTTAACTTCAAGTTCGAGAGTGCCCAGGAAACTAGATCACCAGATAGAAAATTGCGAGGCATCCTGCCTTCAACTAGATTTTGCCACACACACAAGACAAGAAAACCTGCAATCTCGCAAAGCATGTAATTCATCCTCCTCTCTCTGGTTACATCTAAAACAGAGCACAACAGACATTATATGTCTTTTTTTTCTAGCCATTTCCAAGTTGGAGGAGTACCATGAAGAAGACGCCAGAGAAATATGCGAATTTTGTTGGGGCAATGCAACTGCCAAATAGTATTCCATCTCGATTTATCTCCATGATCAGCAGCTAGTTGAATTCTATAAGCAGTGCTAGTCGAGAAAGATCTCGATGGAGAAGGAAGTCAGCAAATTGTATCATCCTCTAAAGAAGATTCATCAATCCAGACAGCCGCAATAAGCTTAAATATGTCATCATCTAACTGATAAGTTAGAGCAGACCAGTTCCAACCATTTCCAACCCAATAGAAAATATTGACGGCTGACATCCATTAAATAAAATAACGATTGGGAACTTCTGAAGCGAAAGGTACCGTCCCGCTACGGGTTCTTCTTTGTTTGAAATGAGTTAAAAAGGGGTCGGCTACAATTATCACATCACCCGATTGAGTGGTAGGCAGAGTACGGAGCTACATCAACTACCAAAACATTCGATTCCGAGGCATCTGATGAAGGGAAAAGCCTATTCTATTGAGCTTCCTGTCAATCGAAGTAGATCACTCTTCACCTAAGAAAAAAGATTCACAGCAAGAAGTAGAGTACTTTGTGAGTAGCTACCACCTATAGTTAGAGTACACACGAAATTGAATAGAAAAGATATCATGGGAGCCGAATTCAACTCTCCTATGAAATTCCTTAAAGCCAAAAGGTAAGCCCTTCCAATAAAGATGTCTTCAAGCTAAGGGAACACCCCTTCCCTTAAACGCTACTTAGACGGCGCTTTCTTTTAGAATGATGATCCAGCAAGTGACCTCTTGCATGGAAATTCCGGGAATTCAACTTTGAGATGGGGAATGGACCCTACGGCCATCAATGCGTGTTGGCTAGGTCGGCCTAGCACGGCGTCATATTGCGAAGGAGCGTTGATCACTTCTCCCGACCCCGGCGTATGCGGAGATGTATATCAAGGCTTTGGTCGGTCACTTGACGAAGACTTTTTATTTATATGTTTAACAGATGATCTTGAATATAGCATTCAATCCTCTCGGGTAGTATGGTATGATCTTTCCAGAGAATATCGTAAGTAAGAGTGAACATTAGTTCCTTTCTTCTTATTAAAGGGATCCATGTTCTCTTTGATATCTTTCCCTCGACCCGTTAGGTTCGAACTGACATAGGTGAATCGGACCAACACCTATAAACCACCAACAAGGAGTCGCTTTAGTTACGCAGTTCGGTTAGCAGGCAGGCCGCCTTCCTACATCTGCGGGCCCACCGGTTTAAAGAGTCCTCTGTCCGGACTCCCCCTAGACCTCTGTCAGGCCTAGGGAACTTCTCTAAGCTCGAGAGCTCCTGTCTCCTCACTTAAAGCGTAACCGGCTCACCTCTACCCGGAAACAAACCAAGCCCTTCCCTTCTTCTTTCATCATTAAGTTTCACCCGCCTTCTTAGCCTTTTCCTCATCGTTAAGGGGAATCGAAGGGACAGGGCTTTTCCCCTTCTTCATAATGATTGGTTCCAGGCGCACTCCCTGAAACCAATCCGTCTCGCATGCCAGTCCGTCTGTCTCTATGTCTTGGGCACACGAATCATCCTCATCACTAAGCTCAACTTCTCCCTAAGGAGAAGTGGTGGCATCGGGGGGAGTGAATCTTGTCCCGGTTGTATCCCCATTGGTGTATCGCTTAGTCGTAGAAGGTGAACCGCTTTCTTTTTTTTAAATTTTTCTATCTTTCCAATCAATCGGCTAAGCATTCTAAGTGGCCGAAGTTGTAGGGTCCTTCTTTTTTGAGGTAGTTTCCCTCCCGACACTGATTTTGCTTTCTTCACTAAACGCGGGTATGCTGTTGCAGGGCGAATGCCCATTGCCGATGCTTTTCTGGTAAGGGGAAAGAGCTTGAAAACTGACTTTCTTTGCCTGCCCCAGCGGCCCCTGCCCAAGATCCCATATCTACCAGTCTACGGGATTGGGCTTGACTTGACCTTTAGAAAATAGATCTGCTCATAGGAATGAAGGTGCTATACTTTGAAAACCGATCAACAACTACCAAGATTGCATCATACTCCCCCACTCGTGGTAGACTAGTGATGAAGTCCAATGAAAGACTTTCCCATGGACGGCTTGGGACTGGCAACGGCACTAGGAGACCAGCAGTTTTCTGCCTGTCTACTTTGTCTTGTTGACAAATTAGGCATGTTTGGGTATAAGCCCTGACATCATCTTCCATTTGAGGCCAGTAGTAGTTCTGTGTCACAAGGGCCAGTGTTCGCTGCCAACCTGGATGTCCGGCCCACAACGTGTCATGACATTCCTGCAGTAATGTCTTCCGAAAATTTCCTGTCTTTGGGACATAGATAGACCCGTTCTTTCTTTGTGAGGAGCAGATCATCTTCTATCCAGAACTCTCTCGTCTTCCCCTCCTTGACAAGGTTCATAATAGCTACTGCTTGGGGATCTTTTGCTAAATTATCCCTGATCTGGTCTTTTAGTGAAGTTTTCATCATGGAATTGGATAAGTGAGCCAAATACTTCAATGCCGCCAAGTCTGACTTCCTGCTTAAGGCATCCGCCACTCGATTCGTCTTTCCAGGCTTATATTCTAGATTAAAGTCAAACTCTGCCAGATGTTCTTGCCATCGAGCTTGTCTGGGATTTAGCTTTGGTTGTGTGAGAGAAGGATCACTTCGACCGGGCCTGAATCACCACTCGCTCCACCTGAACCAGTATGCTTCATAATACTGACCCAATCTCGATTTTGAAGTCAAGACATCACAACTAAAGCGGCCTGCCCGAAAGCCTTTTGCCGAGCGGAAATGTCTTATTTCACTGAAAGGCTTTGCAAACACATACTTTCTCAAGGGAATGAGCGAGAGAGGGTAAAATGCTTTTAGTAAGGATTTGGATGCGAAAGGAAATCTCTTTGAATCTAACTCGAAATATCATTGTTGAAGAAAGATCTCGAGCGAAGCGAGGTTCTCTAAGATCTCGACCGCTAGGGTAAAAAATTCCAACGGCTATACATAAAAAAAAATTTAAAACACTTGAAACGGCGATTCAAGCCGCCGGTTAACCGGCTGAACCGCCTGTTCAGCCGAGCTTGAACCTTAACCGGCCTGGCATCCTGCCGGGCCGGTTACGGTTTGGCCCGGCTAACCGGGTCAACGGGCCAACCGGCCCGTTAACCCTGTCCGGGTTCGGGCCGGGTCCGGGCTGGACCCGGCCCGTGGTCGGGTCTAACCGCAATGCTCAAATATTAGTTTTTACAGAGCACCCAATTTCAGTACGTAGATATTAACTTCTATTGAGCACTCAATTTTGGTGCTCAGATATTAACTTCTACCAAGCACCCAACCTCAGTGCTTAGATATTAACTTCTACCGAGCACCTAGCTTCAGTGCTCAAACATTAGCTTCTATAGTGCACCCAACCTCAATGCGTACATATTAGCTTCTACCGAACATCCAGTTTCGGTGCATAGATATTAGCTTCTACCAAGCACCCAGATTCAACTCCTTAATGTTGACTTCAATTGAGCCTACAAACTTAATGTTCAAGTAACCCGATAGATGCATACGTGGTGCTTTCTAAACAGAGGAATAAGTAGTGGATGTCAGAGTTGGTTCCTTGATTGTCCTCTAGGGACTACGTGACATTTGGTAAATGGAGAAGTTAGTAGTGGATGTCAGATCTGATTCCCTGAGTGCATTCCGTGGAATATGTGGCAGTATATAAGTGGAAAAGCTTATAATAGCTGTCAAGGCAGGTCTCTTCATCGATTTTGATAAGGAAGAAAAAGGAGCATGTGATATCTGACGTGGAGATGCACTTTTGATATCTATATAAGCATTGATAAAGATAAAAGGTGGGTATGATTTTTCTTCTTACAAGCAGAGACAACTCTTTTCCTTAGAAAGTTTATCTTCTTCTTCTTCATGCTTCTTGCTCTATCAAATATTCTGTCAGTGACTGACTTGAGTGTCAGAATGACCACGCTGATAAAGCCAGCCAATCCCTAACTTGTGTTTCCTTTCAAATTATCAAATCCTAATCATTTGGAAGGTCATCCAACTTTCTAAAAAGGAGGAGCCCGAGCAAGAAAAAGGATATATGGTCACTATCACGCCTCGGGAGATGGTTGTCCGAAATTTTCGACAACATCTCCCCTGTAACAATTGTCATTTCCCTGGATACATATCTATCATAAGGCCTATAAGGCCACAAGTAAGCCTACACGGCCACAATCCATAAACAACACATGTCAAAAGTGCATAATGAATACTATATATAAGGTCCACAACTCGCCACTATAACAAAAACACTAAAATCAAACATATATAAGTAGACACATACTATATAGAACCAGTACCGACACAAAATTTCGAAAACATAGTGAAAAATCAAATGGTCGAGGTCATCTCAACAGGGGACTAGTAGGGCGACTCTCCAGACTGACATCAACATGAAAAAAATGAAATCAACGTGGTGAGCTCAACGAACTCAGCGGATATCTAGCAGACATGTATAGTAAACTATCCCTAGCAGTAATACTCATACCAGTACAGTCTCCTGAAAGGATAGTAACAAATGCAAAACTGGAAGAATGGAAGAGCTGTACATACCAGAATCACCTACCAAAATGCATCAGGTCTCCTGTATGTGCATGTCAAACATATGCAGCAACCAAAATGCAGCAAGCATAAATAAATGCAATCCATGCAGTATGCACATGATGCAATGACATGGTCACCCCTGACGCTAGTCAGTCACCGTCACCACGATGGTGAGGTCGAGTGGATAGGGCTATGACAACTGTGCACTCTGCCATCACTGCTCCTGAGTGACCGAGTGGACAGGATGCTGTCGGAGTACACCTATCCTCGTACCCCAAGTCATATGGGGGAGCAATGCTCTCATCTCCTCGTCTCATAATGCGAAGGAGGGATCTCTGTCATGCTACCACGCTACGGAACCATTATCCCTGAGCGGCCGAGCGGAGCCCTGACAGAGCAACTGCACACACCCTCCTGATGTACCACTAACCCATGAGTGGCAGTGTGTGCAGATCATGTAACTGGCGACGGACTCAGACTACAAAGGAGCCGATGATCGCCAACATGCAATCATGCAAAATGGTGCATGACACTAATGTATGCAAGATACATCTAGTAGATAATCAATGCCCAGTAAAGAACGGTATATCCCTACTATGATGAACCTATATACTCATGGCTAGTATCAAGATACTAAGGAACTAAACATGTATCAGGTATAAATGGTATACAATATATGTAAGCAAGTAGTGACAAATCAGGCACATATAAAAAGCATAACAAAAATACTACCAGCTATAGCAAAACTATACATGTCAAAACAACTTATCTAAAAAGATAAGACAAGATACCCGTCTTTCGAAAGTGGTTCGTATCCGAAAAGAAAATCTCCGTCCAGAAATTCGGTTCAATGTCTTGTAATTAAAATAAACAATAATACAACGTTTACTAAGATAATACTGTATTAAATTAACAATAATTAAATCTCATATTAGTTGTTTAATCCAAATAAACTAATCAACTCCCCAACTCCCTTAATTACAATCGGATCTAACCGAGTGCAATTAGACTCCAATTATTCCCAACCGGATCTACCCAACTAATCAATTAATGCGACTTAACCGCTTAACCAATTAATTCAATTAATCCTCATAACAAGTCATATTATGATGAACCAGACTGAGTTCGATGGAAAAGAAGGGTATCCAGAGAACAAGCTAGTAGCAACATCTCCTAATTAAACCCTCCTTGTTAATTAATTTAATCTGAAGTGAACAAATGGTTGGCTTACACAGTCACACATGCATCGGCACTATTCACCTAAAGAAATTGGAAAAATCTAAATTAAATTCTAATCAAATGAGAAATCCTCTTAAACATGCTTTTATGCTTTTGCATGCATGGAGTGATATACATATGGAAGAAACCTACTAGTTCCCAACGTCACCCAATTGTTTCACCTATTATAGCCAATATCAAATCAGAATTTGATAAAGCCTATGAGACAGAATGTGAAATCTTAAGGAATAACAGGAATTCCAAGCAAACACGATCACCCCGGCTCAAAGACCCATCCACGAACACCCTACGGCTTGCAAAACTTTAACATCCAAAACCTAACAATTTTACCTCAAATCAGAAGCCCTTGCCCTAGATCCACCCTGATTCCGCAGTTCCACCTCACTGCCAAAACCCAAGAAAACCCTCTGAGATCTCTCTTCGATCTGCCGAATCAAAATAACCCTTGGTAATCCGAACGAACAAAGAAATCCAAAGAAGACCGGAACGATCCAGCACAACCAACAAGGATTTCAGCCCTTACCTCATCCCCACACAGTGGCAAAAACTTTGACGGAGCAGAGGCGGTGGAGGAAGGAGGTGCGGCGGCACAGGGTGGCGGCGGCGGAGCGGATGAAAGCTGCGGCTAGGGCACAAAGGAGAGGGAGAGGGAGAGAGCGTCGACGTGTGGGGACCCGAACGCGACGGTGGCTGCGGCTGTCCTCAAGCGAGGCAAAAGCAGCGCAACCAAGGAGGAGAGAAGAGAGGGCGTCCGTTTCCTCGAGTTCGAGCGAACGAAGAAGGTGAAAGAGGAGGAGCGACCGTCGGTTTCGGCGAAGAAAGGGGAAACGCTCGTACGTTTCCAGGCGGGAGAAGAAAAGTGGCGAGAGATGGGGTGGGATTAACGGATTCCTAATGGGTTTCGGATTTTAAATCCGTCAACCATTAACCTTTTTTTTCTTTTACCGTATTTTACAGTCACAATCAAGGAACATGAGTTAATGCAAAATATTGATGGGTGTTTAGAAAAAGTGTATAGAATTGGTTATAACAGGTCACTTTATCTTTCAATTTGTTTTTGTAATCTAGTTATCAAATCTTCGAACCGATTAATTCTAAATGTGATTGGTTCGGTCCCGGTTTGATGGAAGTCTTCTACCAAAGTAAATCAAAAAGCACGAATGATGTGTGTCGCTCTGTAGCCAACGTTGCAAGATTGTCTTTCCATTAGAAGAAATTAATTCACAATGCGTCGCAATTAGAAATCGATCCATAAATGTATATTTAATTAGGAAAATATCTTACCGTTGTACCATTGCCTCCCAAACACATTTTATCTTCCACCTTTTGCAGAAGAAAAAAAAAAAACGAGGAGGTAAATTGAGAAGCTACAATTGACCATGACGGAGAAAGATATTATCTCGACTTATCTGAGATTCAAAGCCTTATCTTCTTCTATAACTCTGTTTCATTGTTATCAATTCAGCTATACCCCAGGGGCCTTTATCTTCCACCTTTGAAATTGCTTAGAGTTGTTTTGATTAAAACAATTTCATCTTGTAGTTCTTGAAATTAAAGCAATTTCGCTTTGGAGCTGTTATGATTAAAATAGCAGCTCCAAGACAACTTTTTTAATTATTAATTTTTTAATTAGTTACTAAAAAAATAGAAAATTAAAAAACAAAAAAAAATTTTAGAATATTACTTTTATTAATTTTCGTTTATAATTTTATAATTTTTTTATTAAAATCTAAATTTTAAAAATAAAATATAGATAAATTCATATAAGAACGCGCGCAATTAAGTTATCGCAGCGCACATTGCATGTTGCATAACTCCAAGCTGTTGAAAGTTATAATTCATCCGCAGCGCGCGAAGCGCGCATTGCGGAAAGTTGCATCCGCAGCACGTGGATCGCACGCTGCGAAAAGGTGCAATGTTTTGCAGCACGCGTCCCACGCGCTGCGAAAAGGTGCATCCGCAGCACGCGTCCTGCGCGCTGCGGATAATTATATTTTTAATAAATACACAAATATATACACAAATAGACCTATATACACAAATATATAATACAAATACAAATAATTATAACATGCTCAAAGATCTAACATTTAAAATTCAACATACAAATATTCACATTCACAATTATAAAATCATAGTTCAAATATATTAAAGATAATCATCTACATCTAGTTAGACAAAACAATCCAAGTTCATTTTTATCTTTACTACAAATAGTATATCGATTCGTCCAAATCAGTCAGACAAAACTATAAACATCGATGTCCAAGTTACTGTGCTTCCTATTGCATCCTCAAGAAAAAGTATTTCTTCATTTGGTCGAATTAGCTCCACCTTCTCCACAAGAACTCTATCAATCCAAACTTTCCAATAAGATCCACCAAGAGGAACATGATGTACTTTTGTTTTTGGATCTGTGGATGCAATTCGACTTTCTGCAACAGCTCCATCAACAGACCAATGAAGCAGCTTACATTTAGCATTAACATTGATATCTTCAACAGTCATCTTTTTCAATTTTGACTATATCATAATAAATAATAATTAATGATTAAACAAATTTTATAATAGAACATGCTATAAATAATAAACTAAAAGAAAAAAACTTAAGAAAAAACTACCATTTCTAAGTGAGCTCCATGTAAATTGTTCTTATTTTAGCAACTATGAGGAAAAAAACTTAAGAAAACAGAAACAAGAGAAAAAAAAATCCATATCATCACGATATTATATCAACTATTTGAAAACAAAAACTGCTTGCAAGCTGTTCTACATGACCCATTAATTTAAGAATAATTTCACTGTTTAATATACTAGTCGAACATTAATTTCAGAAAAGTAACAAACGAGGTCAAGGATGAAACAGTTCAAATCATTTTGGACGAATCAAATTAGCATGACAGAAGACTAACAATAAAAAGCAGAAATAGAATTTGTAGATCACTTTATTAAAGCAAGCAAAACAATAACATCGGAAATATTAGGACATAAACGGTGAGGACCAAAAGAGACCAACCAAGTCTTATGGTCAAAGAAGAGGGAATTTCCTAAATCAGAAAGATATTTTCCTGCTAAAGAAGGGGTTGGTCAAGTGTCAAACTAGAGCTTTGTATCCTTGGAACGAGAGAAAAAAATGAGAGAAAGAGGTAACAGAAAGAAAATGAAAAAGAAGAGAAAATTTGATATTTTCTCAGGCCAAGTTTCCGTGAACAAGATGAGAATTAAAAAAAAAATCAACTAGCAATTGGAATACAAGGCGTAAGCTTTAACAACCACATGGGTAAAGCGTCTGGAAACCATTTCTATTATTTTCTATGCAATTTGGGTAGGAAAAAAAAAAGAAAAAGGAAGTGAAAGTTTTCCTATCATTTACTTTTCTTAAACAATTTCCTATAAAAAAAATATTCAATTTCTTTCTGTTCTGCCTCTCCATTCTCGCCTACATAGCATAGATTATAGTGCTGGAGATAAGTACAAAGACATTGGCATAAAATGCATTAGTGGCAAGCAGAACTTATAAGTTAGAAAATAAATGAGGCCAGCATACAACAAAAATGTTCCTTTATGCAACAATATAAAAGTAAAATACTTGAAAACGTACTAAAAGTGTGTAACTTGCCCACTTAAATTGCATAACCATTTTCTCAAAAAGATACAAAAAAAGCAGAAGTCCATTATTATGTGTCTTTCACCAATACAAAAGAACAGAATGAAACATTATGGATTTTTCACCAAAACTCAGCTAAAAGCTAAGTATGCAAACATCCTAATAAATATCTACTAGTAGAAATGGATCCTATTGCTAGAAACAAAAATGTAAATAAATGTATCATAAGTCCATGTAAGAATCTACCTTCTTTTGCTCATAAATCACAGATCTTAATAGAACATCACAAACGCCCAATTTACCTACAAATAAAAAGACATTTTTACTTGAAATGATGAACCATGCCATCACTAATAAGCTCAGATAGAATCCTGCAATCATTGATAAACAACAAAGATGGTATATCTTCCGAGCACTGGAAAAGGATTAACTTAATATAAAAGTTCAAGTGATCTCACATCCTAATAGTAGACTAGCTAATAGCATAAAAACCACAATGATAATTGAAGTGAAAATGAATATAACAAGGCTAGAGTAAGACAATTGGAAGTTTATTAATCACACTTGATAGAATAGATCAAAAGTGGAGTGCCACGAAGTTGAAAGATATCCATCATATACCACCGGGTTGGTAAAACAAGAAGATCCTATCCTTCACACTTCTCATACTGATTGTCCAACCTATAACAGTTTGAACTGATGAACACAGCTTCTTGTCTATATGGTAGACATATGTTTAGCCATACTAGCAGTGATATTCATGAATGGTTCAGAATATTCTAATGATTTGTATTTTTGTACCATCAAATGAATAAATATCATTATGCACAACCCATGAGTCATTATAAGAGAGGTTTCAAATAAGATTATTGTAAGAATGTCTCAAGAGCATATAATTAACCTAAGGTCAGCTGAATCAGTACTCTAATTATGAGAATTTCCATCAAATATAGAGTTATAACATCCTTTACGATTAAAGAAATGCAACCACTAAAAGATGGCCACATTACAAAAATCTAGCTTTCATACTGTCATCCTCAAGTATCCTATAGGTTATGGATTCTGATCTAGATTATGTAAAATTAGGGGAAAACTAATATTTTCCTAACCTCTCTTAATACTGCCATTATGCACTTGCACAGAAATAAATCTTGTAATCAATATAGTAATCATTTCTGCATCTATTAAAAGTTAATCATTTAGGTAAGGAAAAAGGTAACTTTTCAACAAAGAAAATTTTCTTGAATCATATTGTAGTCTCTTATTTAGGGCATCTCACATATATTTCTTTTTTGTGTCAATTTCACATCATTAGTTTTTAGTGTTCGAGTGATTTCAGTAGTGAATTATTTTTTCTGCTTTCTAAATTTCAATCATGATCCAAACCTATCAGAAATTATGTTGTTGCAAAGTTAAACGCTTCGAAACAAACTAAAAATTTATGAAACTATTTGTGTTCTGTAGCAGCATTCACATCCGAACCAACCTCTGAAAAAGATGAAATGGATCCATTAGCCAGTACAAAAAAGATATCAAGTTTACTCAAGCGCGAGCGCGAGCGGACAGAGCACGGGCGGGCTAGAGCGCGAGCGGCGGACAGAGCACGGGCGGCGGACAGAGCACGGGCGGGCCAGAGCGCGGGCGGGCAAGAGCGCGGGCGGGCCAGAGCGCGGGCGGCGGACAGAGCACGGCCGGGAGAGCGAGCGCGGGCCGTCGGGAGAGCGAGCGCGGGCCGTCGGGAGAGCGAGCGCGACCGGGAAGCGAGCGCGGTCGGCCGAGCACGGGCGGGCGAGGGGAAGAGGCGAGCGGGAGAACGGCGGTCGCGAAGAGCACGGGCGCGGTCGGGAAGAAACCTAAACGGCGTAAAGTTGCGTACGGGTAGAGCCGGATGGGTCCGGGTAAAGGCGGATGGGAAAAGGAAAATTAAAGGAAATTAATTAGTTATTTTTAATAGCGTATTATTTATCTGCGCGGCTAATATTATTTTTTTAATTTTTCTTTAACAGCGTATAATTTTTGTACGCTGTAAAAAATATTTTTTGTAGTCCATGTTAAAAGTCAAGTTAAACCTAAACTAAATTTTAAACTTTTATATGTTCATTAATAATTTTTTATTTAAAATTTATTTATAGAAAAATTATTAAAAAATTATATATATATATATAAATAAATTAAAAAGATCATTAGGAGTAAATAATATTAATTTAATATAAATTTGAAATTATTAAAATTATTAATATTTTTAATGAAAGCTTAGTAAAAAATTAAGTTTGCTATATTTTTTTTACCTTAATTAGTTTGGAAAGCACTTTATTCAAAGGAAATACCTTTCATAAAAATTAAATTATAGTGCGCTGTTTAGAAATTCTTAAATTATGTACACGCCATTTAAGTAAAATGCCAGCTATAATTGTTATAATATAATGTATAACAGCTATCATTAACAAATAAGCGATCGTTAAAGTTAATGAAAATAAGGCTCCATTTTGATTTTTTTTTCCCATTGTTTATTATCAACAACATGTATAAATAGAAATTTTCCAGTATCGTGCCTCTCCTGCAGATCGAGAATGGCGGAGAGCAGTGAAGTACGCATCCTTTCCAAGTCCCTAATCCGACCATCCCCACGCCTCTGCGAGGAAGACGGCGGTCGCCTGATCCATCTCACTCCCTGGGATCTCATGTTGCTCTCCATCGACTACATCCAAAAGGGCATCCTCTTCCGCCGTCCGCCAACGCAGGACGCCGACATGACCCTCACCATCTCCCGACTCCGCGATTCCTTCGCCGCCGCCCTCGACCGATTTTTTCCCTTGGCCGGCCGCCTCTCCATCGCCAACCTCGACACTTCCCCTCCTTCGCTTTCCATCTCCCTCAAGTGCAACGACGAAGGAGCCGACTTCATCCACGCGTCCGCCCCAAGTGTGACCGTCTCCAGCATACTCCACTCGCTCTACGTGCCCCCCGTCGTGCTCTCCTTCTTCCCCCTTAACCGCGCTCTCAGCTACGACGGCCACCGCCTACCGCTGCTCGCCACCCAAGTCACCGAGCTCGCCGACGGGATCTTCATCGCTTGCTCCCTCAACCATGCCGTGGCTGACGGCACCGTCTTCTGGAACTTCTTTAACTCCTGGTCACAGATCTGCCGAAGCGGCAGGTTGTCCGGAGGTCAGCATCCCCCCGGCCATCGACCGCTGGTTCCTCGACTCCTGCATTCCACCGATCCGTCTCCCGTTCGGCAGGCGAAAACGATTTCATCAGAAGGCCTGTCTACCCTCCCGTGGAGGAGTGCGTCTTCCACTTCTCAGCCGCCGCCGTGGCCAAGCTCAAGTCTATGGTGAACGCGGAGATGGGCACCGACGGCCAAATCTCCTCCCTCCAGTCTCTGC
The DNA here is from genome assembly GCF_044706935.1 of Curcuma longa. NCBI lineage: Eukaryota > Viridiplantae > Streptophyta > Magnoliopsida > Zingiberales > Zingiberaceae > Curcuma > Curcuma longa. The sequence continues at coordinate 8,885,518 of NC_133875.1, read as the reverse complement.
TCTCGCTCATCTGGGTGTCCGTGACTCGGGCGCGTCGCCTCGATCCTAACAAGGAGACGTCGTACATGATTCTCCATCGGGTGCAGGACAAGGTTGACTCCCCCACTGCCGGAAAGTTACCTCGGCAACGCGGTCCACGTAGCCGGCGACGCAGAATGTGACGGCGGGGGAATTGCTGCAGCGCGGGCTGGGCTGGGCGGCGTGGCAACTCAACCAAACGGTTGCTTTGTTCAAGGAATCTTTGGTGCGAAGTTGCTTGGCGGATTGGGTGAGAACGCCATCGTTCAGTTACGCATGCACGTTCAAGCCGGAGGACCTGTTGACGGGTGGTTCTCCGAGGTTCAATGTGTATGGGAATGACTTCGGGTGGGGGAGACCAGTGGGCGTGAGGAGTGGAGCAGGAAACAAAGGGGACGGGAAGGTGACTGTGTATCCAGGTCCTGAGAAAGGGAGCATCGCAGTGGAGGTGTGCCTTTCGCCCAAGACGCTGAGCGCATTGATCAAGGACGAGGAGCTGATGCGCATGGTCTCCTGCATTTAGCAAGTCTTCACATCATGCAACGCTTTCAATTTCTGCAATAGGAAAGGAGGAAGGTTAACAAGAAAGGAGCAAAATAAATTAACAGATCAAAAATAATCAAACAGAACGACAGAAATTATTTGCTTTAATTGATAAAGATAAAAAAATTAAATAATAAAATAACTACAATGGCGAAAGAAAATGAAAATGAAAATCTTTACTTTTTTATCAATTTTGACTAACTCCGATCATAAAACAAGGGTAAAAAAAATTATTCTTATTGGAGAGAAAGAAAGACCAGGGTCTAAGATTGTTATGGGTTGACTAAAAAATAATAAAAGGAATGGAAAAATGACTACTACCCTCGAGAAAAGAGGAAGAAAAAAAGAATTATTATTGAAGAAGGAGAAAAAAATAATTAAATTATGGTTAAAAAGAAAAAAATAGAGAAAAGGAAAAAGAACATAATGAAGAAGGTGGCGTACGGAGACAAGGTGGTGGAAGAAAAATAAAAAGAAAAAGGAGAAAAGAATATGTTTTTCAAAATACAGGGAGTAGATGCAGCATGGACTCAGTCAATTTTTCTATTTTTCCATAAACACAGGAGGAGTTGGTGTAGCATGGAACACCACAAATATGACCAGGGATCCATCGTCACTATGTTTGGACTAGCTCGGTGTTATGGGATGTATTTGTAGGATCGGTGTGTGTTAGATGGGGGTGAATAACGCTCGTTGTTATTGTTCATTCTGTCAAATATACTTGTAACAAAATTAAATAATAATACAGGGGACTCGCAGATTTTTACTTGGTTCCTAACACCCCAAGATTAGTATGTTTAAGACTTATGTACGAAAAGGTATCCGTCCATTAATGATTTCCTTTTTAGAAGTGGAGAAATTCGTATTACAGTCTAATAATGATATAAAGATGAACGTACAAAAGCAAGTAAGACTAAAATAAATAAATACTCTCGAGTTGGCTTATCCAAAAGTCCTAAGCGCAGTGCACCCTTCCTAGAGCTTCTTCATTCGCATGAGCAAGATGTTATTCACGTCAGTATCACCGCAAGATGAAATGTTATAGCAATTAGAGTTGTTCTCTTGTGTTGGACGTAGGGGCCTTATAAAGACATTTTCAGATGTATGGATTGTTGGGTTGCAAGGGTGCAAACATAGTCCCACATCTAAAGTACATGGAAAAGATCATGGGGTTAAAAAGGATGGAAAGTATCTCCATTAGTATGAGGTCTTTTGGGCAGAGCCCAAGAACAAAGTCATGAGGGCTTAGGCCCAAAGTGGGCAATATCATACCATTGTGGAGATATTTTGATTCCATCGGTACTAACAAGTGGTATCAGAGCGAGACCGCTCTTCACCAGACTAACCGCCGGATGAGCCATGATCCAAATCTAACCATGTGATTTGAACCTTAAACAAAGGAAGTGGATGCTCCCGTGTCTGAATCAAGAGGGCCAGACACCAGGTGAGAAGTCCTAGTAGGTCGGGTGGACCAAGGGGCAAAAAGTCCTAGTTGCGACTAGGTGGGAAGTCCTAGTAGGTCGGGTGGACCGAGGGGCAAAAAGTCCTAACTGCGGTTAGGTGGGAAATCCTAGTAGGTCAGGTGGACCGAGGGGCAAAAAGTCTTGGTGGGTCGAGGATTTAGACATCAAAAATGACGTTGAGGGGGGGGCGGGGTCTGTGGTCCTTTGTTTGAGGGGGGATTGTTGGGTTGCAATGGTGCAAACATAGTCCCACATCTAAAGTACATGGAAAAGATCATGGGTTTAAAAAGGATGGAAAGTATCTTCATTGGTATGAGGCCTTTTGGGGAGAGCCCAAGAACAAAGTCATGAGGGCTTAGGCCCAAAGTGGACAATATCATACCATTGTGGAGATATTTTGATTCCATCGGTACTAATATGGATCTCTTTCCGAGCGCCCTAAATTGATCCGATTCGATCCAATTCTATCGATCTTTATCATGCCAATTCCACCTTGCTTAGACCATCCAAAGGCACTCGGATGCTTCGGGCTCTCGGAACATGATCCAAGCGTCAAGATTTAGTCAACTGAGGTTTGACCTGAGCTGACTCTGAGTTTAATTTGACTGATTCTGTTTGCTTCTTTTATGCTTCCTCAGTCTTGCTTCTAAGGCCTGGTTCCTGCAAGCTCAGCATACAACAAACAAACAACCTAAGCCTACTTGTAGTCTGTCTGACCTACTAGACTTACCTGAGTCTTACCTTATGGGTCTAACCTACTAGGTTTACCCATGTCTAATTTTCAATTAGGACTAATTACTAGGTAGACTTCTCACCTATCAAACATCCGGTCACTCTTGACCTGCTTGGACTCTCCTTTGCCTAACCTCCAGTTAGGACTTCCTTGCCCAGCTTCACTCACCAAGACTTCCTGCTCAACTTCACTCACCAGGACTTTCCCTCTCTTGCCTAACCTCCAATTATGATTTCCTTGTGTAGCCTCTAACTAGGACATTTCCTACCTAGTCTCCAACTAGGACTTCTCTTGCCTAGCCTCCAACTAAGACTTCTCTTGCCTAGTCTCCAGCTAGGACTTCTCCTGCCTAGCTTTCAATTAGGACTTTTTGCCCGGTCTAACTGATTAGGACTTCTTGTCCAATCTAACTAACTAGGACTTATCGCTAATCTTCTGATCAATTTTGACCTAACTAGACTTCACTCATATCCAAACATTAGGTCTTTTTTGGATCAACCCTTGGTCAAATTAACCAGACCTAGGTATATTGTCAAACATCGAAACCCTAGAGGTAGACTAGTGCTCCCTGCACCAATAATTTCTTTCTTTTTTATGCTTGATAATTTATTAAGTTAAATCAAGTTAGGGTTTTATGAATTTGAGAAAATTCTAGATTTTTAACTTAAGTTTCCTTCTCCTCCTTTTCATACATCAAAAAGATTGTTATATTGCACCAACAATTAAAGTATTTCCTATCACAACTTAGTCTGGACATTTCTTGATAGATCATATTAGATTTCAAAATAGGATTTTTGAAAATAAGTTTTGAAATGTATTTTAGATATTTTTTAAAGATTTTAAAAATAAGTTTTAAACAATATTTTTCAAAAGAGTTTAACAAAGATTTTCAATAGTATTTTTCAAAAGGATTTTTAAAATAGTTTTGAAATTCTTATAAAGTAGACGATTTTGAAAAACTATTTATTACTTTTTTAATCAGGATCTCTCCTTTAACCTGAGATATCCTTAGGGCTCTTTGTTAATTACAAAGCAACCTCCCTATGTGTCTTAGGATTTAATTCATATTAAAAGAATAATTAAAAATAATTTTAAAACATGATTTTGAAATAAATTTTAGAGAATTTTTAAAGAATTTATAAAAAAATAAATTTTAAAATATATTTGCTCTTTTAATTTTGGACCTCCCCTTTAATCTAACATTCCCTTAGGATTCCTTATTAACCACTAGATAAACTTTCTACGTGTCTTAGAGGTTAATTCAAATCAACAGAATAACTAACTTATGGTTTTCAAAAATATCTTTCAAAATATGAATTTTATTTGAACTTTCAATTTGAACTCCCTCCTAAATCTAACACTTCTTTTGAGTTTCTTATTGACCACAAGACAATCTCACTATGTGTCTTAGAGGTTATTCAAGTAAAAAGAATAATTTTCAAAATAACTTTTCAAACATGAGGTTTCAAAAGTTTTTTAAGTAATATTTTTAAAGGTCTTTTTGAAATTAGGATCTTTCAAAAAGTACCTCTCCTCAACAAGACACTCTCTTAGAATATCCTTATTAACCACAAAGATTTTCTGTCTGTGTGTCTTAGAGTTATAGACCAAATGTTGACTTAAAAATTTTGTATCTAAGTGTTGGTCAACTAATTTTTAAATATATAGAATTTTTAAAAATTATATAATTACACTTAGCAAACATGAATTTCAAGTAATTATAAAGTTTTTAAAAATAATTTTTAAAAAATAGTTTAATAGTTTTTCTTGAAATATTTTCAAAATTTGATAGTTTAATTGTCATTATCATCTCATTCATTCTAAGTGCCTCAGTACATGACATGCAGGGGTTAATTATCTTATGGATTTTGTGAGATGTTGTGTCAATTTTATCTTTATTAATTCAATTTAATTCTATTGAGTATTTGACCTTGTGTTAGATTTAGGTTTAACTATCAGTTAGTTAAGTCCATATTTCAAAAATTGACTTCTAGGTCGTGGCAAGGTCCCTTCTTGGTTATCGGAACAACAATCACTTCCTTAGTTAAAACTTTTTTAAGAAATCATGTTCTTAACTGTATCCTTATCAGCTTTATTTCTACATTTGTAATGATTATACGGACAACATAACTCTGCATTATTCATGCATTCTGGATGACTCTTAGCAAAGTTCACAAACTCTTCAATTCCAGCATAATATTCAACTTGGATAAATTCATTTTCTAATCTATTGTACATCCAAGCTTTATTCATATACATTGTAACCTTCTGCAATAATAAATTTTTATTGAATACAAATAATATGTTAAACTAAACTCACAGATAGTTTAAACAAATTCTTAAGCACATAGACTTAATATTATCAATAACATTTAAACTTAAATTAAATATTTAATTTGAGTTTAAAATTTAATATTATGGCAAGGCAAGGAAAAAGTATGAGATCACGACCAACCAAGCTACCAAGTGGCCAAGCTATATAAAGTTTAATTAAATCACTAGAACCTACATGATGTATTTTTGTTTTCAACAAGGTTAATGTTATCCTATTTGTGTTAAATTTGTAAGTCTACCAAATAATAGTTAATATTAACCTTTTTAAATTTGTACATCCTATAAATTTGTAAGCCCAATAAATTTATATGTCCAATAAATTTTTAAGTCCAACAATTAAAGTTAATATTTCTTAATAAGTAACATGATATTTTAAAAAATAAGAGTGAGAAAAGAAAAAAATTATCCTTCAAGTACTCTACTAAACTATATGCACCAACTTTAAATTAATAATACTTTATTATAATATTGGTTGCATTATAATAATGAAAGGGTTCTGCTATTCTATAAAAATTAATGATAAAAGGATTGATCAAGTTGTATGGGGAGGTTGAGCTTGTGGTCGGTGAGTTATTCTAAACCTAAGTTCTGCTTTGGTATCGTGCACTAACAATCATACATCAATCATATAATTCAAATTCAACAACAAACTCTATACATCATTACAATCATCTAGTGTCAATACAAATGGAAGAAAAAAATAACATCTACTGTCAATACAAACAATAAAGTGATATATAATATAAATAATAGAAAAAATTAGCACTTACAATATAAATGGAAGAACAAGCTTGGAGTCTCTTGAATGACGTCTCTTGGACAATTGCAGGGAGAGGAGTTGCATATTAAAACAAACACAAGTACACTATGTCTTAAAAATCCTAAACCTTAAGATCCTATCCAACGTGCACACACGACACGAAGAAAAAAGGTTGGGCAAGCTCACTCAGGTCAGGCCCGACCACGGCGAGCTCGGCCAAGCCTAGCCTAACGCCACCAAGCTCGACTAGGCCTGCACAGACACCAGTGAGCTTGACCAACTTGAGCTCTACGTCGGTGAGCTTAGTTAGATCTGAACAGATGCCGCGAGCTTGAACAAGTTGAGCCCGACCCCGGCGAGCTCAGCCAGGCCGACCCTGACGCCGATGAGCTTGGCCAGGTCGAGCTCGACCCTAGCGAGCTTAGCCAGGTCGGCCCCGACGTTGGTGAGCTCGGTTAGGTCAGGCCCAACCTCGGCTAGCTTGGCCAGGTCAGCCTCGACATCGGCGAGCTCGGCTAGGTCGGGGTCATAATCGACGAGCTCGGCCAGGACAGGCTCACCACCGACGAGCTCACTAAGGCCAGGCTCGGTGCTGACCAAGTCGCCCAAACCTGTCTTGAGGCTAGCGAACAAGCCCAAGCCGAGCCCGTGTTGGGATTCCCTGAGCCGGTGCAATGCGCATGTTCTCACGTTTCAAAAATGTGCGCAGACGAAAATATATAGATAATTAAAACTAATTATTATCACACACACGCATGCAATACAGGAAATAACATGTGTACAAGACATGACAGGAAATTAAAATTTTCAGAATAAAATTTATTCTACTTGCATAATTAAAATTTACAGAATAAAATTATTCTAAACGTGTATCTCGCGATGACGATGTTGAGCTGTGTTGAATCAATCGAGTGGTCCTCGTCTGAATCCCGCTTCTATTGGTGATCCACGCCAAGCTCCCGTCTGGACGGCTTCGGAAGCCACGAGTCACGTCATCGTCTTCGGTACTAGCCGATGATCGATGACGATCGAATCGAGAGAAGCCTTATTCTGAAAACTACGCAACAACATGTGTCGCAATCATTCTGGGGCTTTCTAACTATCATTGAGAATCGTATCCCAATGTAGTTTATCGATGATCAACGATTGACTGCCGATTTAGGACAAATAATCGAAACCTTTCGACGTTGATGAAAATTCTTCGAAAACTTCATAAGTTCCCCAAAGGTTGATGAACAATCATAAGATCATCACAAATTAGCAACACCATAAGAAAAAGAACAAAAGAAGAAAAACCCTTCAGACTCTCTGATTTCTTTTCCACTTGCTGATCGAAGCAGAGGATGGCGTTAAGGTTTCCGGAACTAGAGGAAGCGGCGCCCTTCCGGTTTCTGGCTCTCCACCTCGCGCGACCAGTTAGCATGACACGGCAGCGCGGTGATCAGCAAGCCTCGATCATCCTCGATCATCCATTCTCCCGCTAGGTTTTAGACACCATCTGCCGCCGAACAGAGCAATAGAATAACAAGGTTTCCGGCGCCCTTTTCTTCTCCAGCAACAGCGAACAGAGCTCCTTTCCTTGTTGATCAGGTAAAGCCAGTGATCCAAATCATGCGTGGGAAAAGGAGGGTGGTTGGAAGCTAGGGTTTCGACGGCTTCCTTTCTCTCACGCGGCCAGCTATCAGAGAAATAAGAAGAGGAGAAGGAGACGAAACTGGCGGCAAGGCCTCTCAGCTGCTCTTCACCGCGCGTCCTACTCGAGATGAGGAAGAAGACGCCGAAACAGAGCAGCACCGCGCGATAGAAAGGCCAGCTCCATTGGTTGCGCAATGGAGAGACCGACTTCTGCTTGCTGCGGCGAAGGAGCGCTACAGGACCACAGAATCGCTACTCCTTTTAAAGGAGAAACTACTGTGTTGTAAACCGGGATCAAACCTAGGTTTGGGCTGAACCAGCTACAGTTAACCGAAATCAAGATTAGGGTTTTGATTAAACCGGCTTTGGTTTAGACCGCTACTGTAGCAAACCGATTTTCTTGATTCGCTTGGTTCACTAATCAAACGAACTCCGATTTGATCCAAACCAGTTTTGTTCGATTCGTCTTCACAAGACGAATCTTCTCATCTCTTCCATTTTGCCAAAACCTCTTCCATCATAAACCAAACTAAGTTGGTTCAATTTGGTTCAAAATTGAATCGTTCAGTTCACTAACCAAACGACCTCTGATTTGAACGAAATCAATTTCGTTCATTTCATCTTCATAAAACGAGTTCCATCATTTTGTCCATTGTCTGGTTCAACCAGACTTTATTTCTCTCATTCTGAGAATCTAATTCTCAAACTCGTTTTAAGTCTTTCGAAGAACTTGTTGTGCGTGTGACCCAATAGATTCCCGGTTATGTTGGTCGTCCGTAATTAATCATTAATTACGGAACGATCATGAGTGACACCTAGTAGTATATCATGATCCCCAATTGATCGAAAAATCAACGATTGATTCCAGAACAATTCTAAACCCTTCAGCAGCTACACTAAATTGTGCCTCGTTCCTTTCACCGTCTTATACCCGCTTGGTTCAGGACATGGTCTATGTGTCGGTCCCCACTAGGCTGACTACGTCACACCTAGCCCAAGCTGCTTTCTTGTCCTGTGGATTCAAGTTACTCGTACACGTATCCAAGAGTACTGTACTCTTAACATGTAATGTTTTGGCCAAAGATTTTTAGTAACAATCCTGACAAGCGGCCGCAAGGTATACGTCTCCCTTTTCAAGGAGCGGTGAATCCTCTGTGGGCTATTCAAACACCTTCGGACACTTCGACTTATACCCAATCATCTCGGGGCTACACCTCCTTGGAGATGCTTACTTAAGATGTCAAAGTATAAGCCTCCATGATCAAGGTGACTTGAATACCGCAAGTCAAAGGAAACTCGCACTTAAGCTGCATTGAGATCTTCATTGACATATATATATAGAACCATATGAAGTCTCAAGACAGGTCACTCCAATGAACTGGATACCTTTAACCAACATCCACGTTTGACTCTCAACATCTAATGTTGACAGCAGTGAGATCAGCTGCTTGGCTAACCAAGGAGTTCAAAACGTGCTAGTCTCGACAGAATCGATGATGTCTGTACTCATCAATCCTCGACTAGGGATAATTCCAATACATTCATAATTATACATGTAGAGACGCTCACTAGTTGTGATCCAATCACAAATTCTCTTACGCTATGAATCGTATTGCGGACATTCAGTATTTGAGTTTAAGATTCAATCAAACACATATGAAATGTGCACTCAAATAGTGAATTGTTATTTATCCAATAAATAGTATAACCGTAAGACGATTGCCTTAGGACACCTCTCAAATCTAACAGCCCGATGCCAACCAGGTCACCCAGGCCTGTCCCGAGGTTGGCGAGCAAGCCCAGGCCGAGCCTGACGTTGGTATCCTTAGACTTTGGTTTTTATTCCGAACTCTTCTAACCCTAGTTTTCCCTTCTTAGCCCCTCTTAAACACATTTGTCATCTTTACATGAGTCTTCTCCAATTGATTAAGTCTTAATCTCAAGATTTGATTTTCCTTCTCTAAATCTTTAATTCTTGAATTTTTATTTCTAACTTGGTTATTTCTCTTTCTAGACATATGTCTACCTTTCTTAAGACTTTTACTTAGATTTCTCTCAATCTTCCTATCCTTAGAATCGATAGTTCTAGCATGACATACCCTAGAATTGTTCGTAGGTTTATCATATTTTCTACATTCATGATAATGAGAACTTAAATCATAATGTTTAACTCTACCATGCTTCTTATCATGAAGTAATATAATTACATTATGAAATGATACCTTTGATTTTACCTTAGAAGCTCCCCATAAACTTGATCTTCCTCCCATGTCCTTACTCAAGTTCCTCCCCCTTGGACATTGGTTCCAGTAATGTTCTCATTGATTGAATAAGAAGCACATTATGTGCTCCTTGCCCTTTCGTACTAAGGATCCGACTTCTTTTAGCTTTTCCTTTGCCTTGGATGCCACTAGAGTCTTCTTCTTTCTCAATTTTGAACACTTGCTCTCATAGTACTCTTTGCCCTTACACTCAAAACAAATAATGTGATCTTTATTTCTACAAATTGAAATTATTTTCCTCCATGAGTTGGGTTCTCTATGCTAGTCAAGGTAATACTAGCTTCCTCCTCGTCGGCTTTGGATCTTGAGAGTTCCTCTCGTTCTGATGTCACTAGCCTATACTCTCCCTTAATCCTTGAGGTCTCAACCTCTGAGTCCTCTTGTTGGTAGTCAATGAGTCTCCCTTCTTGGGTTTGTCTTCATTTTGTGTTGAGGATGAATCTTCATGAAGCTTGACCAACTTGCTCCAAAGTGTAGTATCTTATTCATTGCTAGAGGGGGTGAATAGCGTACTCATCTTTCTTTTATTTTCTATCAGAGTCGTTAGTAGCACAATAGAATAAAAACAAATAACATAAAAAAAGATACAAGATTTAACATGGTTTGGCACCAGGGTCCCTACTCCACTTTTGCACTGAACCGCGAGTCCACTAGTTTCTTTCTCCTTTTCGGATACCTTCTAAAGGCGGAGAAATCTTTTATAAATTTATGAGAACAATCACAATTATAAAAAATAAATATGTAAATAAGGTATAAGTATGAAAATAAAAACCTGTGAGGAACTGTTAGAAATCCTTAGTGTTGCGACACTCCTCTTGGCGCTTCCCAGACCACGCGAGCAGAACTTGAGCACGTTTTCAAGCATTAAGAATGAAGAGATTGCTTATAGTTAATATCAAAAGAGGCTTCCTCACTTTTATAAAACTTGATCGGTACTCTTTTGATCGACTGGACGCTCCTCTAATTGATTGAACCTCCACTGACTCGGTTGTAACTTGATCCTCTTTGAGCTAAATCTTGACCTTCGAGTTAACTGAAACACCCTTCAGTTGCCTGAAGCTTAGTCAAAACTTATCCTTGAGATGACTCGTCTGAACCTGATCACGTCAACTTCTATTCGACCAGACCCTTCTGATCGATCAATCTTTTTAGTCTACCGGACTACCTTCTGATCAACCAGACCATGGGTCCTTTTTTTGGCTGTTATTTCCTACAAAATAGATAAGAAAACAACAAGCAAAAATGTAAAATCTATACTTGTTTTACCTAACTTACTAGGTTCATTTGCTTGCCAAGTGTTCAACTCCTAACTGATCCTCTTGGACTTAACCTAGTTTCCAACTAGGTTTGTCTAGTTTCCAACTAGGTCTTTGTTATATTTCAGAGGTGTCCTAAGGCAATCGCCTTACGGTTACACTATTTATTGGATAAATATAAATTCACTATTTGAGTGCACATTCTCCATGCGTTTGATTGGATCTTAAACTTATTTACTGAATATCTGCAATATGATTTATAGCATGAGAGAATTTATGATTGGATCACAACTAGTGAGCATCTCTACATGTGTAATTATGAATATATTAAAATTATCCCTAGTCAAGGAATTAATGAACACGAACATCATCGATTCTGTCGAGACTATCACGTATTAAACTCCTTGGTTTACTAAGCAGCCGATCTCACTGCTGGAGACATTTGATGTTGAGAGTTAAACGTGGATACTAGTTAAAGGTAACTAGTTCATTGGAGTGACCAGCCTTGAAATTTCATATGGTTCTATACATATGTCAATGAAGATCTCATTGCAGCTTAAGTGCAAGTTTCCTTAAACTTGCGGTATTCAGTCACCTTGGTTATGGAGGCTTATATTTTGACATCTTAAGCAGATATCTCCGATGAGGTGTGGACCGAGGATAATTGGATATAAGTCAAAGTGCTCGAAGGTGTTTGAATAGACCACAGAGAATTCACCGCTCTTTGTAAAAGGAGACGTATACCATACGACTGCTTGTTAGGATTGTTACTAAAGGTCTTTGGCCAAAGTATTACATGTCAAGGTATGACATTCTTGGACACATGTACAAGTAACTTGAATCTACAGAACAAGAAAGCAGCTTGAGTTAGGTGTGATGTAGTCAGCCTAGTGGGGGCTGACACATATAAACCATGACCTAAACCAAGCAGGTATTGTTGGGATCGTGCCGGTGCAATGCGCGTGTTCTCACGTTTCGAAAACGTGCGTAGCAGAAAATACAGATAATTAAAACTATTATTATCATACAACACACGCATGCATAAGCAGGTAATAACAATGTACAAGGTATGGCAGTAAATTAAAATTTTAGAATACAATTATTCTACTTGCAGAATTAAACTTAAATAATTCTTGGCGTACCTTTCCGATGACGTTTGAGCTGTGTTGGTATCAATCGAGCGGTCTTCATCCGAATGTCGCCTCTATTGGTGATCCACGCCAAGCTCTCGTCTGGGCGGCTTCGGAAGCCACGAGTTGCATCATCGTCTTCGGTACTAGTCGATGATCGATGACAATCAAATCGAGAGAAAAGCTTTATTCCGAGAACTACGCAACAACATGTGTCGCAATCATTTCGGAGCTTTCTAACTATCATCGTGAATCGTATTCACGGTATAGTTATCGGTGGTCAACCATCGACCGCCGATTTAGGACAAACAATCAGAAACTCCTTTCCGATAACAATGGAATGATTTCTGATTGCTTCATAAGCTTTCGAGATACAACAAATCCTGATACTAGAATAGCTAGACCCTAGTTTTGACAGTACGTTGTGGTAGCTATTGGGTTGCAAGGGTGCAAACATAGTCCCACATCTAAAGTACATGGAAAAGATCATGGGGTTAAAAAGATGGAAAGTATCTTCATTGGTATGAGGACTTTTGGGGAGAGCCCAAGAACAAAACCATGAGGGCTTAGGCCCAAAGTGGACAATATCATTCCATTGTGGAGATATTTTGATTCCATCGGTACTAACAAGTGGTATCAGAGCGAGATCACTCTTCACCGGACTAACCGCCGGATGAGCCATGATCCAGATCTAACCATGTTGTTTGAACCTTAAACAAAGGAAGTGGGTGCTCCCGTGTCTGAATCAAGAGGACCAGACACCAGGTGAGAAGTCCTAGTAGGTCGGGTGGACCGAGGGACAAAAAGTCCTAGTTGCGACTAGGTGAAAAGTCCTAGTAGGTCGAGTGGACTGAGGGGCAAAAAGTCCTAGCTGCAACTAGGTGGGAAGTCCTAGTAGGTCGGGTGGACCAAGAGGTAAAAAGTCCTGGTGGGTCGAGGATTCAGACATCAAAAATGACGTTGAGAGGGGCCTGTGGTCCTTTGTTTGAGGGGGGATTGTTGGGTTGCAAGGGTGCAAACATAGTCCCACATCTAAAGTACATGGAAAAGATCATGGGGTTAAAAGGATGGAAAGTATCTCCATTGGTATGAGACCTTTTGGGGAGAGCCCAAGAACAAAGTCATGAGGGCTTAGGTCCAAAGTGGACAATATCATACCATTGTGGAGAAATTTTGATTCCATCGGTACTAACA
>NC_133875.1:8650922-8872070 GCF_044706935.1 Curcuma longa | reverse complement strand
GCATGTTTGACAGTTTAAAAATTAAAAATGGAAATTTAAAAATTTAGTCACTAAGTTAGAATATGATATTACATGATTACAACAGAAAAAGAATTCTTATTCTCAAGGGTTAAATTGGTACCTATTTTGGATTCCTAAATCTGTCTTAAATTGATTTTTTTTTATATTGACTAACATTATGTATGTGCCATTTTTTTATAAATTCAATACAACTGACCTTTAGCTTAAGAAAAGTGTGTTACTATTTTTCCTCAATGCATAGATATGTCAGCTATACACTTGAAATTTTTCAAATTTTTTTTAAATTTTCATGATTTTACGTTCAAAATTTAAAATTTAAATTTTAAAAATGGAAAAGTAATTTATTTTCTCAAGTCCAATTTTTCTGGACCCAGATATAGTCAAAAGAATTCAGTACAATTTTTTACCAAATTTTTTGAAGTATTTTTGAATTCTTTTTATTTATTCTTTAAAAATTTCTCTTTATGAGTATTTATTTTATTTTTGGACTTAGCGAATGAATTTAAAGTTGAAAATTTTTGTACAATCTCAAATCTCTATCCTCGACCTCTACAAAAATTTTAGATTTTTCTAATAATTTTTCAATTTTCTATGAATTTTATAATAAAATCTTATTTTTAATTTTAAAAATTTGATAACAAAATATTTTGACTAGATCCAATTTTTTTGGATCTATACATCATATGTTGACTTTGTCAAAAAAAAATTTAAATTTTTTCAGTTAATTTTGAATTTTAAAAATTAAATTTTTATATTCCTTAATCTGTCAATTTTTGATTTTTTTTACACAAAAAAATCAATTAACTTCAAAAAATTTTTGTACTATTCTCAAAATTTTTACTCAACTTTCACAAAAACTTTTGAATTTTTCTATTAATGAAATTATTTTTTAAAATTTTTTTAAGTAAAAATGCCATTTTAAATTTGAAAAATCCTTGGCAATGCTAATTTTTGAAAATCAAATTTTTTTGTGATCTACTGTGTATTAATTGAACACTTAGAAAAAAATTTCAAACTTTTTCAGACTTTCTATTGCACTTACACAAATTTTTTCTTTCCCTAATTTTATATACCCCGTTTTTGTTGTGATCAAAGGGGGAGAGTAGGTTGAGGTTCAGGGGGAGGTTATAGTTTTAACATGAAATATTTTTTTCATGCTTAACCTGTTTATTTAGTTTTATTTATTTTCCTTATTTTTTGGTTTAACCCTAACTGAACCTGGGTTGATGCACATCAAAAAGGGGAAGATTGTTGGTGCCCCGGTTAGTTTTGATGTGATCAACTAGGTTAAGTTAGGTCCTGTGTTGTTCTAATCCCTCTGCTAAGTGTGCAGAAACTTAGGTACGGAGGAAGTCGAGCATAAGACGTAGCGGACGAGAAGGGTTGCACAGGGAAGTGAGCCGACGGGCTCGGTGCAATCCGAGGGACGTAGAAGCTACGGAAGAGTACGTCGGTGGAGCGAAAAGTGCACGTCTAGTGGACGAGAAGCCGGGAGGAAGTACGCTCGAGGGGCGAAAGGCCAGAGTCGGGTTCGGGTGAGCCTAACTCCGGTTGGCCAGAAATCACCCAATCGACGATTCTACAAAAAGTCAACAAAAGTCAAACTATTTGACTTTGACCTAGAGTTTTGACTTAGACTTGGACCTTTTGGACGTGACTTTTGAAAAAAAAAAGAAAAGCTAAGATTTATCTTTTATTATATAAAAGATAAATACTTAATTTTTATTAAGGATAATTCTCTTTATCTTTTATTAAAGATAAAGTTTATCCTTATTTAATCAACAGCTACGATCAAAGTCTATCTCCGATCAACGGTTAGGATCGCATCAATGGATCAACGACCAAGAGAAAGTTCATCTACGATCAACAATCTAGATCTATTCTCTTGGGCTATAAATAAGACTTAGAGTTTTAGAAGTTAGATCATCAATTACTTTGTAATTTTCTCTCTAAGTCTCTGTGCTACAACTGTAAAGGCTTCTCTGCCTAAAGGAGTTCTGATTGAGCGTTAACCGCCTTGGAAGCAACGATCCAGTTGCAACCAAGTTTTTTTTTAAAAGACGAGTGCTATTCTTCTTAACCGTCTATTCACCCCCTCTAGCCGGTCCAACCCGATCCTACAGTTTAGTCAGGTCACAGGAGCTGGAAGCAAAACTAAAGAAGCATGTGTAGGATCATTGGGAGAGTTAGAGGGGGGTGAATAATGCTTCTGTTGTATTTTCACACTTTTCGATAAACCTGTAAAACTTGCATACATGAAATAGAGAAAGCAGCAGAAAAGACATAAGTACACAAAAGTTTTACTTGATTCACATCTACAGGCTGCTACTCCAAGGCTCACGGTCAAAAGACCATTAAGTAACTCCCCTTTTACGAAAGGGAGTTAAGCACTTTACAAATATGTAAGATCGGTAACAACTATAGCGACCTAGAAATTGATAGGAAGGGAATCCCCTTTACCCTGGTGGTGGCCTGAGGACGAAGATTGCTTGTTGGTGGTGATGGTTGGCGTGAGATGGAGGTGGCATCAGTGTTGAAGAGCTTCATCCTCCTCTGTTCTCTTCGTGCGTTCCTTTCTTGATGATCTCCCTATAGCTTCGATTGAATTGAATCACTTAGATCTCAATCAACAGTCTAAATAACTCTAGATCTAGATAAATAGAGCAGATCAATCCAGATCTAAATTAGTGGTGCAAATCAATCCATATCTAAATGGATGGAGTAGATTAATCAAGATTTGAATCAACCTCCTTCTCAATTGGACTTCCTCTTTTAAACCTAGCCTCAAGCTCAAGTTGGATCGGTTCGACTCAAGTCCATGGTTCACCTTGGTCTCCTATAAAATCATATTCACAACTTAAGATACAATGCCACAAACGTAAAAGAAATTGAATCAAACCCTAAAATAAAGCCAAAATCATAAAATAGGGTATGAATGAGAATTTAAACACCCGAGAAGATCAAACATAAGTATAAGAGCCAAAATCTTATATCAAAATGTTGGTTATCACCGACCATCAATGGTTGACAATTTCACTTGAGCGATTACAGATTCACCATTAATTGTCAATAATTTTAGATCCAACACATTAATGCATTTGTTACATATATGAGCAAACAGAAAAAATTGATCTAGGTGGAAAAAACATAGGTTGATCCACTTGAGCAAATTGTATCCACTACAACAAAAATGACTTTTCGCAGCGCGCAAATATGCTATCGGCAACGCGCATCGCACGCTGCAGAGTTGCAAGCTGTTAAAAGTCATTAGTCATGCAATGCACGCCGCGAATGATCGCATCCGCAGCGTGCAATGCGCGCTGCGGATGTGAGCTTCCGCAGCGTGCAATGCGCGCCGCGGATGCGATCATCCACGGCGTGCATTGCACACTGCGGATGTGAGCTTCCACAGCGCGCAATGTACGTTGCGGATGTGATCAATCACAACGTGAAATATGTGCTGTAGATAAAATAAAATAATTAAACCATTCAAACACAATTATAAACTCAAAACTCAAATAATTAATAATATAAATACCACACACAAATATCATATAAAATTACACATTTATAATCCAATAATTATATATAACATTCATATTTTTTTCACCCATGAAAATAATTTGTTCCTCAATCTTATCCCTTTTCTTTAGGGTACATCAAAATAGTGTTTATACAAAAGTATTAGTCCACATCTTTTACCAATAGCAACAAGCAAGAAAGAGTCATTTACATAAGATATCTTGGGCATCATATCTGGAAAAACAATTAACTTGTCGAAATCCATAAATCCACCTTCCTCGACAGTGCTTGATCGAGAGAACCCGTGTCCTTATTCTTGTCCATTAAGCTTGTACAAGCTTTCATTTCCAATGCTTCCTTTTCATTCATAGCCTGTCATAGCGCCGTATAAATAAATAACAAATTCAATGAGTGTACAAGGGCAATTTCAGTGGGCAGCTCAAATTTACCTCCAATGCTTCAACCACCATCTTTTGGTTGCCCTTAAATGAGAGACCAAGTTCTTTTTTTGATGGCACAATAACAAGTTTCTAAAATTAAAAGTGATCAGAAACAGACACAATTAGAAAATGAGAAAAAGGAGCCATAAATAAATAGAGAAAGAATGAATAACAACATAACATTTGCAGGCAAGGAATAGATCAAACGCAGAAATAAACTACAGAGCATAGTCAGACATAGGAACTTGCCTCTATTTCTCTAGGTTCTGAGAATTTTTCATGAGCAACCAAAGGGACACCACTTTTTTCCTGTTAATCAAATGGAATTATTTAATTTCAATAACAGTCCATATAGTTTCTAGATATAACAGCAAGTATCATGAAGTAAAGATACTAGAGTAGCACGCGCTAGAGCTTCACAAGTTATCTGAAACAAAATAGAGTGTGGAACTTACTAATATACACAAACCACGAGCAATACCAGGTAACTATAATTGAGATAACAATAATGCACCTGAACGTCACCATGCTGGCGCAGCTGATCTCTGACAAAAGATACTGCTTCTGAGCTGAATAATCAGTTGCTTGATCTAGTTAGAAATGGAAGGAGATTCACAAGCATAGTATCATGCATTACTTCTCAGGCATTAAGTTCAAATACACAAACAATTAATTAATGAAAAGTTACCAAAAGATGAATTACAATCCATTTAATCTTGCAGAATTAAAAAAGCCAGTTAATATAGTAACCAAAATCTTCAGCCATACAAACCTTTTCATATAGTCCCATAGACCATCGGAAGCTAGTAAAACAAACTCCACATCAGAGCTGAGTTCTATTTGAGATATGTCTGGTGAAGAAGTTACTATATCTGCTTTGAACTGAATTCTACAAAAGAAAAATCAACTGGCTATTGATAATTCTGAAGAAGTAACCAAGAAGAGATAGCCTTAAGTAGTGCGCATATTTGACAGTTTTCAGTAATCTCCAACATATTCTCCTCTAGGACAAAATGCTACAATGAAAAGAAAAAAAGAAGAGGTAAATTCAGAGAACAACAAACCTTGAACTTCGATACTTAGAGTGAAAAAAAGATACTTAATCCTACAACTGATAGTTATAAAAACAATAGATGCGAAAACAAGTGTGTATAGCAGAGAAGAAAGATATCACTCGTCTAGTCTATTTGGCTATTTGTGAAGCAGTTATTCAAAGCAATATGATAACTGAATCGGATTCTCCATTTACTCAAACACACCAGTTGTGAGTCCAGCAAGAATTTTCTTAGACAAAGGAATATCTCCCACATGATTCTCACCAACCTAGAAATTTTTAACCTGAAAATACAAGCAAAATAGAATCTTGTACCAGACACAGAACAACAAAAGTGAAGCATCCAGCAATATACAAAATACATTTGAGGCTTACAGGATCATACAACCCGATTCGGAGCCCTCCAAAAACACATTGACGATGCAGCCCGGGAACAATGCCTTTCCAGAGTGCCGTCGCACCTTCCTCCCTTGCAATGGTTGCGACAGTGCCCAGCATTCCTCTGTACTTCGGCATGGCTGCGGCATCCGCAGATGCTTGCTTCTGCAAGCCTGACTTTTGCGGTGTCCAGAGGGATAGTGCAGATCTGAAATAAATACAAAACACGAAAAAAAATCATTATGATCAAGAAGAAAGCTAACAACTTCAACCTAATCTATGATCCCCCAGCTTTTCCAATCATCGAGCAGGAAACAATCGTGAAGATCAAACGCGTAAGAACCCTAAAAGCGAGATGGAACAAGTGCACGATCGCCCGATGACTTACCTCGGCGAAGCAGGCGGCGATGGCGCTGCTGGCAAACCTCCCTACGAAGGAGATCTCGGTATTGGAGTCGTGATCGCCCATAGTGGCAGTACAAACTTTGTTATCCCTTGCAGCAGTTCAACTTTCGGCTTCGATCCCTCCTCCCTCGAACTCCTCCAATACCGCTTCTTCGTCCTCGACGGCAATTTTCTCTTCGTCGATTGCTGTCAGCCTTTCCTCCATCTATCTCTCCTATTCGCCGCAAGTGCAGAGAGCGAGAGCGAGAGCGAGATCTGGAGGCGCAACGCGAGTTTAAAAGAAGGGATTTGTGAAACATTTTGAGAGAGCCGAGCGACAGGATGGGGGCGAGAGGAAACCTAAGCGGATGGAGGCTGAGCGCGAGAGGAAACCTAAGCGGATGGGAAAAAGCGCGAGAGAAATCTAAGGTTGGATGGGGGAAAAGGTATTACCGTATTTTTTTTAATAAAATAAAATTAATATACTTTTAACAGCGCACAATATGCGCTGTCAAAAATAATTTTAACAGCACATAATGTGCGTTGTTAAAAGTATTTTTAACAGCGTATTATTGTTGCACGCTGCGGTTGATAAAAATATGATATTATCCGCAGCGCATTTTATTGGGCGCGCCGTCAAAGCAACTATTAACGACGCGCCTATGATGTGCGCTGCGGATGACGTGCTGTGGAAAATCATTTTTGTTGTAGTGATCCCAACTGATCCAACATTTGACGTGCGCAAGTCATGATCACACACGAGTCACCTTGATTCAATGCAATTCAAACCTTAAATTTTCAACCCCCCCCCCCCCCCCCCCCCCCTTCGTGTGAGGTGTAAGCACCATATATGTTCACAACCACATCACCATAGTGACCTAATCGAGTAAAAAAAACTTCCATGTGGGACTAATATCCAATTTACAATGGAGTCTTTTTCTATCCATCACTTTTTGCATTCATATTTTTCCAACATATGGTTGATTACTTCCCCATCCATATAGATGTTGCCTAGGACACGTGAAATGAAGACATTTATTGTCAATTTGGGTTAGGCCTGCCGGGTTGGCTCGCCCCGCTAAGTAATTTAGGCGGGTTGGGTTGAAATTTTATCAACCCATTTTAAGATGGGTTTAGATGGGTTGACCCGCCTAGGCCCGCGACCCGCATGGGTTGGCCCGCGGCGGGCTTGGGTTGGCCCGCGGGTTGAGAAAGTTTATTTATTTATTTTAAATTTTAAAATTAAAATAGAAAACTCAATGAATTAGTAGGTTTGATCCATTTAAATTACAATTCAAGCTTAAAAATTATAATTCAAGCTTAAAATTTTCAACTTAAATTTAAATTATAATTAAAATTTAATTTTTTTAATTTTTTTAATATTTTTTTATTTTTTAATAGGCCCGCGGGTTGGCCCGCCTAACCCGCGGCCCGCCTTAAGTTGGGTTGGGTTGGAAATTTCGCAACCCGCCTAATTGATGGGTCGGCCCGCCCCGCCCCGCCCCGCCATATGATGGGCCCGCTATGAGTTAGCTCGCCCCGCCATGAGTTGGCCCGTTTGACGACTTTATTGTCAATGAGTAGTTGTCTTCCTCCTAGACAAATTTAGGTGTAGGCCTGCAAGAACAAATTGAATATTATTATCAAAATTTCAATAACTTTAGGAATACAAACTCTATCGAAAAAAAATAAACAAACATCTTTTACCAATAAAAATAACAATAAGGATGAATGAATCTCACTTCAAATTTTAAAACACTAATATCAGGCAGGCCACAACTTTTTTTTTTTGTTTCTTTAAAATTTGCTTTGAGATACTGCAAGTAAAGACAATGTATTTAATAAAAAAGAGTGAAATCAATGAAAATATAATTAATATCAAATATAAATATTATTGCATAAACATCAACTTATTTTAATGGCCTTCAATCTTATATAATTAATTTCTTTATCCCTTACTTGTATTTTTCAGGCCTCCTCTTCTTCATCAATCTCATTAGAGATTAAAATAGTCTTACCCTCTTCTTCTGGCATCTCAAAACTTTATTTCAATATTTTTTATTCCAAGATCCCCTTTAGTTGACTTATCTCCAAGTTACCCCCCTCATGCTTTGTTTTAGCTACAATCACATACTTTGTCTCAATTGTCGTCTCCTTTAATTCTCTCCTAATCCTCCTCCCATGAAGGACCATTCCTAGCTATTTCGGTGTATCTTTCATAATGACCTGAGGTTATAGCAATTTCTCTTCTCCTTGTCATTACATTGGTTGAAACATCTTCAAGATGAAAATCTTTTACACGGTGGCTAGTTGGATGATAGAGACCTTTTCTTTTCAAAATAACAAATAATTTTTCATTTAATTTAGCTAACTCTGAATTTTAGAGGATAAACATTTAGATCAAGTTTTCCTTTTTAATGCAATCTGGACATCTAGCTACTTCTTATGATTCTATATTAAATTGTTCTACCTGTGTCTCAACCTATTGTGGTGTAGACTCTAAGAGAAGAGGGAGGGGGAGTCCTAAGTAAATCAACTTCCTCGAGGTAGTGAGAATATCAATAATAATCTATAAAATTAATAACGATATATAATTAATTAAAAATCTTAAATTATATAATATGAATTCAATAATAGTTGAAGTACACATAATGATTACCTAGGAAGGTGAGACTCCTTGTAACTTAACCTTTACTTTATTTATATGAGAATAAGTAGACATCCACTTATTCTCAATGCTATGATGCTGCTTGATTGTTGAATAGGGCATGTTCAAGAAACCAAGTTTATGTCATAATTCAATAGTTAGATACTCTTGTCTATTCATGAAAGTTATTAACTTGCTAATCATAACTTACAACAAGTAGACCAACAAATCTCTTCATATAAGCAATGAGAGGGTAGAGCTAGGAGTCTTCGATGAAAAAACATTCCCAAATAGTGAGAGTTGAAGAGTCATATAATTATATATTATCTCAATCCAGTTATAATTTCCTAGGTTGTTAAAATCATCGACAATATCTATAACCACTAAAGGTAGCTTATATGTATTAGAAGCAAACAAAACACCAGAAAAAAATACAAAATATAAAATTTATAAAATAACAAAACATCTTTGTTTGAATCCACCCAAAGATAATATATCCTCAGTAAGTTTTCTAGTCTGGATCAATTAAATTCTTTAATTGAAAAAAAAATCTTTCAAATAATTCACCAGAAGCAACATTAGAATTCATCTAGCATATATGCCTTTATCTAGGATTCCAAGCAACAATGCTACATCAATTGTTGTGAAAGACACAACCAAATTGGAGAATTTAAATGTCATTTCTTTGAAATTTTAATTCTCAAATAGGTTGACTAGTAGTCTCTTAAATTATGATATTTCTAATGATACAAAAGAGTTACAGTTTATAAGTTGAATGTGTCTTTCATGGAGATGTATTCTTGAACGGACCTTTCTGTTTACGAAAGTTGTAGAAAAATCCTATAAAATGTCCTAATGCATTCATACAATGTAATTTTTTTTCTCTAAATTTGATAATTGCATGTTTCTTTCTAGAAGTTGATGCAATTTCTTGAATGTCATACAGTAAAAAATGCAATCAAGCTTGATAAAGTACAATCAAACAACTTTAATAAAACTAAGTTACACTATGTTTAGTCCGTAGAACAATGAGACAATGACAAAACTAAGGGATATAACCAATGAACGACAAAACTCAAGGGATATGACCAGTGATGAACCCGTGACCTTTAGGTCGGATAGTGAAAAGAAAAAATAACATATAACCTAAAAAATATTATCTTTAGAGATGATTATAAGTTAGAACCTTGAAGCTCCGACATTATGTGAGTAAGTGATTTTGTAGCCTAATGAAATTGCAAACCAAAAAAAAAAAAAAAAAGCCGGAGCAAAAGTCACAAACCAAAATTATGTGAGTAAGTGATTTTGTAGCCTAATGAAATTGCAAACCAAAAAAAAAAAAAAGCCGGAGCAAAAGTCACAAACCAAAATAAAGTTTTGTCGGAGGGAGACTAGGGTTTCGATTCTCACAACAGAGAGGGCACGGATGCAATAGCTCTGTCCAACCGACGATGCAGGAACTTTGGCCAAAGGGAATATGATTATGATTTTCCATAAGAAAAGCTTCAAGCTCAAAAATCGCATTGAGACAACATGGACCTTATTAGAGGTTGTCGGGGAGCACTAAGGGAAATCATTAGAAGAGGGCAGTGATGTAAGAGCTTTGGCTAAGCAGCGATGAACGAGTCTTGATCGGGTGGTGATGAAGGAAACTCGATCAGGCGGCGATGTAGGAGATTGGCCTAGAGAATAGGGGTTTTTTTTTTTACGAAACGTCATTTCCCGTCTTTTATTGCAGAAGACAAAAGCTTAGAGCGGGAAATGACGTCCGGTGGCATTAAGAATAAGAGACTTACATACGCAAAGTGGTTCGGATATTGCTTTAGTTCAAGCGTGCACACGGAAAGCAGGAGAGATAAATCACGGTGATGCGGGAGGATGGTGGCCGATGCGTTATGCAACCATGAGCCCTCGAACCGCCCACCTCATGCTGCAAGGACCAGCTGACCCCGCCCGTGGGGGCAAAAAAATACCGTTCAAGCGTGCACACGGAAAGCAGGAGAGAGGAGAGAGGAGAGAGGAGAGAGGGAGAGAGGAGAGAGATATAATAGGAATGCGCTATATGCTTTTAGAATTACAAAAGTTAAATATACAAAATGAGTAATATAAACCTACGTGCGGTTTAATAAAATGATGTCTACCTTTTAAAAAGAAACAGATATTTAAATAATAAAATAATAATAATTACTCTTAAATTTTTCCAACCGTCTACGACTTTAAATTGAGGCAAACACTTGTTGGTAACCTAGAAGATCCGAAACATCCTTCAACCATGTTATCCATAACATGAGAGTTGTATGCATTTGTACAAGTCCATCTTTCGCTAAAAAAAAAAGTCAGACCAATTATGATCTAAAGTCCAATCTTGACTCTCCCGTGTATTTCAACCAGTCGCTCCGATTTAGAAAATTTTCTGCTTCATCATTTTCATGGATCGCAATAATTCATGCCAGGAAAAGAAAGTCGGCACTTTGACTATGAGGTGTGAAATCTAAGAGTCTCATTCCGTGCCACAAGCTGTGGCATTTCCAGGCGGTGAGCCCTCGTTATTGCACGTGCCCAAATCGCAAGTCAGAGTCTTGAGCGCCAAGGCTTGGAGTGGCAGCATCGATCAAGGCATTCGAGAGGCGTAATTGGAATCAGCTTCCTCCTTCCTCTCTGTGTATTAAACCCCCCAGAATTTGTGGCAAAGGCAAAGTCCCCAAGCTAGATATCGATCGAGTAGGGAGGAGACCGGACAGTGTCGACAGAATCGGGGGATGGCTGAAGCTATTCCTAACTTGGAGGCTGACATCGTGGTGGTGCCGTTCCCTCACGCCGGCCACATCTTCCCGGCCACCCAACTCAGCGCTCACTTCGCCCGCCGAAACTACAGGGTCGCTATCCTCCTGCCCTCCTCCGCCACCTTCGCTTCTCCCCATCCCCTCGTTCGCCCCCTCCAGATCATCCCCTTGCCGCACCCCTTCCGCATCCAGCCCAAGCCCCTCGAGGACGCCCTCGACTCCCTCCTCCTCGCCTTCTTCGCCCGGAACACCTCCTTCCTCTGCGTCGTCGTCGACGATATGCTCAGCGGCCTCATCGACACCTGCCTCGCGCACTCCGTCCCCGCCGTCAGCCTCTTCACCTCCGGCGCATGCGCCGCAGCCCTCGACCACGTGTCCTGGCAACTAGACGTCGACGCCCTCCCCGACTCCTCCGCCGCGGTTCGCATCCCTGGCCTCCCCGACGACATAGCCCTCACTCCCGCCGACATCCTCAGCACCCGGCACAAGCCCTTCGGCGGCCCGGGTCGCCCCGGTGGACCTCGCCGCCAGAGGGGCGTCGAGGGGGCTGACGGCGCCACCGCGCTGCTCATCAACACGTGCTGCGATCTGGAGCGTCCCTTCTTGGACTACGTCTCCAAGGCGGCGGGGAAGCCGGCCTGGGGCGTCGGCCCGTTGCTGCCTGATTCGTTCTGGCGAGCCGAGGCTGGGTCGGCGGGGGAGGGCGAGGTCCGTAGCGGGAAAGAGTTCGGCGTGGACGAGAAGGAGCTCGTCCAATGGTTGGACGCGAAGCCGACGGGATCGGTGATCTTTATATCGTTCGGATCACTGATCGCCCCCTCAGGCGAGGAGCTGGCCCAGCTTGCGGCCGCCTTGGACGACGTGAACCTGCCGTTTGTGTGGGTTATGCAGCCCGAGGCGAAGGCGTTGGACGCAATGGGACAACCGACGGAGAGCGATGGTCGTCGATTGCTGCTGCAGGCAGAGGAAGTGGCAAAGCGGAGGCAGGGAATGGTAATCCGAGGGTGGGCGCCTCAGCTGTTGATCCTAGGCCACTCGGCAGTGGGGGGTTTCTTGAGCCACTGCGGTTGGAATTCGACCGTGGAAGCAGTGGCGCGCGGCGTGCCGATTCTGGCGTGGCCTGTGCGAGGGGACCAGCACCACAACGCCAAGTTGGTAGTGCGTCACCTCAAGGTGGGGTGCGCCGTCCGACGCCCCGTCGACGGGTTGAGCTCGGCGACTGCAGTGACGAAGGAGGACTTGGCGAGCGGTATCCGAAAATTGATGGGCGACGAAGGCATCAGGAGGCGCGCTGCTTCGGCGCGGGAATTCTTCGCCGGCGGATTCCCTGAGAGCTCGTCTTCTTCCCTGGATGCTTTTTTGGAATTGGTCTCGTCTCAATATCAGAATCGTCGCACCGTGTAGGCCGACGCTCGACGGAGGCGCGCCGCTTCTTTACAGGTTACAGCTAGCAAAAGTGAATTATGCTTTTGTGGCCCTTTTCACCATGAAAGATGGGCCAGAGCAATCAAAGGACGACTGTTTAATTAAAATCATCTACAAGGTATTTTGGCTGTAAGGCTCATGGATTAGCTTGTATCAACATTCCAGTATGCCTTTATCTGTGGAAGAAGTACTAAAGGTAGTGTCCTGACTGCCTCTGAAATTCTGAAGTAGAACAATAAAGTGTGGTTGGTGTTGGCGATTATCAAAGTTGATTTTGTAAATGGATCATCATTGATAATGAAAGAGATGGGCTGGAAGGAGTTTCTATAGTCCTATGACCGGATGTGTTTTTTAGGTGTTTTATTTTATTTTATTTATTTTATCATTTATATTATCAAAATTAATTAAATATTTATTATTTATTAAATCTCTAAATATCATTTAAGTAATATAGAGAGGTCTGGATCAGGATTCAATGACCACATGGTGCAAAATTTTTATTGATAATTAAATCCTACAATTAATAGAAGAATATTAAGTATACATCATTTACAATTAAAAGTACAACATCACATAAGAACAACTTATTGTATATGAATTCTATTTATTAACATAAATTCACTATACAATATGAAATTCATTTATTCAACTTACAACAACATACAATCTACACTAAATTCACATCATACATTAAAATACATACAAAACATATTCACACTACTCAAACAACAAACTAACACATGTGCACATGAATCCAATATTTAAACAATCATAGAACCGGTTCCAATAACTAGAGCATTAACAAAATTTCAAATGACCACAATTCAATTAACTGCATTAGCCATATTAACCATCTAACCACACAACTCAACATCATATCACAAATAATAACGAAACAAATCCAATTCTAACAACATACATGTTCAACAATTCATTTCAATAATTAAACATACAACATTTTGTGTAACCGGTTACAATCTCACTCATCTTGAACAAGTTCACAAACATGCACTACAACACACCAATTAATTATCGATAGCAAAAGTTCAATATTCAACATGAATTCCACTCATGATCACAAGGCCATAAGTCATACAGCAACGAATCAATGATTAATAAGTTCACATTCCAACCAAATGAATTGAGTACACATCTTGTTCATTAAACATTCACAACATTCAAGCACTAGCACAAATTCAAACCATCTAAACACCACAAACAATTGGAACACACTCAAAAGTCACCATGAAACATTTAGGGGGTTTTTGAATTCATGAAGTCAAATAGCAACAGAATAAGGAAACAATTGAAAGACTAGGGTTGGTGGCTTCCTTCCCTTTCGGTTCAGAACAGAGGACAACAAGGAAAGAAGAGGGTGGTGGATTCTTCTTCCCAATTAGATCAGAACAGGGCAATCGGCACTCAGGTGGATTTCACGCCAACAGGACAATGGCTCGCCAGGCACTCTGCTCACGATGAGAATCGATTGGAGAAAACGAAGCTCGGAATCATTCCTATGCCGCTGACCCCTACTGCAACCGCATACAAACATTAGTAAACAAAAAAAATGAAACTCCTTAACTTACCCTTTTCTAGTGACGGCGGAAAACGAAGCTGCCGATTGATCCCCCTGCTGTGAACCGCAGACAGGGATCAGTGATTCCTTGCTGCAAACCGCAGACAAGGCCCGATTACTTTCGGAGCTTCTATGGAGGCGGAGGAGGATGCTGTCGCCAGCCACCGCAGCTGGGCACTCCGCTCACAGCAGCAGAGCACGAACGACAGGGGAGGGGAGGCGGATGGTCGGCGCTCGTTCACCATAGTTCCGGTCACTGCTGCTCTTTGCTGATCGGAGAGGAAGGATGAAGGGGTTGGGCGATGGAGATGGGCGACGGGAGGTGATAGAGATGGTGGGAGCTCGGGATCGCGAGATCGGGGAAGGAGAAACAGTAGCCGCGATTTGAGAAGTAACAGTGAGCTCCCCATTCTTTGTGTGAACCTGTGATCCTTAAACCTCGTTGTGCTAAACCGGTTGTAATTGAACTGGCTGATGGAATTTAACCGATTTGAATTAATTGGTTTGAACCGGATTGATTGGGCTGAAATTTGAGCTTTTATTGGACTTGGCTTGTTGGCTGGGTTGTGTATTGATTGAGCTTGAAATTGAAATGGTTGAACCAGGCCAAACTCAAATTGAACCCGATTAGCTTGAGTCAGCCTGAACCAAACTCGAGTTGAACCTCGCTGAACCCAATTTGAACCTTGATTAAGCCAAATTAACTCCATTTTATCCCGTACTCGAATCAGTATTAACTTTCTTCAAATTGATTTTCTGTAAAATAAATTACAACCAATTAATATCCATAAATGTCATAAATTAATGAAAAAATAGAATAACACCTAAACCTCATTCAGATAAAGAATCAACCCAAAAACTCTATTTATGATATAAAATACAATCAAATCGGTCCAATCTGATCCTAATTTATCCGCAGAAAATGCTACTTATCATCCACCTTCAAGGATAGAATTTCTTTCTCTTTTTTAATTTAAATATGTAATTATTACGATCTGATTAATCGTGAATATTTCTATTTGAGATCGCGGTTTGATCATCCAGTAGGAAGCAACTACTGTGAGATGGACAACGAAGGTTTTAATGAAGAAGAGAACGTTAGAGATGTCTTCAACACTCAAATGAGGATTAGAATGAGCGTCGATGTAGGACTTAGCGTGGTCATTTTGACCCTCAAGTTAGCACAGAAGTTAGGAGAAGATGAAAATAATAGGGAAGAAGAAGAAAAAAAAAGAGAGAAGGATGAGTGTGCATGTGACAATACCTCTTGCACATACCTTCCTTAGGATTTATAAAGTAACACAAAGAGCATTTCCATGTTAGAGCTAATGAGGAAACTAGATGCAAAAGACATTGGCGGTCTCTCCAATCGCTAAGCGCCACGTATCTGTAGGGGAACATTTAGAAGATCAGGTCTAACAGCTATATGATTGCCTCTTTCTTCAACCATAGCACTGTGTTTGAAAACATTCATAATAGTTGTCAGTGGGTTAACATAGGGTGTAGGCCCTAACTGTAGACAAGGAAATTAAGTAGATGGAGAGTGATTTTGAAGATCGGACTGTTTGAGTCGGGTGGACGTATTAGTATTAGCTCTTAGAGTCAATTATGAGATGATTGATAAGGAAACTTTTGTATCATATTTCATTAATAAAAGACAAAGTTTATGGTTATTATATTTACTTCAAATCTGTGTCAGATGAATAAGTATAATAATATCTTAGGCTAGTAGATTCTAGTCTATAGTATATGAATTGATTGAATTAATAGTAGGAGACTATAGATATATATAGAACACTACTCTTAACTATTTATAGTCAAACTTTAATATACAAGGGTAATATTAGTGCGTTGAGACTAGCATGTAGGTCAACTAATGACTTAATCTCATAAGCCATAAATATATAAGATATTAAGTCGACACATGGGTATATATTAAGTCAATATGAGATATTGAGTTTGTTTAGTTAAGTGAGTCTACTTA
Organism: Curcuma longa; assembly: GCF_044706935.1. Lineage (NCBI taxonomy): Eukaryota > Viridiplantae > Streptophyta > Magnoliopsida > Zingiberales > Zingiberaceae > Curcuma > Curcuma longa. Next base: position 8,855,856 of record NC_133875.1, on the reverse strand, counting down.
GAGATCAAGAAACACAAAGATTGATAAGGGGATGATATGATCTATGCCTCATGGATTAATTTAGATATCAAGAATAGAAGGACCAAGTTATACAAGATAATAGATGTAGAAAGGTTAGGTCGGATTTTGACATTTCTCATCATTTGGGTAGCAATAATGCATTGCTAGATGTTACTTATTGCTTATGTATCTAAAATGTTATTTTAGATACATTGTTAACTTTATGAGAACCTATTGGTGTTGATTTGAAAATGAGTTTATTTTAGTTTGACTAAAATATAATGGACCTTAAAATTATAGGGTTAAGTTAATCCGAGTAAGACTCATTGAGTTAGACTCAAATGAATCCAATTATTAGATTATTGGATTGAGCTTAATTCGAATTAGACTTATTGAATTAGACTCAACCACTAAAGAGGATTAATGTCCATTAATAGAGATTAATAATAGAACATTGATGAAAAGGAGAGCAAAAAATAAAAATCTTTTGTATTCATTGGATGACCCATTGTATTTATTGGTATTCATTGGATAATCATTTATATTCATTGGATGACCCTTTGCATTCATTGGATGACCTTTGTATTCATTAGATGAGTACAAAAGATCATTTTTTTATGCATTTGGTGGATGATCACTTATAGTCTCTTCTTCTTCTCCTCTTGGCCAAATCATCCAAGTTGTTAGCACAACGAAGGTGGTTCTTCTCCGAAGGCTGAGTTTGTGCGATGAACAAAGGACGTGTTCATGTGGATACCGAAGAGGCATGACCATTCTGATCGTGCTGAGATCTACCGAATTAACTTGCTTCCAGGATTATTCCGTTCATGAAACAAAGATGACAACTCGATCAAACATGTATACTGCATTCGCATGAATCTATGGAGGAATCAGTTTTATTCTGCTATGTTTATTTATTATTTTTCATAAAAGATTTCTACAGTGATATTAGAGTCGCTTGCGAATGTGTATTAATCGTTTTAGTTCTATTTGATATGTGATATAGATAACGAGCACGTGTTTATTATGATTAACATGATTGTATAAGTGGTTTTGTTAAGCAAATAGTTTGTGTTGATCAAACTAAAGGATTGTAGCATCTTCATATATAATATGAATGTGTGTTATAGTCTGATTTCGTTCAATAAATCTTTCATGACCTTATAGTAAGACCATCGTAAGGTTGCATCTCACAAATCATTGTTTAGAATTATAATAAAAGTATGTTATAGTGCATGGTTAAGATCTATTACAAATGATGTATGCCATGGTGCATGATTATGACCCCTTTTATCCAATATGATTGGATTATGTGTGTGTGCATATTGTAATTCATAATACGACCTATATGTCGTATCTTTTACCTTTATACTTCCAGTTGTAAAATTTGACTCTCCTCGAATGTAACTCGAGATTTCTTTAAATTTGTAATGTACAATTAAGAATAATACTAGTTTATCGGACGACAATGGAAAGGGAGGAGGCCAACAATACATGATAATCAAGGAAGCACTTGAAGAAGATGCAATTCTTTAGGGTGACCTTTCAATCTTCTCATTGGCTTGAGAAGATCGTAGTAGATGAGCCATAATCATGTAACATTTTTAATTATGCATATATGTTGATGTGTGTTATATTTGTATGTGATGCATGTTTAATTAGTAGTATTATGTTAATTAGGTCATTTTTATATGTCTACCAAAGTTTGGTACTCACTTTTACCTTAATCAATTTTAGACATGTTTGCCAAAGTAAAGTGACTCAATTTATTTTAGTAGAGTGCGATAGAATAATTATGATATCCAAATATTGAACTTTAGGTGAGACTTAACTAAGTTACCTCAATTGGATTGAGAACTTAGAGGCATACCCCTTGCATTGGGCAAATGAACAAATAATCTTATTCACCTAATGCATATGATGTATTGGTATACATTTCCTACCTAAATTATACGAGTCTTGAGCAATTAGCCAGCTAACTCAAGATGAGGTATAATATAGATCTTGTCACACTTGTATATCATTGCTATTGGGTTTGGAGCTAATAGTGTAAGTAAGCTCTAGTTGCCCACATCCATGACTTGCTCCTACCAAGCTTTATAGTTTAGTGGAAGAATCATTTAATTAAAGACCTAATTAAATGATTTAAATATGATACTTATTTCTTCATTTTTTATTGTAGATTACCATATTGTCAAATACGTTTAATACTCTCTCTGCAATCTGTCCTTGATAAGGACAAACTTAATGAAGTTAATTTTTTGGACTGGTATAGAAACTTGAGAATTATTTTCAAGCAAGAATAAAAATTGTATGTCCTAGAGAAATCTATTTCTGAAGCTCCTAGAGCAACCTATTTCTGAAGCACCCACCACTAATGCTACTTTTGCTTATAAGAAGCATCAAATGATGCATTGGATGTGTCATGCCTTATGCTTGCTACCATGAACTTTGAGCTTCAGAAGCAACATGAGAACATGGATGCTCACCATATGGTTGAACATCTTAGACAACTAAATTAAGGGCAGACAAGGCATTAGAGATTTGAAATATCTAAAGCTCTATTTTAATGCAAGACACAAAGAAAGAAGTCTCGTAGAAACTCATGTATTTAAAATGATTGGGCACGTTGAGAACCTTAAATGATTGGGATTTCCATTGGCCTAAGAATTCACCACTGACCTTGTTCTACAATCATTGCTAGAAGGCTATAATTAATTTGTCATGAACTATAACATAAATAAAATTAACAAGCCATTACCTGAAATGTTAAACATGTTGAGAACTACTAAACTCAATCTTAAGAAGACTAAGCCTAGTACCATATTGATGGTGTAAAAGGGCAAAGGCAAACGACAGCCCAAAGGTAAGGGTAAGACCCAAGCCAAAGGCAAACCCAAATCTTATGCATTGAAACTTAAATGCAGGGAGCCTAAGGAAGGAACCTGCTTCCACTGTGGTGAGATCGGACATTGGAAGAGAAACTACAAACTATATTTGGAGGAAGTTAAAATGAAGAGAAGCCAGACTTCTGCCTCAGGCATATATATTATAGAAGTCAATCTATCTATTTCTTCTATATATGTTATAAAAGGTAATCTATCTATTTCTTCTTCATGTGTATTAGATACTGGTTATACATCTCCCATTTGTACTAATGTGCACAACCTAAGAAAGATTAGATCGTTGATAAAGGACAAAATAGACTTATGAGTAGTCAATGGTGCAAGAGTTGCTGCTATAGATGTAAGAATATATTCCTTATCTTTGCCCACTGGGCTTATTTTGAAACTAAAAGAGTGCTATTATGTGTCTGCCTTAACTAAGAACATTATCTCTATTTCTTGTTTAGACAAGAAAAGTTTCTCATTTATAATAAAAGACAAATGTTGTTCTGTTCATTTAAATGATATGTACTATTGTAATGCACTTCTTATGAATGGACTCTATGTTCTAGACTTTGAAAACTTAATCTATAACATAAATACCAAACGGTACAAAACTAATAATTTAAATCAAAAATATCTCTGGCATTGTTGCTTGGGTTACATAAATGAGAATCATATATCACAACTCTATAAAGATGGACTTTTGGATTCATTTGATTTTGAATCATATGAGGTATGTGAAACTTGTTTTCAAGACAAGATGACAAAGACTCGTTTTAATAGACATTATGTAGGAGCCAATGATTTGTTAGACTCATACATATTGATGCTTGTAGCCCTTTCACTATAGCAGCTAGAGGAGGCTATTAGTATTTTATTACTTTACTGATGATATCAATAGATACGACTATCTTTCTAATGAAACATAAGTCAGAATCTTTTGAAAAGTTTAAAGAATTCAAGAATAAAGTATAAAATCAACTTAGTGCATATTAAGATGCTTCGATCAGATTGATGTGGTGAATATCTTAGCTAAGAATTTCATGATCATCTCATTGAGGTTGGGATCATGTCTCAACTCACTCTACTTGGAACACCACAATGGAATGATGTCTCAGAGAGGAGAAATCATACTTTATAAGATATGATACGATCAATGATGAGTTAGACAAATCTTTCTACTTCTTTCTAGGGACATACTCTAGAGACGATTGCCTTCACACTTAATTGTGTTCCGTCTAAAGTCATCATGAAGACACCATCTACGATATAGATTGGGAAGAGTCCTAAGATTGTTGGGTCCAAAAGGATGTCTGTATCTCCACAATGGCATGATATTGTCCACTTTGGGCCTAAGTCCTCATGACTTTGCTCTTGGGCTTTCCCCAAAAGGCCTCATTCCAATGGAGATACTTTTCATCCTTTTAAACCCATGATCTTTCCCATGTGTTTTAGATGTGGGACTATGTTTGCACCCTTGCAACCCAATAATCCCCCCTCAAACAAAAGACCACTGGAAGCTCCCCTACCATTTCTCATGGTCCGGCTGCCATTTCTCATGGTCCGGCTGCCATGTCCCTCATGGTCCGGCTGTCATGTCCCTCATGGTCCGACTGCCATGTCCCTCATGGTCCGAGCCTCCCCTACTTCCTTTGTTTTTTCCGAGGGTCCCCACATGGTTAGATCTGGATCATGGCTCATCCGGCGGTTAGTCCCCACAAAGATGTCTTTCATGAAGATTTAGGATTGTGAGACTTACGTTCGATGTCAAGTCTTAGAAAAACTAAGATCCAAATCTGATAAGTACTATTTTGTAAGATATCCTAAGGAAACGAAGGGCTATTACTTTTATAATCTCATACAAGATAAAGTATTTGTTGCTAGAAATGATATTTTTCTAAAAAGAGAGTTTATTTCTAGAAAGACTAGTGGGAGTAAAGTCAATCTTGAAAAAAATTCAAGATACTCAAATTAGCATTGAGGCCTTGATGAAAATTGAACAGGCATCACAAAGTATTGTAGATCATGAATCTGTTACACCGCAAGAAGTTATGGAGCAACAACCTATTCAAGTAGAATAAGCTCTATGCAGATCTGATAGGGTACGTTGTCAACATGCGAGATATTCATTTTTCTTGTTTGGCCACGATGATGTAATACTTGTTGATCTCAGTGAGCCTACGTCCTATCAAGAAGTTGTAATGAGCCCAGATTTTGAGAAATGGCTAGAGGCCATAAGGTCCAAAATAGAATCCATGTACACTAACCAAGTATGAACTTTGATTGTTCCATCTGAAAGGATCAAACCCATTAGGTGTAAGTGGATTTTTAAGAGAAAGACTGACATGGATAGTTATATGCATACCTATAAAGAGTGATTAGTAGCTAAAGGATCCAAAGGGAAGAATGCCTCATCCAAGTAATGTTGTCAAGCTCTATTCTCCCCAACTTAGCCCAAGATGCCCATATGACCTTCTTGAACTTGGCCCAATTTCATGACCCTTTAGGTATCCTACAAAAACATATAAAAAATATTAGATTCAACCCTCAAATCTGTAGAAATAATCAATATAGTCTAAAATAAATTCCTACTCATAAAATGTGTTAATACTCAATATTTACACAGCGAGAGGATCAAAACATCAAGTATTAGGGTCAAAAATAAATTACAAAAATGTATGTTGTCAGTTACTCTACGAGTAAGTGATTGAGGTGAAGAATGCTAAAGCCTTCGCACCACTCCTTGAGCTTGCATCCTTGGAACTAGCAACCATTGTCAAAGATTAGTTTGCAAGGTAGGCCATATCGACAAACAATGTTCTTCCATAGAAATTTAAATACAACATCTTTTGTTATCCGAAATAGAGGTTCAACCTCCACCCACTTAGAGAAATAGTTGACCACAACTATGAGAAATTTCTTCTAGTTGGGTCCTATAGGGAAAGGGTCGACAATATTGATTCTTCACCGGTCAAAGGGGCAAGAAATAGTAGTTGTCTTTAAGAACTCTGTTGGGGTTCGGGCGAGATTTTGATGCCTCTAACACTTGACACAGGTGCAGACTAATTGAGCTGCATCTGCTTGTAGAATCGGCCAGAAATAACCCGCTAGCAGGACTTTTATTGAAAGAGTTCGACCACCTATGTGATTACCACAACTGCCTTGATGATTCACATAGAATGTATTTGACATCTTTGGGATCGAGGCATTTAAGAAGTGGTTGGGAGAAAGCCTTCTTGTATAGATAGTCATCCATTAGCATGAATCAAGTTGCTTGTCTTTTGAGGAGTTGAGCTTGTTCTTGATGGTTAGGTAGGGTTCCTTCCTTTAAGAAGGAAATGAATGGGAGTCACCAATCGATTATTTGATCTTGCATAGACACCTGATCTATTTATGAAACTAGTTGAACTCGAGTGACCGGGTCTTCTAATGTTCATGTAGATAAGACACTTGTCATTTTGACAAGCTCATCTGTTTTCTGATTTTTAGCTCGAGGTATTCTATGAAGGGTGACTTCATGGAATTCATTTCTTAATTTTTCGAAAGTCTTAGCATAACTTAGGAGTTGGTCATTCTTAGTTTCAAACTTTCTTTCAAGCTGATGTACTGCCAGTTGAGAATCGGAGTGAATGACAACTTGAGAGGCACTAACTTGTTTAGCTACTCGAAGTCCAACTAATAGCGACTCGTACTCAGGCTCTTATTAGAGGCTCAAAAGTTTAATTGGATGACGAGCTGTATCATCTCTTCATGAGGCAAGATGAGTAGCACCCCAACTCTACTGTCTTGCTTCGTAGATGATCCATCAACAAAGATCCGCTAGGTTTCTTTAACTCCTATTCTGGGGTCTCAGTTAAAAAATTAACTAATGCTTGTGCCTTAATAGTAGTCCTGGATAAGTACTGGATGTCATATTCACTAAGCTCTATTTTCCATTTGATGAGTTGCCCAGAGGCCTCAAAATTAATTATATGATCAAGGTGAGATGTCCCGACCACTAGGAACCTGCCACCTCATCGACTTGGCTGGCTTGATCGGCTGACGTCCTAGTGCTTGGATCCTTTCAGGATGCCTGATTTCAAGTGAAATCTTAGGTCAGACAGACGCCTACTATTCCCTTCTAGGGAACACGTCCTCACTTACTCCTCTTAGGAGAATTTACCTTTGCCAACCCGGTTCTCCATACCTGGTTGAACTTTTACTCAGCATCTGACCCTTGGCCCCTAAGACTTCCACCGCTAGATGTCCGGTCCTCTGGACCAGCCTAGACTTCCTACCTGATGCTTTGCTTTGCCAAGTCTTCCCCAATCCTCCTGATCAAGATTTTCTTGTCTAGTCCTCCAGATTAGGACTTGCCTGCTTAGTCCTCAGACTAGAACTTCCTTTGCTCATTAAGGACTTTCTTATGCTACCTACACACTCAGTTTAGCTCATTAGTAAACTTCACAAGCTTAACTTGAATCTTTTGTCATTATCAAAATCATGGTTCGATTATCTGATACTCCCTACACCAACAATCTCCTCGTTTTTTTATTAGAGCAATCTCGATTCAAAGTTAAGTAAAAACTTCCTTTCAAAATAATGCCATAAAAAATTCCAAGTCAAAAAAACTTTTGACTCCCCCTTAACTTAGTGTCTCTTCCTGAAATTAAGGTATACTTAAATAAAATTTTAAAAATAAAGTTTTATCTTTCCCACTTAACTAGACATAATTCTTTCAATTTGCCAATTTGGGTCTACGAATCATTCAAGTATACTTAGTGCTTTTGAACATATTTTAAAAATGTTTTTCAAAAAGTGTATTTTGCTTTTTAAAACATCTAACGATGCCTCTTTTGAAAAAGCTGTAAGACTTAGATTTTGAAAAAAAAATTCTAAGAGAAAGTAATTTTTCAAAAAAATACTTTAAAATAATTTTGAAAACTTTGAAATTTATGCTCTCAATTTTTCATAAAAATTTGAAACCATTAACTTTAAAATTTAAACTTATACTCTTTCTCCCCCTTTGGCATAATTAAAAATAAATATTGAGAGAAAAAATTTAAAATAATAAAAAACTTCAATCAATTTAGAAAATTATGGATTTGAGTCCAAGCATGATGTCTATATAATATATAAAAATAATTAAATAAAAAATTTTAGCCTTAGTCACATGTCTAATTTATTGTTACTAGTTGACTATCAAAAGATAGTAGTTTTCATGAAGTTAGTCAAGTTAAGTATATTTTTTTAGCTAGTCTTTATTATGAATGAATACTTAACCTGATCCATGTTTATATTTTTAGCCCAAATTTATTTTGATGCACTAATATAAACATCAAAAACTCAAGCTTTTACCCTATGCATCTCACATCGTTCTAGATTTTATAATACACAAACAAGTTAGATCTAGTGTGTTTTGTGAGATACAGTTAGCCTAAATCTATAAATGTATAATTTCTACTGAGAATGTCTAGGTTAAATCTAGATTTTTCTTTAATTTTGAAATCATAATTTTAAAAATATATTTTTTAAAAAATTAAGTTTTTCAAAAATCATAAGTGAACAATTTTAAATTTTTTTAAAAATATAAGTAATAATATATTGAAAAATTATGAGTTTTGAAAATTTTATAATAGAAAGATAATTTGAACATGTGAAAATTAGTCTACTAATATACTAAGCATATTTATAATTTAGCAAAATGCAATAGATGGTAACTAAGTCAATAAATACCATAAGGTAAGTCAAACTCAAATAAAGTCAACATAATGTCAATTGGAGTCAAACTGCAACTAATAAAAAAGATAAAACTACTGAGGTCTACTGGGGAGGTGGAGGTGGATGGCTCATGCTCCAAGATATGAGCATGTCTATCATCTTAGCATGCCTAGCCTAACTCCGCTCTTCCAAGCTCACATACTGACTAGTCATAGTCTGTTATAGATTGGTGGCTAACTCTTCCAGTCTGATCATTCTCTGTTCTATAGTGATAGGAGGTGGAGGTGGAGGTGGAATCTGAAGAAGGTCTGCTAGGTCAATGTCGTCCTTCTCATCCTCGGTTGCCTACTCAGGCTGAGGTTGGTTCCCCGTCTACAGGACAAGATCCTATCCTCATTTAAGTGGACCCTAGTTAAGGAGAAGTTTCTAATGCCTAACATGTTAAATTCACTCACTAGTATGGCATTACTTGAGGTAATGTCAAATCCAAGGGAAGCTAGAAGTGAGGTCAAAATATGACAGTAGGACATATGAACTCTCCTACTAGTAGTGATACTAGATGAAAAAATGATGGTAAGAAAAATGTGTAAACTAATATCTATATCTAATCTATGATACAATGCATATAATAAAAATATATGGAATGGTCGCATCATAACGACATCTCTAGTAGTAAGGGGTAGAATGCAGGTCACTAAGACTCTATATAGAACATAGTCTTGTACTCTGAGTTTGACAGATGGAAACTGGATCACTGTAGGGATCTCTCCTCTCCAAAGAAATATGAATGCATGATATCTAGGGTAATATGGGAGTAGGGATCATCAAAAGGTCTATTCCTGGGAGGGTAACATGAAAAAGTACATGATGAATGTTCAAGTTCTGAGTGCTTTCTAATGATGGTCAGAGATAAAATGAAGTCTCTACCTCTAACTTTGGTGGAATAGATCAGGTTATCAATTTGAACTAGGTTATTGTACAGCTCAACACACATACCTATGTTAATCAGGCAAGTACAATAAACTAGTCTATCTAACTCATAGTGCTCTATGACATCAACTGTAGGTTTGCATGATCGTAAAAAAATATCTTACATCAATATCTAGAATGTAAAAGTACAAATTAAATGTCATGGATGCAAATCTAATCCTATTCTCCTCAGTGGGGAATCTAGGATCTGTGTTGGGTGCTAGAAGTTCCAACCTCAATAGCCTTTCTCTTAATCTTAATGTCATAAATTTAGAATTTAACTAATTGAAAATGGCGTAAATGAACTTAGGGATTGTTTAGAAGCTTACCTAGGCATATCGGATCGAATCATAAGGATTGGATGACATAGACACGCTTGACGGCCGTGCGGGGAAACTTTTCGCGAGTTGGAAGAGAATTTGGGGGTGGCTGTGAATTAGATTTTGGGTGCCTATATAGACATGTTCCGGGCGCTTGGATTTCGCAGCGATGCAGGGAGCCTAGATTTACTCCAAGCGCCTAAATTTCAAAAATCGCGAGTGCCTAAATAAAATTGAGCAGTGTTCAAGAAGCAGTTCAGGGTGTCTGGATTTGTATCTAGGTGTCCTAGATTTCATCAAATCGGACTTCAATTCACGGGTTGGGTTTTAATGGGTTGTGTTTTAATTGATTTAAGTTTGATTAGGATTAACTTGATTAAATTTATGTTGATTAAGTTTTAATTTGTTAAGTTTTAAATTTGATAAGTTTTGATTTAATTAAGTTTTAATTGATTTAATTTAATTTAATTTGATTAAGTTTTAAATTTGATAAGTTTTGATTTAATTAAGTTTTAATTGAGTAAGTTTAATTTAATTTGATTAAGTTTTAATTGATTAAGTTTAATTTAATTAAGTTTAATTTAATTTGATTAGGTTTTAATTTAATTAAGTTTTAATTGAGTAAGTTTTAATTTGATTAAGTTTTGATTTAATTATGTTTAATTGATTAAGTTTAGTTTAATTTAATTAAGTTTTGATTTAATTAAGTTTTAATTGAGTAATTCTTAATTTGATTAAGTTTTGATTTAATTAAGTTTTAATTGATTAAGTTTAGTTTAATTTGATTATGTTTTAATTAAGTAAGTTTAATTTGATTAAGTTTTAATTTAATTAAGTTTCTAGTTCCATCTCACCTATTTCTAGATTATCAACTAGTTCATCCTATGAGTTGTATGAGATAGTTTTTTAATTTTATCTTAATTAATTTAAAATATAATTTTCTACGACTTCATTAACTTTGAGTTAGATTTAAGTTTAATCATTGACTAATTAAGTATACACTTCAGGTTCAGGTTTTAGCTTCTAGACAGTGGCGAGACATAGAGACCTTCTTGATTATCGAAACAACAACCACTTTATAAGACAAAGCTAATTCGTGAAATTATATATTTAGTTAATCTAAGAAAAGACTTTGGTCTAACTAGTCTAAGGTTTGGCGATGTTACTTCAGTTATTTCCACTCTGCTAAGTAGACCAAATAGGGTACTCCTTACCCCACTTGATTACCTAAATCAAGTTTTCCTAGCGTACTATCATCTCGCCCCATCTTGATACTAGGCTGGGCAAGTATTAATCAGGCCTATGTCCTTAACTAGTCTAGGTTCAATCTAAATTCAACACAAAATAAAGAAAATAAAAAATAAAATCAAGCAAGTCTTATTTAGCTAGGATGGTTTTGATTTTGGATCCCCCTGGATCATCACCCCTGTTGGGTCTGGTCAGATAATGAATCTGATCCTTGGGAATCCAGTATTAGTTTCGTCCAACTTGATTGATCAAGCTAGACTTGGGAACCCATGCTTGAACTAAAGGTATTTGGGTTCGATTTACCAATAACAAATATGATTTGTGTCTGATTTTGTGTCCAAGTCCAGATCAGTTGTATACAACCCTTTGAGTTTCAAGCATCATGTTAAAATATTCGGAGCCCGAAGTGAACTTTTTCAATGATCTTTTCAGATCTTCAACTTGAATTTTTAGATTGAAATTTTCTTTCGCAAGTTGGACTTGAATCAAAGTTTCAGTCTAAACCTTTTTAGTTGAAGAGTAGACATTAATTTTCTCCTTAAGGAGTGTAATCTCCTTTGGGAGAGACTTAACCTGGACTATAGATTTTGTCAGTTTCCTAGATAAGCAGTAAATAATATAATATAATTTTTACTTAATTTGTCACTTATATTGGTGTTCAAGCCTTCTGAATCGAATACGGATTAGTGCCTTGATTCAGACTCGACTTCGGATTTAGTGTCGGGTTCGGACTCGATCTCAGCTAGCTCCTCTCTTATCGGTAGACTCAAGAAGCTCGTGTTCTCCTCCTCCTTTGAGTCTTCTAATAAGGACTCGTCCCATGTAACCTTTAGTGCCTTCTTCTTTATTCTTCTCTCCTTCTTTTTGCTTAGGACACTCCACCTTGAAGTGTCCTTTCTTGTTGCAGCTGTAGCATGTAACTTCAGTCTTATTGATAGGAGCCTTGCTTGATCTAGCTTTTTGGATCACCTTCCTCATGTCTGACTTCTTGAAACCTTTCTTCTTTCTGAATATCTTCCGAACTAGGTTAACTAGTTCGGTGGTGACTTCATCATTGCTGTCAGAATCCGATACGTCTTCAGATTCGAGCTTGCGTCGACGTCTTGCTTTGCACTCTTTTAATTACCCTACAAGAAGTGCAATCTCTTTCTCAACTGGATTGACATTAGTTTGTTCATGAATCTTAAATTCTGAAAATAATTCATCCAACTTTATTTTAGAAGGTTCCCTAGAAATCTTGTACGCTCAATCATTAATGCCCATAAAGTGTTCTGCGGGAATGTTTTCAAGGCATCCCTGATCACATCTCTATTTTTCATAGGTTGTTCTATGACATGCAGACCATTTAGCAGATCTTGAATCCTTACGTGCAGTCCACTCGCAGATTCATCATCCTACATTTTAATATTATATAACTTATTCAAAAGTAAGTTGAGCTTACTTACCTTTGTATCTGATGTTCCTTAGTGTAGCTCAATGAGCTTGTCCCATAAGTCCTTAGCACTTATGAAGGGACCAACTCGATTGAGCTCTTCTTTGTTGAGACCACATTATAGAGTTTGGATTGTCTTTGCGTCGACCTCAATTTTATGCTTCGTGGAATGTCGTCTGTGTCTGTTGGGAGCGTAAATCTTGTCTGGATTATTATCCACATCTCCACCTACGTCTTTAGGTGGTATTTCATCCTCCCCTTCCAATAGATGAAGTCTTCACTAGAGAAGAGAGGAGGTCAAGGTGTGTTGTAGCCTTCTTGATGGATCATTAAAACTTGCATACAAAAAAATAAATGAAAGGGTGTCCCAAGACTTGGTCTTGGATTAGTAGTGCAGAAGGAGATAAATCAAAAATTAGAGCGATGAAAATTAGAGCTTCGATTGCGTACAGAACGGTCGTCGTTATAGTGTTTATGTGTCTTCTAGGATTTCCCCTCACAGCTGGTTATATAGGCTGATCCGGGCGCTTGGAACTCCTTTCGGGCGCCTCCACGTCATCCCGTTGATCCATTTCCAATGCTGACTCAGCATCTTTTTGGTGTTTGTATCCCTTCCAGGAGCTTAGATGCTGACATAAAGGTTGCCGGATCAACTTTGACTCCGCCCGTGTCTTATCCATATTCAAGCGCTTGGAGGTTGAGGTGTCCCGACCACTAGGAGCTTACCACCTCATCCGCCTCGCTAGCCCAATCGGTTGACGTCCGGGTGCCTGGATCCTTTCAGGGCGCCTGGACCATCTAATTGCCTGGATCTAGATAGGGGCGTTCGGAACTCAAAGTTTTGGTCCCTCATCTCCTACATCACAAAGTTAGTCCAGTATATCTAAAATAGGAAAATGACAGTTTTATCAACTATCTGATATTGACTTTTAGGTTTTCAGTAAAATCCTAGGTTAGATTGACATCTACTGTTCCCTTCTAGGGAATGCATCCTCACCCACTCCTCTCAGAAAAATTTACCTTTACCAACCTGATCTTCTAGATCTGGTTGGACTTTTGCTTAGTATCTGACCCTAGACTCCTAGGACTTCCATCGCTAGACGTCCAATCCTCCATATCCACTTAGACTTACTGTCTAGTGTTTTGATCTGTCAAGTCTTCCTACCTAGTCCTCTTGACCAGGACTTCCTTATCCAATCCTCCAAACTAGAACTTGCTTGTCTAGTCCTCCAGACTAGGGCTTCCTTTGTCCAACTACAACTAGGACTTCTCTATGCTACCTACATACTCAGTTCAGCTCATTAGTAAACTTCACAAGCTTAACTTGAACCTTTTGTCATTATTAAAACTATGATTCAATTATCTAGTGTTCCCTCCACCAACATCAATTAATGTTGACCCAAGGCAATATTGGTGAATACGATGATAGGATATGACAAGAAGTATGGTTGTAATTTATGAGTAGTTGTGACCAATGCCAGAGGTAATTTCTCTAGGGTAAAATATCTTATCTTAATATCTTTTAGAAGATGACTAGCAAAGTAAATAGGGTGTTGAGTGTTGCCCTCTTGTCGGAGTAGAAATGAACTAACGACTCCCTCAGTTGCGGCTAAGTAGAGCCACAGAGTCTCTCATGCGATTGGCTAGGAAAGAAGAGGCTAATGCATTAGGTATGACTTGAGTTGTGCGAAGGCTTGTTTACATCTCTTGTTCCACTCAAATCGAGTTGACTTTCAGAGAACCTTGAAAAAAGCTATACTCTCCTAGCTGAGGTGCTCGGAAGTGGCGAGGCAGTTCATTAGTCAAGATGTGACTAAGAAAGTTGTGCTTTTCTTAGGTACAAATTCCTTGCCTTTGTTCTGGTTTGGAGGTGGTGTTTCTCCCGCCTTCGATCCGTCAAAATGTTCCTCGGGAGGGATCATGTTCTTACTTTGTTGTTTAACGAAGGCGGTAGGGAGGGGATCCACTAGACCCCTCAATCCTCAACTAGGAATAAGTGTTACCTCTATTGAGGTGCCAGATACTTTCTTCAAAGACGGATTTATTAGAGGAAGTCTTTGCATAATCCATTGCACTAGTCGATCAACCAATGCTTGAAACTCGTTTATGGCCATGGTGATGGTCTCACCATGAACTATATCTGCAGAATCAGGGCCCACAACAATTCTCTCTAGCTCCACCATTTCAACATCTTAGTTCAGGCAAATTCCCACAGACGACATCAATTTATTCCTGTCTGAGATCACGACCTAGTGAGTTAATGGGAAGCAACTATTGTGAGGTGGACGATGAAGGCCTTGATGAATAAAAGAATGTTTGAGATGTCGGCAACACTCGAATGAGGGATAGAATGGACGCTAAGGTGAGACTCAATGTGGCTACTCCGATGCTCAAGTTAACACAAAGGCAAAGAGAAAATGAAAACAATAGGGAAGAAGAAGAAGGAGAGACAGGTGAATGCACACATGACAATACCTCTTGCACATACTTTTCCAAGGGTTTATATAGTAACACAAAGAGCATCTCCACGTCAAAGTCAATGAAGATATCAGATTCGACAGCCATTGGCGGCCTCTCCAATCGCTAAGCACCACGTGTCTAAAGAGGAGCATCTAGGAGATCAGGTTTGACAACCATATGGTTGCCTCTCCCTTGGGCCATGGCGTTGCATTTGAGAATATTCATAGTAGTTGTTAGTGGATCAACCTAGGGTATAGGCCGCAACTGTAGATAAGGAAATGAAATATATGGGGAGTGGCCTTGAAGATCGGACTGACTGAGCCGAGTGATTGGATTGATGGAATCAAGGAGCTCGAGTTCTGTGGAGTCGAGGGTACTAAGCTAATGAAGTCGAAGAGCCCAAATCCCCTAGAGTCGAGGATCTTGAGTCCTCTAGAGTCGAGTGGGTCTAAGTCTTCTAAAGTTGAGGAGCTTAAGTTCTCTAGAGTTAAGTGGGCCTGAGTCATCTGGAGTTGAGGAGCTTAAGTCCTCTAGAGTTAAGTGGGCCTAAGTCCTCCAAAGTCGAGGAGCTTAAGTCCTCTGAAGTCGAGAAGCTTAAGTCCTTTGGAACGATTGGGCCATTTTGACCTTCACCTAGGCTTGACTGCTGACTTGACTCTACCACATATAATCCCTGTTTCCACCATATCACTAAAGATGATCGATCTGGTCTCACGAAAGACTTTCACCGACCACCAAAGGAAATTGGAAAGCACGGATGGGTCATGATGGATGACCCAACATCACAAATGTTTTCAAAAAAATTAGACCTTAGTTGCTTAGGGAGCCCGTCTCACTTCTTACCATTGTGTCCTAGCCCCAAGAGGAATTTCTTCCCTTGTTAATTGGTGATGAGCTCTATGTGTTAGTGCAATAATATCCTTCTTGATTGTAGTTGATGGTTACATGTGATGTCATAGATTTATGTAGACTTACTAAGGGATAATCTTAATGAAGTCAAAATCTCCGAGTAAATTTAGTTGACTACAAGTGAGTCTTAGCTTATTAGAAAAAAATGATAAATCTCAGTCAGTCTCATGGACTCAATCTCTGAGGGTGACCGGCCCGGTCTTACGGAAGTTTCCCATCGACTATCAAGGTAAATCGGGAAGCGCATACGGCGGTCAATCCAGATACCCAGCATCCTTTGATTGCGTTCTCCATTTGGAAGAAAATTCTTACAAATACGTCATAGCTGGGGATCAAACCGCGGGTCCCTCGGTCACAACCTGAATATCCTACCGTTGCACCATTGCCCCGGGGACAGTCTTAGCTTATTAGAGTGTTCAGTTGATGTTTGGTGGACTTGACATCAACTGAGCACTCTAGCGATTAACTTTGCTCTATTATTAATTCTTTTAACCACTTAAGTGAAAATTTTGCCCAATTAACTTGTAAGCCCTAACCATTAACGTTATATACTTAAACCCAAATTAATAATGATTAACTGATTCTCGAGATTGACTTTTAAATGTGTATAAGTTGTACTTTGAATTTATCCGATAAATGAATCTAATATTAAAAATAATAATAATAATAGTTAACTCATTTAAACTTATAAAATTTCTCTAATTGATCACACAATTTATCATATGAGACTAAATTGAAGTCTTAACAGACGACCTATTAGTGTTTTCCATTTGCAATAGAACTTTGGGATCAAACATCAATTTTATCAACGAGAATTTATAAACTATTTTTGATAATGTGTGATGATCACTTGGACTATATATAACACTTTGATTTAGGAAGATTTAATCCTCCACTATCCATGAACCTAAAGATGTCAAGTTACCTTGGGGCATAGCTGAGTTGGTTACGACGGAGCAGACTTACAGAAGAGGACAAGGGTTCGAATTTCGGCAAACTCGAGCAATACCCTCCTCCATCGTGACCAATTGTAATTTCTCAATTTACCTCCTCACAGATAATCATGGAGCCAACTATGTAGGACCGTTAAGGTGACAGATTCCACCTTTTGTAGAAGAAGATGTCAAGTTGTATTAATTAGGATGTGCATGCTTGTGTTTAATAGAATCAAGGTGGCACCCCAAATTAATGGAATCTAAAAAAGGGCATTCTTTTTTTAAAAAAAAACCCAATATATTTCTTATATAAAAAACATCATTATTATAATAGTTTGGAGTAGATGTTATAACATGTTAAAATAAATCAGATCAACTTGATTAAAAATAAAAAAAAATTATTTACTAAATTAATTAAAATTACTTAAATTAGATCAAAATCATTTTTAAAAATTAAAATCATTATAAAATTGTTATAGTAGTCATTTAATAGCTACTACAATAATATTATAATCTTTAAATGACTGTTACAATATTGTAACAATCAC
Source organism: Curcuma longa (assembly GCF_044706935.1). Lineage (NCBI taxonomy): Eukaryota > Viridiplantae > Streptophyta > Magnoliopsida > Zingiberales > Zingiberaceae > Curcuma > Curcuma longa. The sequence continues at coordinate 8,838,447 of NC_133875.1, read as the reverse complement.
TAATTGACTATTAAAATAGTTTTATAATATTTTTAATATTATTTAAGCGATTTTGATAAGTTTAAAATTTTTTGACCAACTTAATAAAGTGTATTTTTTATTTTAAAGTGCTTTATGTATATTTTTTGACAAGTTGAACTACAAGAAAATTACTTTAATCCGTTATAGCAATTAGAAATACTTGTAACTGCTATGACAACTTTAGAATAAGAATATTTTTTATATGAAAAATATGTTAGACATCTTTTTAATATATATATTTTAAAAAATATCATTTTGATAATTATAATAATTAAGAGTCCTCTTTTAATTTTTGCCAATTGTTTTTGATAATGGATCACAATAGCTTGGAATTATACAGAGCACTTGGGTTTAGGAAGATCATGCTTAAACCTTTAATTGCTTGACCAGTGTGCTATGCAAGCTGCTAGACCTTTAACTTATGTGAATATGATGAAATTCTCACTAGTAGGACTTTAGCAAAATGATAAGTATTCCTATGAACCAAATATAGAAATAAGTATTCCTTGTCACTTTCATTGAATACATATTCTTCCTTTGCTATTTTATTTCTAAGAATAACTCTTTTTCTCCTTACATTTTCATTTCTAAGAAATGAAGCTAGTGACTCCTGTAATGTCCATCTCATTCTTGGTGTGCCCATGGAAGCTAGAAAATAACCAGTTAATTAGCAACTTGATCAACTCATATAAATCTACTCACCCTTTTCATTCCTTTGAACAGGTTTAAATGCTGCCAACAAAACAGCTACCTTACTAGTAAGGAATCCTGCGACCCCAACGACAAGTTCAGTCGGTGACAATGTTAAGGTTGTAGTACCTCCTATTCGATACTTCAGCGCGGCCGCACTGGTGGCAATGACTAGTACCAGAGGTACCCATTGCCTCTTTATGCCCCCAAGGGCTCGCAACAAGTTGTCACCATCCTTCGAATTATTTTCTGGGGCAGACAATCCATCTACAGATCTCTGTAGCAGTAATAGGTAAAAGAAACCAGCAAGCCCACCAGTTAAGAATGCGTAAGTGGATTTCTCATTGGAGCAGAGATTTAGAATCGATGAACCACTCAATATAAGAATAAGGTCATAAACTAGCAATGAAAACTTAAGCTCTGCGTACTCTTTCATGCTAGCCTCCCTAGTCTGTTTATGGTCTGGAAGGGTTTGTGATAATGACTGCATATTTAGTGAGCTTGAGAATGAATTCCAAGATAACTCAGTACTGAATGATGGCCTTAGCTCAGCTACAGATATCCCACCTTCTCCGAGCAGCAAATTGTGAGATTCAAATGTGTACTGAAGACAATCAAAAAGACTTTCATCTTTGCTTTCAATAGATTCAGATAAGCGTGCAGAGCCATTTACAACTGTCAACTTTAAACCATCAAGCCTCCAAGAACCTGACATTGAAGATTAGAAATGAAAACCACATCAATCTTTAATTGGAAAGATTATGTTGTAAACGTTGCTACTTCCGGACCTTGGTTGAGGGAATCATTCATAAGGATACTCTAAGATATTTCGATACTGAATACCTTGTAGCCTACCTGTTTCAAGACCAATCCAAAATGCTTCAATTTTCCCTAACTTGGATCCTTTGAAAGTGACAACATCAACAGAACCTCTCTGGAAGTGAAGAGCTCCGTTTGGATTTGTGTCTACCCCTTGCATGGGGAGCTCTAATGAGATTGCAGTTAACCTCTGTAGTATTGCGTTTCCATTTTCATCTATTAAGCAAAGCAGTAATGCAGCGTTTATGTCATTCAAAGAAGAGCCATAATCACTACTTGTGCAGAGCTCAACTATGTAATAAGAGTTATGCAAATCCAACTCCAAGGAAGACAATGCATCTTCATGTAAATATTTTGTGTGCTTTGCTTCGGTGCTATGCAAAAGACGTGAAGGTTTTGCAAAACCCTGAAAATCTGAAGACAATCGATCAGTTTATAGACCTTGAAGTTTATAAAAATAAAAGTACAAAATATTTTAGAAGACTTCTCGATCAATTACCCCATAAACATGCATAAGGCATATGAAATATGGGAGTGGTACAATGAGTGGATCAAAAGGAGATGTCAACTCTGACCAGAGATAAATCAACATCCTACAGGTATATCAAAAATATCCAAATTGTACATACACAACTATCCAAACTCCTTAATTATTCAGAGAGCAATAGCCATCAGACAGGCATATAAAACAAAGCAAAACACCTTTCATCAAACACATTGGCAAACCCAACTTATCATTCCAATGCAAATTTATGAACCATTTCCAAACTATAGCAAGAAATAAGTACAAAATTTGTATGTATCATCCTTCTGATCTAATGTACCCCATGGTTTAAAAATTTGATCCATGCCAGAGTTTCGGTATATTCAGTATATGATTGGAACGTTACAGTTTCGGTACTATATCATATCGTACCGATACGATTTCAATACTTTTTTTAAAATACAAAATAGATTAATTAAAAATATTTTTATTAATATTTGATCATTATAGATACTTATTATTAACTTTTATTTGATATGTTGATTGTTAAGTTTAAGTTTTGATATTATATTGTGAAATGTTTGATTCTTATTGAGTAAAAATCAATTTAAATTAATTGAAATCCATCAAGAAGGTTTAAACGATATTTAATTTAGATATAGTTTGATCAATTTAAAATTAAATGCAATTTATATAAAAAATAATTTAGTTTATTGGTAGTAATACATTAGTAGTAATACATTTTATAACATTAGAAATTATATTATATTTAATTTTTATCCAAGAAGGGAAAAGGATAATCATCTTTAAAAAGGTTAAGAGGTTTTGTTTTTCCTCTATTTACTTTAAAAGGTATTTTTTTCTCTTTATTTATTTCAATGGAGAAAAAAATAATGAATGAAAGAGGAAAAAATTAATGAAGAAAAAAATTAATGGAAGAGAAAAAAATTAAGTTTGAAAATTTTAATAGGGAAAAGGAAATATCTATTTTAAAAAATAACCTTTAAAATTAAAAATTAAAAATAAAATATAAAAATATATTTAAAAAATCACAGCTATTGCCACCAGTGCCCCGCCCCCGTGAAGGCCGCGCGAGGGTTGCAGTGGCCTCGACGCCCTTGTTGAAGTCATGCGAGGATCGTGGCGGCTATCTAGTATTATCTATCAGTCTCACAAGCAAGATTGAAATTGTTGAGAAAAGAAAGGTTGCAATTGAAAACACTTAGACCATAGAGAAACGAGATGACTTAGGATTTGTTTTGCTTTATAAGATAAATGGTAACAAGTTTGCATATACTACAAGGTCTAATGTTTGTATTCATTATCAATGATCTTAAGACCTCCAGTAAGACAAGAGGTTGTTGGTAATTTACTCCACATGATCCTCCTACAACATCATACTATTTGTTTTTCAATTTTTTAGCAAGATATAAACATCTGTGAGATTTCCCAAGGTAGTTCACACAAGAATGAATGTCATTGTCATACTACTTAAATGAATGCAACCGGTTATATAATAGTGAAAAGTGTGACACAGAACAAAGAAACTTTTGCATGCTTTAAGAAATAGCACTAGAACTATAATATTTGGCACTAGAGCAAATTAGAATGACAAATCACAAAAATACAAAACAAAGAAACTTTCGCATGCCTCAAGAAATAACACTAGAGCTATATAATATTTGGCACTAGAGCAAATTAGAATGACAAATCATAAAAATATAAAAATTTCATGTAGTGAATACAATGACATGATAGATTGATCTATTAATTGATTGAATTATTCTTTAAAAAAGTAGAGAAAGTTTGCCCTAGATATTCCTCTTTTTTCACAGAATGCTCCATAGAAGCAATGTGCTATTCCTTGAAATAATAAAACTAATTTTAACATCATCAACCTTTTCAAGAATTTATTTATTTATTTTTCCATATAATATTTCTTCTTCTTTTTTTTAAGAAATAATTTCAACTAGGTTTGTACAATTTAGTGTTAAATATTGTCACAAAGTGACCCAAGATTCAAATTGTACTTGGTAGAATTCTCAGATGCTCATAATTTTTAAATCAAGGTGGCCATTAGATAACATATGAGTTTGAAGCAAGCTATGAGCAATTGCTGCTGTAGCAAACAACAAGGATGTAAATGACGATGCTAGCAAAGCATGACACATTGGTCACCAGCAAGGTTAGTCAGATGGGGATCCTACAAAGGAACAAGAAGATAGATCCCATCATAATATTATAAGATACTACATGTATTTTGCAAAAAAAAAAACAAGGGTAGAAAAAAGGATGAGGAGATCCTTCAATTTACACAAAACAATAGAGGAGTGACTTTAAGACTTTTAAGTTATTTTGCAAATTGCAATTTCGCTAGTTCATTGTATCTTTCTTGAATGAGTTAATAGCTTGGCCTCAGGGTATTATGTTTATACATTAGTTATGGACATGTGAGGAGCTAGATCCATAATCTGTTTGAATATAAACAAATATAAGAATATTATGGAAATGTAGACTCCTTATAAATAGTCAATGCACCTCATGAATGGTATTTTGTCTCTCTCTACTTACGCAGTAAGTGATGTCTTATTTGATTGATGGGTTCAGGTTTAGGCAATCCACCACCATATCTTTGTCTATGTATAGAATATTATAGCCCCCGAGGCATGGTTGAGTTGGTTATGTGGGGCAGATTTGCTGAAGTGGATAAAGGTCGAATCTCGACGAAACTGAGACAATGCCCTCCCTTGTAGTGGCCAACTGTAGCTTCTCGATTTACCTCCTCACAGATGGTCGTGGAGTCGATCATGTGGGGCCGCTGAACTGACGGATTTTGTTGGTGCAAGAAGCACTAGATCTTGCCTAGAGTTTCGATGTTTGACATTACACCTAGGTCTGATCAATTTGACCAAGGGTTAATTCAAATAGGACCTGATGTTTGGATGGATGTGAGTGAAGTCTAGTCAAATGACTAGCAAGAAGTCCTAGTCGGTAAGACTGGGCAGTGGAAGTCCTAATCTGGAAGATTGGGTAAGGGAAAGTCCTAGTTGTTGGCTAGGCAAAGACAAGTCCTGGTTTAAAGGATCAGACAAAAGTCTTAGCAAAGTTAAGTGCACCAGGTGCAAGTCCATGCAGTGTCGGAGGACCAAGAAGCATGGCCAAAGTCCAATCGGGTACGATCCGGAGGACCAGAGGGTAAGTGAAGTCTGGGCGGTTTGGAGGACCGAGTCGCAACAGAAAATCCTTGGGGGTCAAGGATAAAGCTAAGCAGAAAGTTGTTGGTAAAACTTTTTCCGAGTGGAGTGGATAAAGGCGCGTTCCCGGAGTGGAACAGTAGGCGTCAGAATAACCCAGGATTTTGGTAGAAATCCGAAGTTAGACTCACAAGGTAAGGTTTAGGTAAGGTTTAGATAGCTTTGTTTGTTTGTATGCTTGTCTTGCAGGAATCAAAAGCTAAAGCAAGATGGAGAAAGCAGAGGTAAAGCAAACAAAGACAGCTGAACCAAGTCCGTGGTCAACTCAGGTCAAACCTGAGTTCCGGTTGACCTGTTCATTCCAGTCGACCTAGGTGGATAAACTCTACGAAAGCCAAAGTTTATCCAGATCTGCCACGTCAAATTGGGACCTAAATGGTGGTTCCAGTCGACCTGAAAGTCAAGTCAGTCGCGGAGAAAGAATATCACGGTCTACGTGGAGTCAACATGCTCTAGTCGACCTAAGCATGGTATAAAAGGAGGGGCGACGTGCACAACCAGAACAACGAAATACAAGCCATTCCTCTCCTCTTAGTGGTGGTTCTGAACGCAAACGAGGTCAGACGCTTGCAATCGGGGAGGATCCAGGAGGAGTGCGCGGCGCTTAGGATTTTCCAGATTGGCGACAAGTGTTTGCTTTTAATTATTGTCTTACTTTCTGTCTTTAATTCATTGTTATTATATTTGGACTGTAAGATGGGGTTCTCCGCCTCCGAACAAAGTTCGGAAAGAAGACTACTAGTGGGCGGGCGCCTCCCGTACATAGGTCTTAGACGTACTAATCCTGGGGGGTTAGGAACCAAGTAAAATCCGCGAGTCCCCTGTGTTTTGTTTCTAATATCCGTTGCAAGTTTTCTGATAGAAACGAACGATCGAGAAAAGCAACAACGTGCTATTCACCCCCCCCCCCTAGCGCGTTACAAGATCTTACAGATTTCACCTTTTACTGAAATGTATAGAATATATAGGATAACTTTCAAAAAAACTTCAAAAATTTAGAAAATTAAATAGAAAAAATGATATATTTTATTAATTTACTCTATTTTAATTAATTTACATTGAAAAATTGGAGTTTTTAAGCAATGTCTTGGAACCTTGTTTTTAAAAGAAACCAATATTTCATCAAATATCCATAAAAAGTAGTTGACAAGTGACAATCAATAGTAGCAAACAAGAATATGAGGACTTACTTTACACAATCTTTTAAATTTTAATCAGAACTAAAACAATAACAATGTCAAAGAAGCGAATATTGAAAATTGATGATTAGTTATGAGTTGCACATAGATAAAATAGGAAATAGTCATGCTTTCAAGAGACATGAAAGGCAGTCTTCAAACACAAACAATACGAAAGTAATTTAAACACTGAAAGTTACACCAAGAAATGTACAAGTTACAATATATTAGATAGCAAGTGCATACCTTGCATAGGAGCTCGTTTTGACTGTGTAGAAAAATGAGAAGAATACATATGCTTGTTGAGCTTCCATCGAATGGTAAACATGTTTGGTATATTTGAAACTTCTAATAGCCTATTTTTGGAATACCCCTTTGCAAAAAAAGGATTGGCATGAGTGGAAGTTATGAGATACTTCAAAATGACGCTCTCCATTCCTACAAACAAAAAAAAATCAATGATAAAATTGATGCGTTTGAAACAAATGTCTATGAACAAGAGCAATCTCATTCAACATAAACCCAACCACGTCAACAAACACACAAGATGGTATGGCATTTAATTAAACCTCACTATCTAGCCAAGTACCGGTACAGGATTGTGCATGTGTAAGTTAATATAGGCAGATTACAGTTTTTATTTATTTCAAATAGCTGAAGGGCTCTCAACTATCCAAGGTCCTAGGACTAGGTAGGGAATAGGCCTTGGTTAGTTGGATTGAAAAAAATAGTCCTTTCTTGACTTGCAATGATGAGTGATGTCAGTGGTATATATTACGGACTGGGAGAAATTACAGCCACTGCAACTTATTAAAAATATATAGATGGTAATACAATTTTCCATAGAGTTGGAAACGTTAGGAACAGACTTAGGGCAATGGTGATTATATTCTTTTATGAATTTGGATATCAGAGAACCTTTTCTAAAGAGTTTGTGCTGGTGATGGTCTCTTCGTAATCCACTACTTCTATAGACAAAAAGTTATTGTTGAAAGCTCAGTTAAATGGTTTTATTAACCAACAAGTATGAAACTTTTCATCAGCAAACACGAAGGTCGGCAATAATCAGAGAATTTCAGTAGTTCAGTCGCCGTCCAACTTGTTAGCTTGATATTTCAGGCACACGCATACCTATTTCGCACTGCTTTTAGGTTTGCACTTGCTGATTTCTCCTTTGAACGACTGCCTATTCCATCATGGATTATCTCACAACAACGGGGTGGGAAAAAAAATGATATATTGCACAGACGAAAAAATGACAAAAGAAATTAAAAATTTGTGCAAGCATCATGAGGAGGATTGAGCATCTAACCTCGATGCCCCCAAATATGAAAGAAAGAGAGCGATTTCAGGCTACGGGCGACCTATTTGCCAAGACGCCATTGTTGCTTCTTCCTAATCCTACTGCACTTGCTTGCTCCTCTCTTCTTCCTCTATTTGTTTGTTTGCCCCCAAAAAATCTGATGCCTCAATGTGGGCCGGCGGCCCAGTTCGTTATGGAATGGCCATTTGGGCGTTCTAAAGTATTTTTAAACAATAAAATATTTTAAATTCGTTCGGATTAGATTTTATTTGATTTATCGATGCTGAGGGCCGGCTCTTTTGCAAAATAAAACGCTGCTATGTTTTAATAAAATGATAAATTCCAGTCAGTCTCATGGACTTAATCTCTGGGGTGGTCGATATGATTCTACAAAAATTTCCCACCGACCACCAGGGTAAATCGGGAAGCGCATACAGCGGTCAATCCAGATGTCCAACATCCTTTGATTGCGTTTCCCATTTGGAAGAAGCTACTATGTTTTAATGCTAAAGTGTAGGATGTAGTATTTGATTAAAATTGAATCAAATTAATTAAAATTAAATTAAATTAAATTTTTTTAAATTAATCGATCAAATTTTTAAATAAAAATAAAATAAAATATTAATTAATTCAATTTTCAATTGAATTAACTTAAATAATTAAAATTTTAAAATATTATTAAAAATTTATAGTTAAGAATTTATAAATTTACTTACGTAAGAATTTATAAATTATTTATTTAATTTAATTTAATTTAATTTATTCGATTTATTCGATTTAATTGAATAAGAAATTTTAAAATCAAAATCGAACCGAATTAATCAATTTTAGTCGGTTTATTCGATTTAACTAGATTTTTGCTCATCCCTATTTATATGTACAAGTAACGTTGTATCTCCGGATAAACCATTGAGTCAAGAGATCGAAGAGTTCTTAATTTTAATTCTCATTACGTTGTTCGGGATTACCATGATCTTCGACCCCCAAGATTTCCACTGTTAGATATCTCGTCCACCTGACCTGCCTAGACTTTCACTACTATACATCTAGTTCACCCGACCTGCCTAAACTTCCACCTGGTGTACTTGATCCGCCAAGACTTCCTGCCTAGTCTTCCAAACCAAGACTTCCACTGCCTAGCCTCTAGCCAAGACTTTCATTGTCTAGCCTCCAGTCAAGACTTCCATTACCTAGTTTCCATTAGGACTTGTCTGTGCCTAGCCTCAACTATGACTTTTCTGTGCTCCCTGCACACTTAGATCAGCTTATTAGTAATCACCATACACTTAACTTGAACCTCTTACTATTATCAAAACTAAGATTCGATTATTTGGTGCTCCCTGCACCAACACTTACAAGCTCTCCAGTGACCTTTCAAAAATTAAGCTTGACAAGCTATTTTTAGAATTTGAATTACATGAGCAAACTAATGTCATTATGGACGAGAAAGGTATAGCTCTTATTGCAGGACTAACCAAGGATAAAAAAATCAAGAAAACAAGTTGAAGATGAATCCGACGAATCATCAGGATCTTAAAGCAATGACGAAGTCATCACCGAACTAGTAAATCTCGTTCGGAAGATGCTAAGGAAGAAGCGCGGACTTAGAAGGTGGTGCAGAAAGCCAACTCCAACAAACCATCTACAAACAAGATAGAACTCACTTGCTATGGATGCAAAGAAATAGGGCACTTCAAGTCCGAATGCCCTAACCAGAAGAAAGAGCGCAAGTCCAAGAAGAAGGTGATCAAAGCAACTTGGGACAAGTCATCTTCGAAGGACTTAGAAGAGGAAGACAACACAAGTTTCCTAACACTCCCAGCTCGAGACGAACCAACTAGAACAGAAAGTGAATCAGATAGTGACTTAAGTACAAGCCACGGATTCATATCCATTTCAGAAGGACCATCCACCTCTGTAAGTATTGAAAAGTTATATTCAATTATTTATAGTTTATCAAAAAGACTAACTAAGTCCAACGTTTAAGTTGAATTACTCCAAGAGGAGGTAGCACTCCTTAAGGAGAGAGTCAACTCTAAATCGTCAACTAAAAATGTTCAAGTTGAAAACTCAACTCAAGTTAGAATTCCAGGTTGAAACTTCAGATTGACGATCTGAAAAGATTGTTGAAAAAATTCACTTCGGGATTCAAGTATCTTAACATGATTCTTCGAACTCAAAGAGTTGGATACAACAGATCTGGGCTTGGACCTAAAGTCAAACACAAATCATATATGTCCTTGTTAAATCGACCCAAGAAACTAAGAGTCCAAGCATAGTTCCTAAGTCCAACCTAACCAATTTAATTGGACTGAACCAGTACTGGGTTCCCAAGGATTAAATACATTATTTGATCAGACCCAATAGGGGTCATGATCCAGGGGATCTAAAAACTTGCATGTTAGATAAACTTAATTATTTTATATTTTATTTTTTATTATTTTTATTTATTTTAGAATAACCTAGGCTAAGTAAGTACTCAAATTTGATTAACACTTGCTCAACATAGTCACTACAAGAAAAAAACAAATAGACAACGCTAGAAAGACAACGCTTTTTGCTAAAAATATTATATTTTTTTATTTAATAACGTTTTTAGTCAAAAATGTTGTCTTTTAAAAATCAAAGACAACATTTTTTCAGAAAGCGTTGTCTATTAGCAGTTTTTTTGGGTAAAAGACAACGCTTTTTCAGAAAATGTTGTCTATTAGCATTTTTTTTGTTGATCAAACACAACGGTTTTTTAAAAAGTATTGTCGTTGAGGATATCGAGGGTCTTCTTATGTCCGCGGTCTGCTTCGAGGATTTCACCTGTCTGAAACCTTTCAGCTTCTCCTCTTCACCCCTCTCGCACCTCTCCTTGCCTCTCTTCCTCTCTCGCCACTCCGCCCAACTTCTCCTCTTCGAATCCCTAAACCCTAAACGGGAGTGACGATGCGGCGCCAGTTTCATCCTCGACAGGAGCGACAATGTTGTCTGACATTTTCTCCCGTCTCGATCCTTTCTCTTGTGCCATATCGTCAGCAAGCTTGCCCTCGCACGCGGCTTCCATCCTCGCTCACTTCTTGTTAAACGTGAGCTATAGCGAAGCACCGCTTGTCCCTAACCTCGGAAGGAAGCAGGGCTCACTCCATTCCTAGCCGCAGCCAACTGCAAGCATAGCGGTGCCGACTTCCCACGCTGTCGCAACAAGGAGCCTTCTGATTCGTGCCACATCTTCTCCCTGGGCTAGACTCAGCCATCAAGCAAACCTCCTTAGTCGCCTTCTTCGTCGCCCTCCCTCAAATTGCCCTAGGGTATCAAAGTCGAATAGCCCTGACGTGGAAGGGAGCCCTAATGTAGAGAAACTTTGGACACCCAACTCTCGTGGACGTGATCCTGCACCTTCACGTGAGAGGTTCATCCTCCTAAAACCTTGCCTCTTGTCTTCAATGTTTCCCCAAAAATTATTTTGTCACTGCAATGCACCTTTTTTCTCCTTGTAGTATGGATCTCGAGGCTAATAAGAGGAGGATGATCAACAATGAGGATTGCAACAGTTTTGATTATTCAAAAGATTTCAGTTTTACCAACCTTTTGGAAAGGATGGATGGAGGCAAGTATGGGAGTGTGACTAAAGAACTTGAAGCTATTCATGTAATATCTCTGATAGATATCCCTAGTTGTTTTCAGTTTGTTAATATGATCTTATAGAATATTAATGTGTTATATAAATTGTTACTTGTGAAGTTAAATTATCCACTTGATATTTGTGTTTCAATTCCAAATTTATGATATCTGATTGCATGCTGATGCTTGATTCTAGGATGAAAGAAGTGTAAAGATAAAAAATGAAAATCAAGATCTAAGCACATCAAAAAAGGGAATTGGCAGGCAATGTTCATCCAAAAGAAAGAAAAGAAGCGAGATACAAGATGTTGATGCTCCTAATAGTATAAAGAGTATTGTTCCATATGCTGAACTGAAACAACACGATGATGATTCCGAATATGTTTCTACTGTGACTCTACAAGAGAAGGCACACGACAGGAGCTTCAATGAAGACGAAAAGTATTGCCAGAAAGTGATAGATTGGAAGATTTTTGGAAAGATATGTCATTAGCAATGGAATTTACAAAGGTTAGCTTTGTTGCATCTGTACTTTTTTTGGTGATACATTATTTCTTTTCTTTTCCTGATTCATCATCATAGAGAATGCTAGCTAGTTGTGGAAAGTAGTCCTACACTTCTATACTTGCAATTTAGAAGTCCTAATTTATGAACAAGAAATTAATCTGCATAATTTACTGATCTGTATAAAATCTTAATATCAGTGATGATTGAAATGAACACATTTCTAGCAGCCTAAATCTTGGTAAAGTAAAACCTTATTTATAATTGTTATTTTATGATCAGCATATCCATCTTTATTCCTTGTAGATTCAAGAACTGATGATCTTTAAGTACTTGCATGTTATGATCTTTAAGTACTTGCATGTTAGATTTTTTAGTAGTTGCCTTCAGTTTCTATTACAAAATTCCTGTTTCCAGCTGCTACAGTCATAGTCTTTTACAGAGAAGTTGGCACTTTGTCCTTTCAAATTACGCAGATTCTAAATGTCACTTTCTGTAGATTCTAAATGTCATTGACATGAATGACACATTCCTTAATATGCAGTTTCCATATTCATTAATATGATGTTTTGTTTACTTTGCATAAGCATTGTTGATTTTCTAGCTTATTATCTGCAGTTGATCTTCTGTTCCCATCACTGCTTTAAATATTATTACTAATCCAAGGATTATGGCATTGTAGTTTTCATATAGTTCTAATAAATGTAGATTATGTTTAACATTTCTATTTTTATAATTTATTTGTTAACCTTTTTCTTGTAGGATGATGCTTCCGACAATTAAGTTGTGCAAGAAGAAGAAGTAGAAGAAGAAGAAGAATGTGATCATTTCTACTTGCCCCATGATGAGTTTGGTCTTGTTTATCATATTTGTGGAGTAATACAGAAAAACATAGATACTATATTTGATTACCAATGGACAAAGGTACTAACATGCAGTTAAAACCTTTACAGTTATATCTTAGCTTAGTTCTTATTGGTTTAAATATAGATGTTTCTTATATATTCCATATTTCAAATTGAAGGGACAAAAGAGGATGTGATTACAAAAGCACTTGAGCCGGGCGTGTGAGGGACATTGGATCGAGGTCATATCAATCCAACAACATATTTCAAAGTTGGTAGAAGCATATATTATGTAATTAAGTCTATGTAATGCTTTTGTAATAGACAATGTTTTTGTAATAGACACTGATTTTGTATATGGAAGTTATTTGGCAAATATAATAGACAATGATTTTGTACATGGAAAATATAATAGTTTTTATTTATTGATAAAAATATTTGTATAATAGACAACGTTGTTAAATATAATAGATAACGTTGTTAAATATAATAGACAACGCTTTTTAAAGGTTGCAAAAGTGTTCTCGATGTTAACAAAGACAACGCTTCTTATGTGTTGCCTTTGAGAGACCCCTTTTACAACAGAAAATTTTACAACGCTTTTTCTACCAGATAGACAACGCATGAAAAACATTGTGTATTAGCTTTTTTCTTGTAGTGAGTACCAGAGTGGAGCGAGATGATAGTACGTTAGGGAAATTGATCTAAGTAGTCGAGTAAGGTAAGGAGTACCTTGCTTAGCTTGATCTTCATAACTAAATCGATCTAACTGAAGCTACCTCGCCACATCCTATACTAGTTAGACCAAAGTTTATCCCTAGATTAGCTAAATATATAATTTCTTGAACCAGCTTTGTCTTAGAAATGGGTCGTTGTTTCGATAACCAAGAAGGCCCCTGTGCCTCGCCACTGTCTAGAAGCTGATTTTTGAAATACATATTTAGCAAGTCAAAAGGTTAAACTTGAATCTAACCCAAGGTTAATCAAATATTAAATAATAACCTATTTTCATTAATCAAGATAAAAATGGATAATCATCTCACACAACTCATAAAATTAACTGTGTGATCATCTAGAAATGGGTGAGATGAAACTAGGCTTAAAAATGTCTAATCATTAAATTCTAATTTTAATTAATCCTTACAGATTTTTAATTGAATTAATCTTTAAAAAGTTTAAATGCTTTGAGTAAGAGTATACATATTGTTAAAAGCATGATAAACTATTTTAGAAAGGTATATTTTCTAACTTTAAATTGTGTTGTCAAACATAAAAAAGGGAAAGATTGTTGTTGCAATCAACATCGATAATCGAACTTGTATTTTGATCGTCTAATAAAGAGCTTAAAGTTAGACATTATGTGTTTGATATATAAGCGAAGTGTGCAAGTAATTTAGCATGGAATGTCCTAATGGGTACATTAGACATCAAAAGTCTTAGTGGATCAGAAGGATCAGACACCTGACAAAAGATCAGATGAGTTGATCTAGCAGAATACTTGATGGATCAATTGGATTGGACATCAAGTAAGGAAAGTCTTCATGGGTCGATTATACACTAAACAAAAGGAGAAGTCTAAACATGTCAGTTGGATTAGATATTTGGCAAGTGAGTTAAGGTAATTCCTTGAAAGGTCTTTCTAATTTGGAAAGACAGTAAGGACGTGTCCCAATTGGGACATAACTTTAGGCGATGATCTAACTAAAGAAACCAATGGATATTTTTAAAGTTGAGATCAGACATTTATAAACTGTCAATTAATCCATACATATATAAATCATTCTAACTTTGTTTTGTAGGTTTACTACTATATATTGTGCTAACTTTATTTTATAGAAAAAAAATAAAGTTATCCAAAATTTAAGGGTTCAGTCGACCAATCAAAATGATCAATTGATCGATCCAAGTGGATAGACATATATCAGATTGAGATCCAGCAAAAAAGGAAATAGACATTCAGTCAACTGATCAGGAGGATCGGTCGAGCGAACATATTTGAAAAGCTCAGATCAGATAAGATCGGATCAGTTAACAAAGGAAATTCTAAGGATGAGTCGACTGATTAGGAGTTTCAGTCGATTATACAGTGAATTTCACGAGATTGATTAGATAAGAATGAAGCACACAAGCAAGATAAACATTCAGTCGCCTGGAAGGTTCAATCGACTAAACATGATTCAATCGATCGAACAAGTCCTATAAAAGAAGTATGGGATCCGAGACTCTACATCCATTCCTTTCATCGACTCATCTCTTCTCTGCTGTTCCAATCCATGCAAGTACCACTACTGTGACACTAAGAGGCTATCAGATAACCATGATGAAACTCTGATTTAAAAGTTGTCGGTATACTATTTCTTTTGGTACTTGCATTTATTTTAAAAGGGAAAAGTAGTTTGTTACTATCTCTCTTATTCCTTGTATGCATTTTCTTCTTCTCTGAAAGTTTTCAGAGAGAAGGTTTTTAGTGGATTGTCCATTCGTATACGGTCCAAAGGATCATGGGCCTTGAAGTAGCAGTTGCTAGATTGTGAACCACATAAAAAGAAATTGTGTTTTTTGCTTGATTTTAATTTCATTTTTCCGCTACAACGGTGTCTCTATGTTTGTTTTCATAAAAGAAAGAAAGTTTTCAAGGCGAAATATTCACCCCCCTTTATCGCATATTTTAATCCTACAACCTCAACTTAAAATACTCTAACTTGAGTACACGAATGCCTCAACTCAAGACACCTCGACTTGAATACTCCAATTCGACCTTTTAAGTACCATGCTCCAAGGTTAGTATTGTAGAGCTCCAAAATAGGCATCGAATGATCCTAACGCTTTGTTTGGGAGGAGGTGAGGGAAAGAAAGGGAAGGATAAATAAGGGGAAAGAAAATTTTGACCCTTGTTTGGGATAGAGTGAGTTAAGGAAGGGAAGGGAAAAGAAGGGTAAGTTTCACCCTTGCATGCTCATGAATCAATATAATTTCTTACACTCCGATTTAAGGTGTAAGGAAGGGGAAGGAGAACTCAAAAATATTTTGTTCCAATTTTATCCTTATCTTAAAATATTAATTCTCAAATTAACTCATCTGTTTAGGTATCTCATTTTTATATCGTCGCTCCTCATACCAAGGTTGTCAAAATCGTGAGTCAACTCGGCGAGTTTACGAACTATTATTTCAATTCCGTGTTGAATCAGCTTAAAATCGGACCCCCTTGTAAACTCGTAAACTCGCGAGTCAACTCGGTAAACTCGTGAGTCAACTCGGTAAACTCGGTAAACTCGATAAACAAAGGAAATCTTTATTTGACGTTTCCTTTTATCAAATAATTTGGACAATGGAAGCTTATTTGGTGTATCTATTGGACTATTTTTGTATGAAATTTTAAATTTGTCATTTTGTAACTTGATGTTGAAACATAAATTTTGAAAATTTCATATCTTTTCATGTTAAATTTTCATGTTTAGTCTTTTTTTATATGTGAAAACATGTTGTTGATAACTATGTTTATGATTTTTTATTAGATATGTGAAATAGTGATTGTTCTTATGAAGTTATGATCAAATATATATTATTTGACATTTTATAACTCTTTTTTGAATTATCTGTAAACTCGTACGAGTTTAGGATACGAATTTACGATACGAGTTTGTGCACCCCTAACCGAGTCAACACTGGAATCGCGAGTTTGACAATCTTTTCTTCTGCAAAAAAAAAAAAAGTAAATAACCTTGCCTCATATAACGCGTTTGACAACCTTGCCTCATATCAGTAACTCGAGATTGTTGTGTTCTGGTTGGTGCTCTCTCCAGCGAGTTTGACAACCTTGCCTCATATAACGCGTGTCATTACCATCCAATGTCCAACCGCTCACACTCCACAACGTTGGCACCAACCCTCGCCATATATTTCTCCGAGGATAGGACTCAAGAGAGTAGGAACATGTAAACCTAATCTTCTTTTTATTCTTCTCCTCTGAAGACAAAGATTTATCCAAAAAACATGCATTGCCTTTTTTTAGGACGTTCCATATCCTAGCTTCTATATGCAATATTGACATAATTTTTTAGAAAAAATTTATATCCATAGGTTTAATGAGCTATACATATTTTTTTCACATATAGATTTATTTTTAAAAGGGAGTGTATTTTTGTAACTTTATATATTTAACTTTCATTCTCTTTCCTTTTCTTTCAAACAATATAATACATGTTACGTTAATGAACCTCTCTTCCCTTTTAAACAAAGGGGAACATAAAACTTTACTTGTCCTCCCTTTTCCTTTCTTTTCTTTCCTTCCCTTCCTCTTTCATTAATGAATTTTTTATCACCCCATCCAAATAGACTGTAAGGATCTAGTCCGAATAAGGGAGAAAACCTCACATGGCTCCCATGGCAAGAAGTAACTCGCCATGATCCATCACTAACATGATAACGGGAGGTAGTTATTGTTAGTGTCAGCCCTTAGTGTCAATTCGGATTGAGTGAAACTCGAGTTGGACTCAAGTCAAATCGAATCCATTAAGAGGGTTACATGATCATCATGCATGAGATTAATAGGGTATTAATTCCCTCATCATTAAGAGGGTTGCATGAGCATCATTAAAAGGGTTGCATGATCATCATGCATGGCATGTATAAGATTATTAAAGGTATTAATTCCATGGAATCCCAAGAGCTAAAACTCCTTCATATTCCATGGTTGGATATAAAAAGGATGAGAGGCTCCTGAGAGAAGGACTATTGGTCTTCTTCCTCTTCTCTTCTACCTTGGCCAAACCTAGTATTGTGGCTAGCACCACGATCTGGTTCCTCTCCATATCAGTGTTCGTGTGGATATCGTGGAGGCGCGAACACACTGATCGTGCTGAGATCCGTGAACCTTTGAATGCAAGAGTTGCTGTCGGGTTTGCGAAGGACTCGCATCGAAGATAACATCGATTCCAGTAGATAGAATTGGTAAAACGAATATGGTTTCGCATGGATCTTCTGGAGGAATTCCTTTTCCGTTGCGTTTTATGTGGCTAAAATTATTTTTAGGCACATCCAGATCCCTACCGTTATGACGTCATAATAGTGACAATAAATGACGATTACCATAATCCATGGGCAGTGATGCGCAGTGAGCAATTCCGACACAAGTAAATAAAAAGGTATGATTTCATGATCAGAAAATTATTCCAACTACCCTTTGGAAACATAACATTTTCTTTTTAATGACTTAAGCATGAGGAATCTTGCCGGACATCTCTCCGTCTTCTGATGCATATTAATCTCAGGACTCCCTTGGACCGCTACGCTGGGATAATCAAGAGTAGGAAGGCATAACAAACACGAAGCTCTTAAAAAGAGGCGATATATTTTGGTCGCAACAACGGGTGAGCGAATCATTTTAATTTTAAAAGAGAAATTCTTTTTCAACGATATGGATAATTAGAAATGCCTCAATAATTTTTTTAAAAAAATTATAAATATTAAATTTTATGACAAACTCCTCTGCCTATTATCCTTCGTTATCGTATGTACAGTAGGGAAAATAAAAGAAAGGCAGTCACATTGAGATAACCAACTCCATGTCACATTGTCAAATTAGTGTCCAATTTTCATAGGTTGAAAGGAATAAAAATAACTCTCGGGATATAATTGAGTTAATTATGACGGAGCAGATTTGCAGAAGAAGATAAGGATTTGAATTTTAATGAAATTGAATAATACTCTTTTCTATCATGATCAATTATAATTTTTTAATTTATAATAATAAATCAATGATTATTGAGATGACATATTCCTAAAAAATCTATCTAAAAATCTATCTATTGTTGGCTGTGAAGCCGCCAGAATATGCAAAACACGCATTTCATTGTGGAAGATTGATCCCGACCGTTGCTTCTTTATCCTGGAAGCCTGCTAGCTAGCCTAGCTACCTATTAGATATATGTGAACAGAAAACACCCACCTGCGCTGCCTTTCCAAGAGACAAATAAAGCCAAACAACGGCATATCAAGGTGGGGCCTACTTGAGTTCTCCCAACCACGTAGCTTTTTATCCTTCTCTATAAA
Source organism: Curcuma longa (assembly GCF_044706935.1). Classification (NCBI taxonomy): domain Eukaryota; kingdom Viridiplantae; phylum Streptophyta; class Magnoliopsida; order Zingiberales; family Zingiberaceae; genus Curcuma; species Curcuma longa. The sequence goes on along the minus strand of NC_133875.1, from coordinate 8,819,689 downwards.
TTCTCCCCTACTATATCAAAAATATTTTAAAACTATTTTAGAGTTTTAATTGCTATAATAATTTTAAGATGCTACAACAATATAACAGTTTGTTTAATATATAAATGTGTTCTCTATATAATATTTTTATCAAGTTAAATCTTTTCTTGAAAATATGCTATGTATTTATGCAGTGATATGAACAGAGAAATGCAGCCACATGAACTGGTGGTGCTCCCTTATTCAACATGTGTAGCTCGAATTAACTAGAATTCCGATGAAAAGAAGGCACCACATGATAATTTCGTCTTGCCTTCGTGGGTTGATGATGGTTCCTCCCTCGGTTTCCTGCTGATTCCAAATCGCTTGAACGGGCAATGAGAGATTGATGCATGAATTAAGGAGATTCCGGATAAGAACTCTTCATGCTTGTTCGAGTAGGATTCCTGGTCGCTGCCACTGCTGCAGCCCTTGCAGTTAAGCAGGCAAATAGCTCAAAACCCCCTCGATTAAAACCTCCAGGTATCATTGTTAATTTGTCGATCATCATTTTCATCAGATAAATAGATAGATATCTGTAAAAGCAGATCAATTGTGAATGAATCAGGGGATGACGAGGCAAAGCTGGATTTTGATTCTACTGAAAGGAAGATTCCGGTATATGTGTTAGATTTTCTTTCTCTTTTTTTGATCACCAATACATGGGAGATTACATCGATCTCTTGCTGAAATTGATTAACAGGATGAGGAGAAAGAAGAGGAGGAAGAGGAGGTGAAGAGAATCAGCAGCGTGATAAGCTCAATCCAGAGCAAGCTGATGGAAGAGGAGGAGGAGGAGGAGGATGAGTTACTGCCAGAATTCGAAGATCTCTTCTCCGGCGAGGTTGAGCTGCCACTGTCGAGTACAGATAAGTTCGCCGTTGTCAAAGAGGATTCGTACTATGAGATGGAGCTGGAGAGGCTACGGAAGCTGGTGAAGGAACTGGAGGAGCGGGAGGTGAAGCTGGAGGGAGAGCTGCTAGAGTACTACGGCCTGAAAGAACAGGAATCCGACGTGGTGGAGCTGCAGAAGCAGGTCAAGATGAAGGCGATGGAAATCGACAAGCTCAAGATCACGGTGAGTTCGTTGGAGGAGGAGAAAAGGATTCTGGAGGAGCAGGTGGCGCGGGGGGCGGGAGCGAGGAAGGAGGTGGAGGCGGCTAGGAATAAGATTAAGGAGCTGCAGCGGCAGATGCAGGAGGAAGCGCGGCAGACGAAGGGACACCTGCTGCTGCTGAAGCAGCAGGTCGCGGCGCTGCAGGCCAAGGAGGAGGAGGCGGCGAAGAAGGAGGCGGAGGTGGAGAGGAAGATGAAGGCGGCGAAGGAGCTGGAGGTGGAGGTGGTGGAGTTGAGGAGGAAGAGCAAGGAGCTGCAGCACGAGAAGAGGGAGCTGATGGTGAAGCTTGATGAGGCGGAGGCGAGAGCCGCAGCGCTCGCCAACATGACGGAGGTGTGCTCTCTTTTATCAATTAATTAACAACCTGCAAATCTGGTACAAACATGGAGAACTTGTCTTCTTCCTTAATTACAGACCGAGATGGTGGCGAGGGCGAGGGAGGAGATCAACAAGCTGCGGCACGCCAACGAGGACCTCATCAAGCAAGTGGAAGGCCTGCAAATGAACCGCTTCGGCGAGGTGGAGGAACTGGTCTACCTGCGCTGGGTCAACGCCTGCCTCCGCTACGAGCTCCGCGACTACCAGACCCCCTCCGGCAAGCTATCCGCCCGCGACCTCAACAAGAGCCTCAGCCCCAAGTCCCAGGAGAAGGCCAAGCGCCTCCTCCAGAACTACGCCGGCTCGGAGCGCGGCCAGGGCGACACCGACATGGAGAGCAACATCTCCTCCGCGCCCTCATCGCCGGGCAGCGAGGACTTCGACAACGCCTCCGTCGACAGCTTCTCCAGTCGCCTCAGCTCCGTCAGCAAGAAGCAGGGTCTCATCCAGAAGCTCAAGCGCTGGGGCGGCGGCGGCGGCAGAAGCGGCCGGGACGAGGCCAGCAGCCTCCTCTCGTCACCTATGAGCGAGCGCTCGGCGATGCAGCGCTCCTCGCGGCCGAGGGGGCCTCTCGAGTCGCTCATGATGAGGAATGCTGGCGACGGCGTCGCCATCACCACCTACGGGAAACAGGATCCCAGTGCCGAAGACGAGCAGTTGAACGGCGTCGCGGCCTCGTTCCAGTTGATGTCCAAGTCAGTTGAGGGCGTGGCGGACGAGAAGTACCCGGCCTTCAAGGACCGCCACAAGCTGGCGATGGAGAGGGAGAAGCAGATCAAGGAGAAGGCAGAGAAAGCTAGAGCCGAAAGATTCGGCAACAATGCGCTCAACTCTTATCTCGATTCCAGATCCAAACCATCAGTTGTTTTGCCTCCAAAACTAACTCAAATCAAGGAGAAACAAACAACCCAGGCCGCTTCTACAGACTCCGGCGAGCAACCCGGCGATGCCAAGGTAGAGAGCCCAGTGGTGAGCAAGATGCAGTTGGCACAGATTGAGAAGAGGTCTCCGAGGGTTGCTCGGCCGCCTCCCAAGCGATCTGGTGGAGGCGCTGCTCCGACCTCCCCCGCCACTTCAATAAGTGCTCTTCCACCACCTCCGCCGCCACCCCCTGGCGCGCCGCCGCCGCCGCCACCTCCCTCGGGCGGCCCTCCGCGGCCGCCTCCCCCTCCCGGCGCTCTAACAAAAACGCCTACTGGCGAAAAAGTGCATCGCGCACCTGAGCTGGTAGAGCTCTATCAGTCCCTCATGAAACGTGAAGCCAAGAAGGAGCCGTCCTCAGTCCTCTCCACTGCGTCCAATGTAGCCGATGCGAGAAACAACATGCTGGGAGAGATCGCCAACCGATCTACCTTCCTTTTAGCAGTAAGCACTCGAGAACACCTTTACTGCTTCGATCCATGCAACGATCGATCGTCGTTGCTTAAATCAGAGACGAAACTGGTCGCTAATTAACAAAACGCAGGTTAAAGCCGATGTTGAGACCCAAGGCGAGTTTGTAGAGTCCTTAGCCGCGGAGGTTCGAGCAGCAAGATTCACAAACGTCGAAGATCTCGTTGCTTTCGTCAACTGGCTAGACGAAGAACTCTCCTTCTTGGTAGCTAACTGACTGATCAGGCTCGCCGCATTGATAAAATTAAATAGAACTTGCATGTCCAAGATCACATATATATATTTGCCTCTGTAGGTGGATGAGAGGGCTGTTCTGAAGCACTTCGATTGGCCCGAGAGTAAGGCTGATGCCATGAGGGAAGCAGCTTTCGAGTACCAAGATCTGATGAAGCTGGAGAAAAGAGTCTCATCTTTCGAAGATGACCCCAAACTTCCCTGTGAAGCTGCTCTCAAGAAGATGTACGCTTTGCTAGAAAAGTAAGTTCCTTCTCGTGAAACCTAGTTGATTGAGCTACATGAAGTAAGAATCCCACGTTACTGAAACCCTTTTGCTGATTCAGAATGGAACATAGTATTTATGCTCTCCTACGAACAAGAGATATGGCTATTGCTCGTTACAGGGAGTTCGGAATTCCAACTGATTGGTTGTCAGACTCTGGTGTGGTCGGCAAGGTATATATATACATGTTCCTAAAATCTAAGTTCGAGGATTGTACGACACACCGAATGGAAGATGCTTAAATAAATACATGATTCAATCATGGCAGATCAAATTAGCATCAGTGCAGCTGGCTAGGAAGTACATGAAAAGGGTTTCTTCGGAGCTGGACGCATTAGGTGGCAGCGAGAAAGAGCCAACCAGAGAGTTCTTGCTTCTGCAGGGAGTGAGATTCGCCTTCAGAGTCCATCAGGTACCAGCTTCATGTAAAATAAACCTTCCATCACCTACAAATCTTTTACTGAACTCGTGTTGATTCCTAGTTTGCTGGAGGATTTGATGCTGAAAGTATGAGAGCATTCGAAGAACTGAGAAGCAGAGTCAACAAGCAGACAACTGCAGCTGAGGCTTCTGAAGCTTGAGGGGATGCAAGTGTCTCCATTACTGTTACTCCAAATCTCGTTATATATGATTTTGAGATAACGCTACAGTTATGTTTTTCATTTTGAATGTTATGTATTCTATCAAAAGTTATGGCATCTATGTTGTAATTGAGCTTTTCTCTCGAGAAATATAGTTCACAGCTCGAGGGAACTAGCTCCTGCAACAAAAGTTGTTAGCAGACTATTGTGATAATGAAATTTATTAATCATAGATTTACTGGACGAGCACCTCTCTGTAGGATAGACTAGGATACATGAACTTGGTGAGTGCCTAGGATGCATTTGAGAAGGTTTATTAAAGCATCGTTTATCCAACTAAAATCGATTTTATCTTTTCAAGATGATTCATGATATGTAGAATGTACACTTTGCAGCCAAATATCATAGAATGCAATTTGATTGAAGGTGTTCTTCTAAAACGAAGTTCATAGAGAATTTTAAATAAAAATAGGCACAAAAATACTATATTTTGCAAATAACAAGGAGTACTAATTGCTTCGGCTCAAAAATAACCCATAGAGAGAACTCATTTAGCATAGATCGAGCCACCTATTGAAGTGCACAAGTTTTTCATTCCATGATATCACTTTGTTGAGGTAATCTCTTGGATAGGAAAAATTATGTGTATATCTATTAGTTTTACAAAAGTTTTGAAAATCAAGATTCTTTCAAATTTTCCTCTATGATCACTTCAAACTCAATCAAGTTTGAATTCCATTTTAGTTTTCAATCCTTTTGCAAAACTTCATGAATATATCAAGAGTTTTATATTTGTTTGCAACAAAAAGAGTCCATACTTAAAATAAATTTGAGAATTGGATTCTCAAATCGAGAGAAATAAAGTCTGGTTGGACCAGACAAAGGATAAAATGATGGAACACGTCTTATGAAGACGAAATGAACGAAACTGATTTCGTTCAAATTAGAGGTCGTTTGGTTAGTGAACCAAATGATTCAATTTTGGACCAAATTGAACCAATTTGGTTTGATTCATGATGGAAGAGGTTTTGACAAAACGGAAGAGAAGAGGAACTTCGTCTTGTGAAGACGAAACGAACAAAACTATTTTGGATTAAATCGGAGTTCGTTTGGTTAGTGAACCAAGCCAACCAAAAGTGAACCGGTTCGCTATAGTAATCTGGTCTGGTTCAACCCGAATTAGGGTTTTATTTTTGTTTTTCTTTTCTGGGTTTTCGACTAAAAACTAAAACCAAAAACATGATTTAGGTTTTACTGTAGCTCCTCAATAAAATCGCAGTATCACAATTTTTGCCACGGTGTATCCTCTTCCCCGTGCCTCCCTTCTCCCGGCGTAGCGCTGCCACTACCGTCTGCGCAAAGGTGTCATCGGACCGGAGAGCAACGCTGCCGAGCCGATCGTGATTTCAGGGCTTCTCTCCCCGTGTCGTGTTGCCCCTGTTGATCTCCTCCTCGCGGTGTGGGCTTTTGGCGATCGCGGTGTGGCGGGTCAAGGTGAAGTTATCGGTCGGTGTTTCCTCTCTGATCGAGCGCCCTCTACTCCGCCGGAGCTTCTTCCCCGAGCGACGACGTGGTCTGCTTTCTTCCCGAGCTGCGATGTCATTCCCGTCAGCATGATTGTCGCCAGTTGCAGGGAGGAAGAGCCGAAACCCTAGCTCCTTGCTGGCGCCGCTCCTTCGCCTGTCGTCGCCTTCTTCGGCGGTGAACGAATGGAATCGCCAGAAGAACCGGGCATGATAGCTTTCGGGCGCATCCCTCTATTTCCTCTATTTCAGCCTTTACTTTTCGTCCGCCGGATTAAGGGCTTGCTGCTGGATTGGATTTCTCTGGTCTGTGGAGGATTTATCGCCAGAGCTCCTGCCTAGGTCCGTCGGAGATGCTACTGGAAGGGCTGCCCCTTTGTGGCCGGAGCTATTTTTAGCGGGCAGTGATTTGTGAAATCACTGTCAGAATTATTGTTGGATTGTATTAGGGCTTTGTGGTCAGGATTTGTTGTTCGATTGTTGGAAATTATTTTCAACCATTGCCAATTAATCCAGGTCATCCGATGACCATCTATAATTTCACGGAAGCTTACGAAGCATCCGAAGATTATTCCATCCTTGTCAGAAAAGTTTTGACTATTTGTCCCAAATCGGCAATCAATGATTGACCACCGAAAACTACATTTGGAATACAATTTTTGATGATAGTTAGAAAGTCCCGGAACGATCGCGACAAACGTTGTTGCATGGCTTCCGGAATAAGGTTTCTCTCGATTCAATCATCATCGATCGTTGGCTAGTACCGAAGACGATGAATGCGACTCATGGCTTCTGAAGCCGTCCGGACGAGAGCTTGACGTGGATCACCAATAGAGACGGAACTTCGACAAGGACCGCTCGATTGATGCCAACTCCGCTCAACGTCATCATCTGCGAGGTACGCATTTAGAATAATTTATTATTCTGAAAATTTTAATTTTTGGTCATACCTTGTACGTTGTTATTTCCTACTTTGCATACGTGTGTTGTGTAATAATTAGTCTTAATTATTTGTTTATTTCTGCTGTGCACGTTTGTGAAACGTGTAAACATGCGCATTGCACTGGGACAATCCCAACATAACCAGTGCTAAGTGTCTAGTCTTCTAGACCAACTTGGACATCTTACCAATTCCCAATTGGAACTTAGTCAACATTGACTAGAGATTGATTGCACTAACAATCTTTTCCTTTTAGTAACAATTAAAACATCGATCAAACATAATCTCCCTTAACATATTGATCGAATATTAAAAAAAACCTTATTTGAATGTGGTCATCATTGGCCAGAAATTAATTGCACCAATAAATATTTGATAGAAGTAGGACCATGTGAGATCTATAGAGGGGGGGGGGGGGGGGGGGGGGATGAATATCAATCAATGCTTTTTTCTCTTTTTCTTTCTATTAGAGTGTTAGTAGCAGTGGAATAATAAACAATTAAAAGGAAGACAAGAGACAAAGGACCTTTTACCTGGTTCACACCCCTAGGGAGCTATGTCTAAGGCCTATGAACTCAGAGCGAGTCCACTATGTGTATCTCTTTTTTGAAACTTTTTTTTTTATACAACCACTAATATTATGAAGCAGAGAAACCTCTTATAAGTTTTTTATACAACCACTAATATTATGAATTCAAGCACGCTTACATCCAAGACTTCTCACCACCAAAGTTTCATTTCCATAGGATTAATCTTTTGCCAAATATTAGGTCACCCTTGACCTACTTGGACTTTTCATTGTTTATCATTCGGTTCTTTTAACCTACTAGGACTTTCCCTTGACAAGCATTCGATCAACCTTTATCTACTAGGACTTTCCGTTGTCAAACATCTAGTCTTTTTTTAAATGAGTAATTATTCATGGGGATTGGCTCAACCATTTTATCCTCTATTGGGTTGCATGAAATAGATCACTGATATAATTAGGATAATTTGATATAAATTAGATGACAATGTAAAATTCAAACTTAGATTTTATCAACAAGAAAAATTCACCAAACTTAAATAAATTAATTAATAAATCTGAATTAAATAATAATTTAACTAATTAAAATTTAACAAATTCAACCATTAATAATTTAAATTTAATTAATTTAGATTTATCTCAAATAAATGAAAAATTAGACGAAGTCTTTAACTCATTCAACCAAGATAATTGATAATTTAAGAATTTAATTTCAAATAATTTAATAAATCTAAAAATTAAAAATAATTCAATCAAATAAGATAAAATTAATAAAAACCAAAATAAGTTGAATAATTCAAAATTACCTAATAATTTAAAATTAATTAATAAAATTAACTATAATTATGTACCCTTTAATTATGAAATATTGAATAATTCAAATAATTTAAATATTAAAAATTTGAAATTAAATAATAAAGTTAACTATAATTATGTACCCTTTAATTATGAAATAATGAATAATTCTAATAAATTAAATATTAAAAATTTGAAATTAAATTCAAATCAAAATTAATAATTCAAACAAAACTTAAACAAATTAATAATACAAATATAACTTAATCAAATTATACAAATTATCAATTCAAATCAAAATCTAAATCTTTAATTTGAAATTAAAATTCAAAAGTTGAAATTAAAATTCAAAATTTGAAATTAAAATTTAAAATTTAAAATTTGAAATTAAAATTCAAAATTCAAATTTAAGCATAACTTAATAGAAATCAAGTAAAAGCCATGAACTTAATTAAAAATACTTATAATTATGAAATTAATTTAAAATATTACCAAATGAAGCAAATTAAATAAAATTCAAATTGTGTCAAAGTGAGTTGACACACTCATGGGTCCACACGAAATGTATCAAATCGAGAATTTGATACATAATTAGAAACTAAAAGTTTTCGCGTGAATTATTTGACTCATGCATACTTGTCATGTCATGCATATATACATATAACATGTCATGTCATCATGTTTACTTAATGCTTAATCTAGAACAGTTAGTTAAGGACACATGAGTGATTGACACTTACCAACATAGTACCAGGGTGGGGTGAGATGATAGTACGATAGGGAAGCCTGGTCTGTGTAGTCAAGTGGGGTAAGGAGTACCTTGCTTGGTCTGCGTAGCTAAGTGGGGGGGAGTGAATAGCCGTCCACACTTTGCCTTTTTCTTGCTTCGTCTTCGTTAGCACAGCGGAATGATTAATCAGAAATACGAAGACTGAAATCAGCACGCTAACTCAAGGATTTACGAGGTTCGGAGATGATGCTCCTACTCCTCGGCGTGTCCGTAAGGTGGACGATCCCTCGATCTTTCGGTAGATCAGACCCCGATAAATACCGGCTATAATCTTCTCCTTCTCGGTGGAGGAACCTCTCCACAGAATGTCTCAAAGATACAAGGATAAGCACAAGACAAGGAGAATACAGTGAATCAAAGACCGGACAACAGAGACAACAAGAACCGCTTGCTGCTCAGCCTGTTCCTCCAAACACATGACGTTGCTCTAGACAGAGCCAACAAGAACAGCTAGCAGCACAAGCCTGTTCCTCCAAACACAGGACGTTGCTCTTGTTTCCTCTTCTTCGATTCACGATCAGGCTCTCGTAAGATAGGCAATGACGCTACTGAGCTCTCAAGGATGATCAATAGTAAAGGTGTGAGTCTCATGTAAGCTCTCTCCTTAGCGCTGCTTCTTGCTTCTCTTATAGCCTCTGCTTGGTTCTTGTGCCCAACGGATCCCTGCCAAAAGCTGACACCAGCTGCCGTCCGTTGTCACAGAACTCTCCCTGCAGAAGAGACAGCTCAAAAGCCCGCCTTGGAACTCTCACCATCCATTTGAATTTTCCTCCATAACCTGTCCTATATATCTGCACACTCAAAAGCAGCATTAAAACATTCCAGCACAAGGACATGGTATAAGGATGGATAAAACATTAAAGTCCATGTCACGAGTAGAGCTATCAAAGCTCTCTCGGACCAAACAGGAAACCGGACCACTAAGGCCCTCCTCCTGGAATCAAGAGACCGAGCCACCAAGGCCCTCCTCTTGAGGAATCAGGAGACCGAGCCACCAAGACCCTCCTCCTGAGATCGAGCTACCAAAGCTCACGGTCCCGAGCCGAGCTACCAAAGCTCTCCCGGACCATCCGGCCATTCGCACCAAGCTCCCGGCCACTCAGGTTCTGAGCCACCAAGGCTCCCTGAAATCGAGCTACCAAAGCTCTCGGTCCCGAGCCGAGCTACCAAAGCTCTCTCGGACCAATCAGGTTCTGAGCCACCAAGGCTCCCTGAAGAATCTGGTTCTGAGCCACCAAGGCTCCCAGAGAAATTCCCGGCCATTCGCACCAAGCTCCCGGCCAACCTAGTCCTAAGTCACCAAGGCTTCTCCTGGACCAATTCGCACACGAGCTACCAAAGCTCTCTCCATCCGCCTACGAACACCAAGTTCCCGGCTACTTCGGTCCTGAGCCACAAAGGCTCTTCCTGGACCCATCCGGAGACGAGCTACCAAAGCTCTCTCCATTCGCCCACGAGCACCAAGCTCTCGGCAATCACAGTCCTGAGCCACAAAGGCTTCTTGTCTCTCGGCCAAGGGCAATACCTTCTCGGCCTCACCTCTTGATCAGATAATCACTATCTTATATTTTCCAGGCAAGATCTCACTTCTACGGTTAAGACACTCTCCTCCGGACAGAAATCAGGCTGTCCAAGCATTCTCTCGGTCAAGCTTCTCTCGGCTTTATTTTACCCGGCCAAACATCTCTTCTCCCGGCCAAACGTCTCTCGACAAAGTTAATCTTCTTGCCGGGCAAGATCTTACTTCTCCCGGGCAAAAACTTATTACTCCCGGTCAAGTTCCCGGGCAACTTTCTCTCGATACTCTTCTCTTCTTCCCGATCACTTCTCTTCTTCACAGCTTCACTTCTCTTCTTCCCGGCCACCCTACTCTAGACTACGATGAACTTCTTCCCGGGTAAGGTAGTATATTTCCCGATCAAGACATTACTTTTCCGGGCAATATCTACTCTTATCTTTTCCCGGTTAAGAGGAGCATGGATACGTCGGGCCTGATCGACCACATGGTCGATCACGCTAGCTGATCGATCAGGCCTATCTGATCGACCGCTGGTCGATCAGGACAAGCTGATCGACCACGTGGTCGATCAGAGCTAGCTAATCGACCAAGTGGTCGATCAAGGGAAGTTGGTCGACCATTGGTCGACCAAAGCATGCATGAGGTTCTACGTACGTGTTGCATGAGCTTAATTCTTGCATTTGCATTCCTTAATTCTTGCATTTGCATTCCTTAATCTCCAAGCATGCATGCTACGTGTTGCATGAGCTTAATTCTTGCATTTGCATTCCTTAATCTCCAAGCATGCATGCTATCACCAATTAATCAACTCTATTACCAAATTAATTCTTCCATGATTAGTGATGAACTCCATTAATCAATCACCATGCATACATATTAATCAACGGGTTTCGGCTATTCCGGGTAAACTTTGACTCGCCCAACTAGCCCGGTAAAAGCCCGGTAAGACTAAACTTAAATCTTTGTATTTAATCCGACTTTACTTGTCAAACAACAAAACAAATCCAAGTCTGACCAAACTCAAGTTTGACCGGGTCAAGTGGAACTGGCCGAAGCTACCTCACCACATCCTAGACTAGTTAGACCAAGGTTTCTCAAGAAATTAGTTAAGGTCATAATTTCTTGAATCAGTTTTGTCTTAGAACGTGGTCGTTGTTCCGATACCCAAGAAGGCCTCTGTGCCTCACCACTGCTTGGAAACTGATTCTTGAAATGTGGACTTAATTAATTGACGGTTAAACCTGAATCTAACACAAAGTCAAACATTCATTAGAACTTAACTTAAACTTAATCAAGATAAAATTGACAACTCATCTCACATAACCCATAGGGTAACCCTTATATGTCATGTATTGTGACACTTAGTATGGGTGAGATGATACGGAAATTAAAACACAAAGTTTTGAAAAATATTTTCAAAAATTATTATAAATATTTTTATAAAACTATTTTTGAAAACTTGATATGTACTTGAGATTCATGCTTGCTGAGTGTATCTATATTATATATTTCAAAACATTATATATTTGAAAATTGATTGACCAACACTTAGACACAAACCTTTAGGTCAATACTAAGTCTAAGAACCCTAAGACACATAGGTAGAAAATCCTTGTGGTCAACAAGGATATCCTAAGATAGTGTCTAGTTCAGGGGGAGGTCATTCTTGAAAGATCTTATTTTTAAAAAGACCTCTTAAAAACTAAGTTTTTTATTAAAAAAATTATTACTAAAATTATTTTTAAAAAATCTTATTTTGTAAAATCTATTATAAATTATTCTTTTAACTTGGAATAACCCCTAAGACACATAGGAAGATTGCCTTGTAGTTAACAAGGAGCCCCAAGGGAGTGTCAAATTTAGGAGGAGTCCAATCTTAAAAGTTCAATTAAAATTATACTCTAAAAATGTAAAATTATTTACTCTGTTTGATTTAGATTAACCTCAAAGATATTTAGGGAGTTTGCCTTGTGGTTAACAAGGAGCCCTAAGGAAGTGTTAGATTTAGGGGGATGTCTAAAAATTTAAAATTATTTCAAAATTATTTATGCCCCTAAAAATTAATTTTGAAAATCATTTCAAAATCTGTAAAAATCTTTTCAAAATAATTTTTAGAAATATATATATATATATATATATATATATTATCCTTTTGATTTGGGTCCAACCTTAAGACACATAGGGAGATTACTTTATGGTTAACAAAGAACTCTGAGGACGTGTCTGTTAAGAGGGAGATTGATGCAGGAGCATCTAAAGATTTTTATTATTAATTTTGATAATTTTTATTTTTAGTAATTTTTAGAGTTTTTGGTATTTAAAGTAGTTTTGAAAAAGTTCTATTTTTTATTTTAGAATTTTTTAAATCCATTTAGGATTTTTAGGATTGAGTCTATTAAGAAATTTTCTTTTTTATGAGGAATCTTTCTTTTAGAGTTTGTTAAGAAATTTTTCTTTTCATGAAGAATCTTTCTTAGAGTTTGGGTCTATATAAACATGTTATATGTTGATGTTTAGGGAGAGGAAGTTTTGGTTTAATAATATTTTCGGCAATGTCGTTATTTCTCTATCTCTTGTTATTCTTTCGAATTAACAGGTTTTAGAAGATTGTTTCCGACGTTCACAGTCGAACCAACAGATTTAATATTGCCCCCGGGATAATCGCTATCCCGTCCGGCGTCAGTTGGTATCAGAGCGCATCAGATCCGATGGAGGGTCATCGTGGTCGTGGACATGGCAGTCGCGGTCGCATTCATAGGGTTCTGATAGAGGAAACTCGTACCATGCAAGAGGAGACAATTGAGGATTTGCGAAGGCAAGTCGCAGAATTAACCCAGCGTCTAGCGACGCAAGGTTTTGAAGATCGAAGGAGCTATGACCGTGATTCTGATTCCACATCCACCTTTGACAATCCTTACCACCACCCCGATAGGGTCGCAGATTGTCGAGGTCGAGAAGAACGGTATGTAGACTTCGATTTTCGAGTTGATCTACCTGAGTTTTTAGGAACTTTACAAGCAAAAGGATTCGTTGATTGGCTCAACGAAATAGAAAGGATTTTTTACTACAAGGAGGTACCCGATCGAATGAAGGTCAAGTTGGTTGCCATCCGACTCAAGGGTTGAGCATCCGCATGGTGGGAACAACTACGACGCTCACAAGAGAGACAAGGCAAACCCAAGATCACCAATTGGGAAAAAATGAAGAAGAAGATGAGAGCTCAATTCCTTCCTTTCAGCTATTCCCAAATTCTGTTTCAACGACTTCACTTATTGAGGCAGGGTGCGAGATCGGTCGATGAATATACGGAAGAGTTCTACCAGTTGATTGCTCGAAACGACCTCTCGGAGATCGAGGAGCATATGGTGGCACGATACTTGGGGGGTTTGCGCCAGCCCTTGCAGGATGCCCTCAGTCTTCATTCATTATGGACCGTTTCAGAGGCATACCAGCGTGCGCTAGTTGTGGAAAAATAGCACAACCAGAAGCCGATAGTCAAAGGTGACCAAAACAGCCGATCCCACCCTCAAGACTCACGTCCTTCACGTCAACAACCACAACAAAAGCCACCACAGGTTAATTATAAATCTACTATATGTTATCGTTGTGGTGAACAGGGTCATAGGGCCAACTAGTGCAGGACGCCTGCTCCTGCTCCTACTAATCAGAAGGACAAAAATTTAGAGGGAGTTTGTTAAACAAGCAATATTATCATACAATTTTTTCCAAGTTTTGCAAAATATACCTCATTTTCGCTTGAAGATCCATCGTTGTTTGATTCTTCTTCTTCTTCACTTGAGCTCTTTATTCCTTTGTCAAGGACCATGAAAGTTATGAGTTGGTTTGCCTTATTGATGACTTCATCATTTCAGGATTTTGTTGAGAAATCATCCCATGTAATATTAAATGTCTTCTTTTTGTTCTTAAGTTCTAGACATTCGCTTTTGTAGTGTTCTTTCTTGTTATTTTCAAAACAAAAAGTAATTGGTTTAACTTTAGTTTACTCTTTTTGATGTACCTCAGGGTAACCCACTCGGGTTAGTCAGCCTGCCCGGGTTTAACAATATCCTATGGATGGGAACATTCTTTCCATACCTTGTCCGAATGATCTCTCTCGCCCAAGTAGAAGTGTCCTACCTAGCTGAGCTATTCTCTTCAACCTTAATCTCTGACCACTGTTGACAATCGCAACTGCTGTACCCTGCGGTCCATAACCTCTCTTGATGGGGTAGTCTGCACCACATACAACTCGGCCACCGTCCCCTTGGTGGCCGATCATTTTCTGTAGACTCAGTTGGCTCCCAGCTCGTGTGCCAACCCTCCTTCGTTGGCTATATATGGTTTGATGACAATAGGTGCTAGGTATGATTTTCTCTTACCCACAAAGGCTTTATTCTCCCTCAAGATTTTCCATGTTTTTTTTCCTTTTCTTTACACACGTGCGACCTCCATTCTTAGCCTAGCATTGACTTGACCGTCGAAGGAGCCACACCAACAATGTCGACCCTTGTTGACAGGGTGTTGACATGCAAGGTTGCAGAGGCAGTTGTAGGAGCAGGAAGGAAGGAGGGAGGGGAGAGGCCCAAGTGGGAAAAGGACACCATTAAATTGGAGTCAACTGTAGAAAAAGGACAAAAAGCTATGGTAAAAGATGAGCGGAAGATGTTGAGAAGGAGGGCGGTAGAGGAGCTTGACCATCACCTATCGAGCCATAAGAATCGAAGGAGTTGCTTCAAGAAGGACAATGAGAGTGTGAAGGGACCATCAATGAAGTTATTGTTGCCGACATTATGTCTGCTCAAATAGAGGGGAAAGATGGAGAACCCTCATAATGTCCTCCACAAGGCAGTAAAGCAGGTGATGCTTTTGTGTCTCGAGAAAGTTGGCCATCAAAGGAGCTTGTAAGAAGGAACATTAATGGAGCACACCATTAACTAGTGGTCACTGCTCCTTTGCCTCTAAACGCACCATCCTCAAGACCACGAGATCGAGCTTCTCTCTCCGATTAGGGCGAGATCAATGTCTCTTAGGTCCTTTATGTTCACCATCTTCATGATGGGAAACACTAAAAAATCCGTTCCGGTGAATTCTTGCAGAACAAAATTTTTTTCCGGAAACGGATTTAAGTTGCCCTCATAGTTAATCAAACCAAGGTTTGATCAACGCATTTAGATCATTGGACTCTTGTGTTTGGTTTACAGGATCCATGGAGAAGAAGAACAATTTATTAAAGCGGAAACATAAATTATACCTCTTCTTAACGGGATGTCTAGAAGGAGTTAAAGACCTCTCGATTTTCTGCTGTATTCCTCTCCTCTTCTCGAACGTTGTGTGGGCAACGATCCTTCGAGATGATTCCACCAAGTCTCTTCAATCCGATGGTAAGCAAGCAATGAACCAACCCTTTCTTTCCTTCTCTTTTGCTTCTCCTTCCTTCTTCTTCTTGGCCGCCGACCCTAGAAGAGCTTGAAGAAGAGAAGAGGAGCCGGCCCTAAGGGAGCAAGGGAAGAACTCCTCAGAGGCCGCCGGCCCTAAAGAAAAGAAGAAGAGAAAGGGAGGAGGGGAGCCGACCCTTCACAATGAGGAAAGATGTGGCCGACCCTAGCACAAGGAGAAAAAAAAATTTTCCTCGTTGTAATTTTCCCTTTGCAAGCCTCCTCTTTTATAACTTAGCCATCTCACAAAATTTGATATGATTATAATCAAATCAAATCTTCTTATCCAAATTTGATTAAAAAAATAATAATTAATTTTGTCTGCGAAAGAGATAAAATTATGATTCTAATCAAATCAAATCTTATCCGGATTTGATTAGAAAAATCATAATTAATTTTCTCTGCGGAAGAAATAAAATTATGATTCTAATTAAATCAAATCTTATCCAGATTTGATTAGAAAAATCATAATTAATTTTCTCTGCGGAAGAAATTAATAATTTTATAACGAAAATTTTAATCAGAATTTCTTAACAGAATTTTTTCTCCGAAAAAATAATTTCAAAAATTCTTAAAATTTCCTATCCGAAATTTCATATAATTTTCTTAGGTGGATATGAGGTTTTATCCAGAGGCTACAGCAGGGACCTAGAGGAAAAATTGATTTTGGCCTCCTGATGAGCTTGGGCTTCTTGTGTTCTCCCTGAACACCCAACTCAAGTCCATCAATAATATCTCATACCACTAACGGGTTATTATTGAACTACCGCACCAATCTCATATTACAATATGAGCTCCTTCTTATTATAAATACATTAATCTCTCTGTGTTTAAGATATCGTATGTCCGTCAATTAAATGAGTTACTGACAACTCGAATTTAATTAACTTCTAATCCAAGAGTAGTACCACTCAACCTTAGTTATCATGCAGAACTAAGTCCACCTGCAGGGTTTACATGATAATCTTTTATGAGTTCCTCAAGGGGACATCATCAGCCTAGATTATAGGATACAATTTTCTTCTATAATCAACAACACACCATGTACATAATACTAATTCCCAACTCATCGGGTCTTTTGATCTATCGCGCTAAATCTCACCCTTTGATGAATCAAAGAAATATATACTAAGTACATGTGTTTGTTATTATATAGGGATTAAGAGCATGTACATTTATAGTAACAGAGGTTTAGTCCGATTATATAGTCAGTATAAATCGAACAGTCCTTAGATGGTCCTGCTCAATACACACTTAGTATACTAGTGTAATTTTATAGTCAAGACAGACTAAGACCAAATTACACTACAACCAATCCAATGGTTTGTCCAATCCATCTTGGTTGTGAACACTGTTTATAATTTATAAGAAACTGATAATATGGTCTTCTGTGTGTGAATCCGCACACCATGTTTATCTACAATATAAATTAAGTGGACACTTGCATACAATTAAATGCAAGCATTGACAAAATGCGATTCTCATAATATTTATTTACATAGATAACTAGAATTCTGGTATACATCCCAACACTTCACGATCGCGAGATTGAGATGGTGTTCCTTTAGCCTCTATACGTATCATCTTTATGACCATGGAATTGAGTTTCTCTCCCCAATCAAGGCAGGATTATAATATTGGTATTCTAGCCTTCTTAATATTCTTATTATCATCCTCATGATCACAGAATCGAGCTCCTCTCCTCGATCGAGGTGAGATGGATCTTTTTGCATTCTTATTATTATTATCCTCACGACTACAAGATCAAGTTTTTTTCCCTAGTCAGGGTAGGATTGGTCTTCTAGCCTTCTTGGCATTCTTATTATCGTTCTCACGATCACAAGATCAAACTCCTCTCCCTGGTTAAGGCAGGATGGGTCTTATGGCATTCTTATTATTATTATCCTCACAACTGCAAAATAGAGCTTCTTTCCTTGGTCGGGTAGGATTGATCTTCTGGCATTCTTGGCATTCTTGTTATCATCCTCACGTCTGTGAGATCAAGCTCCTCTCCTCGGTTAGGACAGGATTGGTCTTTTGGCATCTTGGTATTTTTATTATCATACTTATGACCGCATGATCGAGCTCCTCTTCCCAATTAGGGTGGAATGGATCTTCTAGCATTCTTGTTATTATTATCCTCATGATCGTGAGATCGAGCTTCTCTCCCCAGTCAAGGCAGGATTGGTCCTCTGACTTTCTTGGAATTCTTATTATCCTCCTCATGACCCGAGATTGGTATTCTGATTTTCTTATTTTTCTCACAACTGCGGGATCGAGTTTCTCTCCTTTGTCGGGTGAGATCAATTTCTTAATTTCTTTGTATCCTTATTATCTCCATGACCGCTCTGCGATCAACATAGGATTAATATTCGGGTGCATTATTATTCTCGAGCGGGAGGGTCTCTCAACCCTTGTATTTCTAACATCCTATATTTATTCAATTGGACTTGACTCTGCTCTTCAGTCCGACTTGGAGTGAAGGCATGTGATGTACCTTGGGGTAATCCGCTCGGGTAAGTCAGCCTGCCCTGATTTATCAACTACAAACAAGAACATTCTCTTCAAACCCCCATCCGGAAGAACTCTCTCGACCTAATGCTCGCACAAAGGCTATCTCTCAGGCAAAGCGTCCTAGCTGAGTTCTCTTCAACCTCAACCTCCGACCACTCTTGACAACCACAACTACCCTACAGTCCATAACCACCCTTTACAATGTAGTCTGCACCACATATGACTCTGTTGTTATCCCCTAGCGACAGACCATTTTTCGTCGACTCAACTAGCTCTTGGCTCGCATGGCAGTCCCCCTCCTTTTTCGGCTATATTTGGTTCGACGATGGTAAGTACCAAGTATGGTTTTATCTTACCTGCAAAGACTTTCTTCTCCCTTCGACATTTTCCATTCTTTAGCTTTTTTTTGTACACACGCGAGCTCTACTCTCAACCCAACTTGACAGTCGAAGGGGCCATGCTGGCAACGCTGATCCCCGCTAATAGGTGTTGACACGCAAGGTCGCTGATTCGACCAAGAGCAAGCTGGAGGAGCAAGAAGGAAAGGAGGGATGGGAGAGGCCCAAGTAGGAAAAGGACACCATCACTTTTGATTTTAATATCTTCTGAAACATTTTTTTTTGCATTCTTGTTGATATATTTGCTTCTTCTCTTCATTCTTTTGATGCAGTGTGTCATATCAATTTGAAGAGTGTTTATCTTCACTTTCGATTCCATGTTCTGATTCCAAAGATCATGTGCTTTACTCCTTTTGTATTTCTTTTTTCTTTGCAACCAAAGTAATACTCTTTTCCTTTAGTTCAAGGTTTGCTTGTTCTGTTGGGATCGTTCCGGTGCAATGCACATGTCTACACGTTTCATAAATGTGCACAGCGAAAATATAACAGATAATTACAACTAATTATTAAACAACACGCGCATGCACAACAGGTAATAACAAGTACAAGACATGACAGGAAATTAAATTTTTATAGAATAAAATTATTTTAAGTGCACAATTAAAATTTACAGAAAATTAAATTCTGCGCGTACCTTTCCGATGACACTTGAGCAGTGTTGGTATCAAGCGAGCGGTCCTCATCGGAATCCCACCTCTACTGATGATCCCCCCAAGCTCCCGTCTGAACAGCTTCGGAAGTCACGAGTCACATCATCGTCTTCGGTACTAATCGATGACGATGACGATTGAATTGAGATAAGTCTTATTCCGGAAACCACGCAACAATTATTCTGGAAACCACGCAACAACGTATGTCACGATCGTTCCGGGACTTTCTAATTATCATCGAGACTCGTATTCCCGATGTAGTGTTCGGTGGTCAATCATTGATCGCTAATTTAGGACAAATCGATCGGAACCTTTCCAACAATGATGGAATGTTTTCCGGAAACGTCGCAAGTTTCCGCAAACGTTCTTTACATGGCTGAACAAGAACGAGATTTCTCCTCTCTTAGTAATTGAAAAGAGAGAACCCAAACTTTGGGTTCGGCTTCTTCTCATGGCAAGAAGAGGTCTCCTCCTCCTTCCTCTTGTCCGGCAGAAAGAACCAGAAACCCTGTTGATTTCTCCGATCATCCACACACACACAAAGAAGGCGGTTGTGGTCCTCCCATCCTCTGCCAGCGACGCACAAGGGAAGGGGAAGGCTGCTTGATCCTCTCATCCTGTGCCAGCGACGCACAAGGGAAGGGAAATCGGCTTGGTCCTCTCCGTCCTCTGCCGGCGACGCACAAGGGAAGGGGACGGCTGCTTGGTCCTCTCCTGCAATAGCAACCAGAGGGCGCACAACCGCCGCTCCTCCTTTCTCCTCTGGCCGGCTAGGTTTCTCTCCTGCGAGCAGCCGAACTGGGACGCGCCACTCTTTCTTCTCCGGTGGTTGGCGGGGAGAGAAGATCAGCGGGGCGGCGGCGCCTCGCGCGGTGGGAGAAGAACAGAGGCGCGGCCAACAGCGAACAGAGAGGAGAATAGGGAAGGGAAACAAGGGTTCTTGTTGGATTCTCCCTCCTCCAGCGCGATCAGCAGCCTTAACCGGGCGGAGCAGGCGGCGCTTCTCCGGCGGTTTGCAAACAACAATCGGCGAAGGGAGGAAGATGAGTAGTTCGGGGAAATCGCGATTCTTTGGAAGCTACAGTGCGGCAATTGTTTTTCTCGCAGACCCACAAAACAAAACAGTGGCCGACTTTTAAACCAAAACCAAATTAGGTTTAGGGCTAATCGGTTTGACTAAATCAGTTTGCGAAAATCCAAAACCTAATTCAGATTGAACCGGAGTTGAACCGAAAGAAAATAACCCAGCTGAACCGAGTTTAGCTTTTACAGTAGCGAACCAGGTTCAATTTTGGTTCACTTGGTTCACTAACCAAACGACCTTCGATTTGATCCAAATCAGTTTTGTTCAATTCGTCTTTACAAGATGAAGCTTCTCATTGCATCCATTTCACCAAAACCTCTTCCATCATGAATCAAACCACATTGATTCAATTTGGTTCAAAATCGAATCTTTTGGTTCAATAACCAAACGACCTCTGATTTGAACGAAATCAATTTCGTTCATTTTATCTTCGTAAAATGAATTCCATCTTTTGTCCATTGTCTGGTCCAACCAGACTTTATTTCTCTCGTTCTGAGAATCCAATTCTTAAACTCGTTTTAAATCCTTCAGTGAACTTGTTGTGCGTGTGACCCAATAGGTTCTCGGTTATGTTGGTCATTCGTAATTAACCATTAATTACGGAACGATCATGAGTGACACCTAGTAGTATATCATGATCCCCAATTGATCGAAAAATCAACGATTGATTCCAGAACAGTTCTAAACCTTTCAGCAGCTACACTGAATCGTGTCTCGTTCCTTTCACCGTCTTATACCCGCTTGGTTCAGGACATGGTCTATGTGTCGATCCCCACTAGGTTGACTATGTCACACCTAGCCCAAGCTGCTTTTTTTTGTCCTGTGGATTCAAGTTACTTGTACATGTGTCCAAGAGTACCGTACTCTTAACATGTAATGCTTTGGCCAAAGATTTTTAGTAACAATCCTAACAAGCGGTCGCAAGGTATACGTCTCTTTTTTCCAAGGAGCGGTGAATCCTCTATGGGCTATTCAAACACCTTCAGGTACTTCATCTTATATCCAATCATCTCGGGTCCACACCTCCTCGGAGATGCTTGCTTAAGATGTCAAAGTATAAGCCTCCATGACCAAGGTGACTTGAATACCGCAAGTCAAAGGAAACTCGCACTTAAGCTGCACTGAGATCTTCATTGACATATATATATCGAATCATATGAAGTCTCAAAGCAGGTCACTCCAATGAACTGGTTACCTTTAACCAGCATCCACGTTTAACTCTCAACATCTAATGTCGACAGCAGTGAGATCAGCTGCTTGGCTAACCAAGGAGTTCAAAACGTGCTAGTCTCGACAGAATCAATGACGTCCGTGCTCATCAATTCCTCGACTAGGGATAATTCCAATACATTCATAATTACACGTGTAGAGATGCTCACTAGTTGTGATCCAATCACAAATTCTCTCACGCTATGAATCGTATTGCGGACATTCAATATTTGAGTTTAAGATCCAATCAAACACATACAGAATGTGCACTCAAATAGTGAATTGCTATTTATTCAATAAATAGTATAACCGTAAGACGATTGCCTTAGGACACCCCTCAAATTAACATATTTAATAATCTATTTTGTGGCTCATGTAAATTATAGTTATATTAACCTTATATTAAAGTGCTTAATGTGATGATTGTTAAGCATAAAAGAAATAAAGTTAATTGGGTTTTAATTCCCTCTCCTTAACCTTATAAAGTTATATAAATTAAAGTGGAAGAGGTATGTGTGGAGAGGTATGTTTAAAGAGATGTGTTTAAAGAGGTGTGTTTAAAGAGAGAAGTCTCTTTAAACCCATCTCTTCCTCACTATAAAAACACATTACCATACACTCTTGTGAGAACGTCAACATATCAATCACTCTCTCCCTCTCCATCTCTATATCATTAAAGAGAAAATCAAGGCAAAAGGTTTAAGGGGAGAAAAGTGACATTCGACAAAGCAAAGCATACATATACAATGGATCAAGGTTAGTATATTATGTATACTTTTCATTATAAAAGTAAAGGTTGAATAATTAACAATGTTATAATGGGATTAAGTATTGAAACATAAAGTAATCGTTTCTGGTTTTAACAAGTTCATCAAGTTTTACAAAAGAAAAATCTCTCGATACCTTATAAGAAGCTACCATGGATGACCAAAGAGTAATATGAGGGAAGACTTTTAGAACCTAATTAGATTGCAATTCTTGATGTGTTCTCCGCATGAAGTGTATTGCTTACATTTTTAAAAACCTTTTTGCATTTGACTAATGCCTTTTCCTTCTTTCGTTTGGAAGTTCTATGCTTGACTTGTTTATCAAATCACATTTAACAATTCTTGAAGCATGCGCATTTTCACGGAGTGTGATTAGCTTTTCCATAGCTTCCGAAAAATGTCTATATGCAAAGTTAAGGTAGTTTTGATATTAGCTTGTTCTTTGAATGGATAAACACTATTTAAAAATTAAATATTTTTAATTTAAAAATATTACAATTACCCTCACACATTTGTGGACAAAAATAAAAAAGGCGCCCCATTTTTTTCAAATTATCAAAAGAGCATCCTTTTTTATTTTTTTAATCAAAATAGCAAACTACTCCACCAACAATCCATATATAATTATCCAATTGTCTTCTATTATATTATTTTTATATTATCTCCTGTGAGATTGAGATGAAATTGGTGCTTGAGGCCGAGTAGTCACTTGAGTCCGAAGCCGAGATCAAGACCTAAGGCTGAGATGATATCGGCGCTTGAGATCGAGTAGTTGCCTAGGTCGGAACCCTAAGTCAAATTAAGGTTGTCAGCCGACAACTCTTCGAAGTTTTATATAATCCTATTTGACCTTTTCTCTCCTCCTTTTTTTAAGGCTATGTGGCATTCACACGGCAGCCACGTGGCAGCTCAACTATTCCACAGTATCAGACGGCAAAAGATGAAATCGTTACCTTGGAGGCCTCCAAGGTACCCACCACTATCTGGAAGGGAGTAAATCACAGCAACACTCTTACAAAAAAATCACCTTTATGAATCTTGATCAAGTGGTAGCCTTGGAAAAGTGGAGAACACTCCTACAAAAAATCCAAACCCTACTCTTTATCCATTGTGTGAATGCCTTGGGAGTTGGGACTCCAATATAACAGTTAGACCGATGCCCCTAGAGGTATGGTACAATAAGTAGGCCATAATTAGACATTCTAGATTTGAATCTCAGTTGTAACATATTGCAAAGGATTTTTTCTCAGAAGCGGGCCCAAGTTGTGGCATATTATAGGGGATTTCCCCGAAGTGTACTTACTTGGTAGATGGTGGAAATTTTCCATGGGATTGGATTTATCACTTTTAATCAATTCGAAGAATTAGATTCATGAATTACCAAAAAAAAATAAATAAATTTTTTTATTCATTTGAATATTATATTTCATTTCTTTTATTCATTTCTTCTATCTAGCGCGAGGCAAGTACTTTGAAAAAATAAATAAGAAATTAATTCATTTAATTTTTATAATCAGTGAATAGGATATTACTCTAGATCAATCATAGAAAATTATTGTTTAATCAATTCTACTAATTTAAAGCCTCCATTAAGATTCATTTTATGTAGAAATATATATATATATATATATATATATATATTATATATATATATATATATATATATATATATATATATATGTTGATATCATAAGATAGTAATAAAAACTTTATATAGTAACCCAGCCTTTAAAATATTCATTGCAAGTGGGATTTTAAATTGTAATCCCCTTGATATTCCTCAAAATGATTTGCCAGTGTATCACACCCCGTGGAGGCTTTTAATCTTATTAAAGTATAAGTTGGCTAGTAAACTTAGAGTACCTTCTCAGTTGTTGCATATGATTCCTCGAATATGAAACTAGATGTGAATAAAATAAAACAAATGCTAACCCTCAATTTACTTGCGAAGGATGAAAATAAAAATTAAAAAAAAATTATGATAATTTATTTCATGAAAAAGAATGGACTACTCATCCTTTTCATATGAGAATTCATTCGTAGATCATTTTTTTTATCTCCCTTCCTCACATATATTTTTTATTTTTCTTATGCTCGCTATCGCAGGCCCCTGTGCGATCGTCTCATGTAGTCCTATACACCTTGGGTGGTCCTATGGCAGCCCTATAACAACCCTGCATGACGTAGTTTTTTTTCTTTTCACTTCTTTCCTTTCTTTTTTTTTTTCTTAGTTTTTTGTTCTTTCTTTTCCTTAGGGATTAGGGATTCTTTTCTTTTCACAATAGATTTTTTTCCCTTCCTCGATCCACTTCCTAAAGCAAACATAGGGCAACACCAATTAAAGACAAAGAGTTTGATAAACATTAGAAAAAAAAAATTCAATTTTTGGTGATCCCCCACCCCCTCCCTTTTTAAAAAAAATGCACTGCCTTTTTTATTTTCTAAAATGCACTCAATTAATAAAATAATGAGATCCATCCTATACACTCATACCATTCTTTTTTTTTTTCTAAAATGCACTCATACCATTAATGTAAGAAATTACATTATAAATTTTTTTGAGTATAGATTCATTGTTTTATACATATTTATCCCAATAAAGAGTATAAACAATAGAAAACTTTTCATTTATTAAATTGGATAAAACTTTATATATAGGTAGGTTAATACAAATTCTATTCAGGGATCCATCACGTCCCCAACAAAGTAGAACATGTGCATTTCTTCTGGATTTGGATTGATTCAGATAATAGCAAGATGATTTGAGACTTAGTTTCTCCATCCGCTTTGCCATATTCAATCACGTAGTTAGAATTTTCAATGCAAATTCAAAAAATTAAAAAAAATTAATATAATATAAAATGTATAATAAAAATCATATATTAATTTCATATATTTTTACAATAATATTTTTTGAGATTTCATACTTTAAAAATATTGAATAATAGCTTTATTATTAACTATTTCAAACATATCTCGTTCAATATTGTACCAAACAATCATTTATGATATCATCTCTCAATTGATTATGAAGTGAGATTTTGATTATTTTTATTGCTAAAAACACTCTCTATACAGTTATCAAGGATATAATTAATTTTAAAAGTAAATATATCAAAGGATATAATCAATGTTTCTTCAATTGAATAATTCTTTTAACAAGTTCGCTAATCGCCACAACCTAAGAGAATTGATTGTTACTTCAAATGTCAAAAATAAAGTTATCAAGTTTGTACTTAAGATGCATTAACTCCATCAGGAAGAAATCAGATGGATAAAACTGAGTAAACTGAAATAATTTTTTTTTATGATAAGCACAAAATGAATTTAATGGATCAAGGTAAATCATACATAACAACAACTCTTGAAGCGACTGTTTAACTCTTGAAGTTGCAAATATATCACTTCATAAAATGTTTCAATGCGATAATAATAAAAATTTATCCTTCTATCAATATTTCATCGTGATCTCCTATAAAAGGCAAATAAATCTTCCATGTGCGAGGTGACTACCTTATATTTAACACAAAATAAAGAAACTTTATTTAGTAACAAATCTCAACTATCATCTCTCATAGTTTGCAGTTGATGTTTGTTTGATCTTATAAGAACCATGACATTTACGATGTTTTGATATTTTCTTTGTAAAGCTTGCGACAAATCATAGAATCACATAAATAGTCATATGACATAACATTCAAGTAACATAATACATTAAAATGTCAACATTCACAATCATCCAATTACAAGAGAATTTGTTCAAAACCATAAGATAAACAAATAAACATAAATATCACATATTATAATCTAATCACATAGCCACAACTATGGAATCCCTAATCAATTCTCCCCTTCTTGCATCTTCATTGTCATCTCTATTACTATGATTTTCTTCTTGATGTTCACTATTATTATTAAGTTTAACATCAATCTCAGCAAGCAATCCCTCATCTGGATCAACGTTAATCAGGAAATTGTGCAAAATACAACAACAAAGAATAATTTCTTTTTGAGTTTCAACTCCATAATTTGGCTCCGTTGAACTTCCTATAATAGCAAATCTCTCCTTAAGAACTTCAAAAGCTCTTTCAATTGCATTACGTAAGGAAGAATGTCGAAGATTAAATAACTTCCAAGCATTTCGTAGTGGATTGCAGCTATATTCTTTCAAATGATAATGTACTCCTTGATATGGTGTAATAAGACCACTTTTCAACATGAATCCAACATCAACAAGATAGTATTTTCCTAAAAAAAATGTTATTAAATTGTAAAAGCAAGGAAAGCCTAATCACAATATATGCCATTTAATTTACCTTTTGGAATTTGAAGACACTCTTATTTGGTTAATGTATTTTTTATTATTCTTGAGTCGAATGATGTCCCTTCCCACCCAACCAAGACATAATGAATTTCAGATCAAATATGCATGTTGCTAAAACATTTTGTGTTGGAAAATCCCTTCTACCATGAAACTTTGGGGCATCAAAAGGAGAAACTTTAACATAAATATGTGTTCCATCTATTGCTCCAATACAATGCTGATATACCATATTTAAATAATTAATAATTATGAACATATAGACATAAATCTATACTAGTCAAAAAACCTTTAAAAATGAGTAGAATTGATTGCTAGTGAAGATTTCTGAATGAACTTGTGACTCATCTGGTTGTTTGAGAAATTTATCCTCTAACTCCATTATAGCTCTTAAAACATTATGAAAATGACGACTCACTGTTTCTCCTAATCGATAGAAAAAGAAGCCAAGTTCATGATTTGTAACATTGTGACCTAGTAAATAGAGTGATTTTGCTACTTGTTCTTTTACAATAATCCTTGTGGTAGGTTGTAAACCACCTTCTTTGACTAAAAGATTACACATCCCACAAATACAGAAGGACATTAGAAATTGTTAAAATATTCTATTAAGGATAAATATTCTGTTTTTCTTTTTTAGAATAATTCTCCTAAAATATGTGGGATATTCATGTATAAATAGGGCTTATCTTGTAATAGATAGAGAGACAAATCGATTGTCTTATTATTTTACATGGTATCAGAGCGAAGGGATTTAAAGTTTACTCCGCGTAACCCTAATTCTTTCTCCTCTCTCTCTCTCATCGCCGCCGCCTCCCGCGTTGCCTTCGCCGAGGTCGAGGAGATCTCGCTGGACGACGAGATTGTGAGGATCAAGGAGATGATCGCACGACTGAGTTCGAGGCTGGAGGCGCTCCGGGCCAAGAAGGCGGATCGGGACGCGCGGGGGCGACCGCGCGGGAGGATCGTGCTCGGACAAAGTTCATGGATCCGTGTACACCTGCTTTGAAGAGGACGGATCGGGAGATGGAGGCGATGCCGACAAATAAGAGAAGCCAAGGATCTGAATTGGATGAGTTGGACTGCGTAGCGAGCTCCCTATCGCTTACTCAAACTGCTCCCCGTTCGATCACGTAAAGCTTGCTGCAACTCTTCAGAAGAAGATGAGCCTTCAGATTTGGGACAACGCCGCCTTCGAGGACGGTGGTTCCGCTGCCAAGATCTCGTCGGCTCCTGCTCCTGCTCCTCCTCCGCCTCTCCGGGAGGTTTCGACGAACGCTTCTGGTCGGAGGATCTCGACCCTTGGAGGAGAACCGCGGCCCCGAGGCCATCGAGTCCCTCCTTCATGCCGCACTGCCCAAGAAGGCAGTCTCCCGCGTCTCTCCATCCCTGTTCGCGACATCCACCGCGAACAGAGAGCAATCGCGACGCCATTCCAGCACCTTCTGCTTTTCCAGCAACACAGCAGAGGGCCTGGATTTTTCTTCCTTCTCTCTCTCTTCGCCACGCGTTTTCCTCGCGTCTGCTCCCGTGTTTAGGTTTGGGTTTTCTCCCCTTAGGTTTAGGGTTATCTGCCCAACTAATTCTCTTCCTTCTCTCTCGTCGTTCGCCACTGTTTTCCTCACGTGTGCTCGTGTTTAGGTTTTGGTTCTCCCTCTTAGGTTTAGGGTTATCCGCCCAAACCAATCCTCTTCCTTCTCTCTCTCTCTCTGTTCGCCACGCGTTTTCCTCGCGTGCGTTTCTGTCAGCCGCCTTCCTCGTTGCGCGTTTTCCTCGTCGCGACGCAGCAATAGCAACGACTTCCTTCTCTCTTTGTTCGCCACGCGTTTTCCTCGCGTGCGTTTCTGTCAGCCGCCTTCCTCGTCGCACGTTTTCCTCGTCGCGACGCAGCAATCGTGGTGGCTTCCTCGTCGTGCGTCTTCGACGATGCGACGAGCAGCATGTTTCCTCGCGACACCACTCTTCCTGTGATCACGCGCTCCTGTTTCTTCCATGCGACGCCACTCTTCCCGTGGTCGCGCGCTTCTGTTTCTTCCTCGTGACGCCACTCTTCCCGTGGTCGCGCGCTCTTGTTTCTTCCTTGCGATGCCACTCTTCCCGTGGTCGCGCGCTCTTGTTTCTTCCTCGCGACGCCACTCTTCCCGTGGTCGCGCACTCCTGTTTCTTCCTCGCAACTCCACTTTTCCCGTGGTCGCGAGCTTCTGTTTCTTCCTCGCGACGCCACTCTTCCCGTGGTCGCGCGCTCCTGTTTCTTCCTCACGACGCCACTCTTCCTGTGGTCGTGCGCCTCTCTTCTCCGCTGCCCTCTTCCAGTAATGACAACAAGCTAGCAAGTTCCAGCTCTCCGAATGTCAAGCTCATGCCAAATCAGGGGAAGTCTCTTTCAGATCCTGAACGATACAGGCAATTAGTAGGGAGACTAAGCTACCTTACTGTTACTCGTCCGGATATCTCATTTACAGTAAGTGTAGTAAGTCAACTCTCCATGCAAGAAACATTGAGATGCTGTAACAAGCATTATCCGATATATCAGAGGTGCTCCAGGAAAGGGTCTTTTGTATGAAGACAAAGGACATCCTCGAATTAAAGTTTCAAGATTATCTTAGGGACAATAGAATATTATCTCAATAGACTCCACCTTATAAAAAAGTAGACAACTCTTTCACCAAAGTGGGGCTCACTAGCAACCTCATCAACACTTTCAACTATATTCAGATTAATTCCAACAAAAATTGACTTCTGTTTGAAATCAGAGGAGGTCTGTTCACCATCTGGAATTCTTCTAGGAGATGCTAGTCGAAAAGCATTAGTAGCAGCAGAACCCTTCCACCCAATCTCTTGAAAACTAGTAGTGAAATCTGCAACTGGCATGAACTCAACTTTTATCAAATGCCTCTTCGGCACATAGTCAGCAATCCAATCCACTTGCTGATGTTCTATTACCTTTGATGTAGAAGAATCACTATTGAAAGGATCCAATTTGGATGAGACAGTAGGTTTTGTAGGAACCAAAGATGTTCCTTCGGATGGAGGAGAAACAAAAGCTAAAGAATGATAACTAGTTTCTTTTTGAATGGAATTACTTGGTTTGGCTTCTATAATATTCATATCAATCTCTTCCGTTTGTTTTGTTTCTTCCTTAATTTGAAGATTTATATCAATGTCATTGTCATATATCGATTCGCTAATCACCTTGGTCTCGTCTGCATGTTGAATAAATTGGGACGTTGGATCAATACAAGACGAGATGATTGAGATTAGGGCTTCGTTGATAGATGAACCAGGCTACTGATTATCATTGGACAAAGTGGGCTTCTAATATTCGATCAATGTTTCATCTAGGTCAATCTCTTCTTCGTCAGCATTGTTATAAATTAGATCACCAAATATTTCGATCATGCCTTCTATATCTTCCTCAATTAATATATTGTTAGCTTGTGAGGACATCTGAATAGAATATGAATATTGAGGATGAGCTGACCAACAATTTTGTTCGCACCTAATCATTGGCTTTTGATTCTGTAACTTTTCACCAACTAGGACACGTTGGGAACTTGCATCTTGTCTCAATGTATGAAGTCGCTGAGATAGAGATTGAGTGTATTCAAATGGAAGAAAGTAATCTTTTATCTTCTTCTTCATTTTCTCCTAATCAGTGATCTTAGCCTTACGTTGTCTATCATGTGAGCGTCGCAATTGCTCCCACCATATGGATGCTTGGCCTTTGAGTTTGACAACAACCAATTTCACTTTAACACGATCAGATACTTTCTCATAATAAAAAATTCTTTCCACTTCGTTATGTCAATCAATAAATTCCTCAATCTCAGAAAATTTGGGAAGATCAACTAGAAATCCAATATCTTCATACCACTTCTTTCGACCATAGCTTTCACGATTGTGATAGAAAATTTTAAAACTGGAAGAATTAGAATAAGAGAACGTATGATCTTTTAGATCTTGTGCTGCTAGATGCTGGGATAACTTTGTGACTTGCCTCTATATATCTTTAAGTATCTCGTCTGGGATGCGACAATCACGGTGCGAGACTTTCTCAGCTAGAACTTGCTTGTCACGACTATGATGACAATCCATCGGATCTGAGAGCTCTGATACCAACTAATGTCGGACGGGATGATGATTATCCTACGGGCAATATTGAATCCGTTGGCCGACTACGAACATCGAAAATCAATCGTCTAAAACCTATTGATTCGAAAAAATACTAGGAGATAGAAAAATAAACAGCACTGTCAAAATTATTATTAAACTAATTTTTTTTCTTAAACATTAACTAATAAGATACTTATATACATCCAAAATCCTAATTTGTAAAAGAAAGAAAAAAATTTTAATAGAAAGGAAATTTTTTTAATGGACTCAAAATCCTAACAATCCTAAATGAACTTAAAATTTTAAAATATAAAAAAATAAAATTTTTTAAAACTACTCTCAATACTACAAATTTTAAAAATTATTAAAAATAATAATAATAATTTTCGAATCCTCCTACGCCATTTTTACTATGACAATTTACATTCCATTCTCCATTAGTTTTATATTTGTTTCCCCCTTAACTTCCATCGCCCTTGTATCTTCTTTGAACACCTATTGCTACTCTTCATTAGTTTAGGAAGCATTCTCCCCATCATTCATACCATAAATTTCAACTAAGAATTCATAACTTCCTAAGTTTCTTTAAGGTACGCCATAGAATCCAAGGAAGTTTCAAACTTGGAGCACCATAAGACATACCCATTTGATTGGAGCCTTGAACATTTTCTTCGATGGTGAATCGGTGAATCAGATGAATTTTGAATTGATCTCTTCTCTTCTCTAATTCTTTTCTCCTACAAAAATTGTAGTAGTTCACTAGTCGCTCCTACTAACTCGACCTCAATTGGGAAGCTAGCAAGAGGAGATTGAGAGGAGTTCAACCTGATCGAGTGGAATGATAAGTTCAATTCGAACGAACAATTTAGCGCTCAATCGAAGTGGGTGGAGAATCAAGCAGCAACTGACCAGTAGGAAGGTACTCGCAGCTCAAGATAATAAAATTGCGACGATTGAAGTAGAGATGGTTTTAGGCGAGCTCAATGGCCAACTGGACTTATTCTAGTAATGGCTTTAAATTTTGACATTGATTTTATTCATCTCAAAAAAAATCTTCATCCAAATTGCTTCAGGATTGACGGGTAATTTTACCCACCTACATTAATCGGCAATTTAACCTCCGATCAAAGAAAAAAGAAAGAAAGAAAGAAAAGAAAAGAAAATACTCCACAGATTCTCCACTGGTTGGAAGAACGAGTCGCCGTTTGGCAAGTAGTCCTGGGGGCATTATAGAAGGCATGAGATCGGCTGATACCCAACCTGCATCTAATTCGATTGGAGAAGGTGGGGGAACTATTCTATTCCTAAATGCCATAATAATTCACGCCTACTTGATCCTCAGTTTTGAATCTAATTCCATAGGCTTGCCGTGCTATAAATACTCAACTTCAGCAAGCTGATGCTACTCAAGCAGAGCCTCGTGAACTGAACTGCTTTGCTTCGCGGAGAGAATGGCATCGGCCAAAGCTGTTAGACCTGCTGGACTCATGGCACAGAGCAAAGAGACTGCTAAGGCTGGCGATGCGGCAGCGGCGACGAAGGTGCCTATGGGGAAGCAGCTGGGGAAAAAATCTGAGCAAAAGCCTAGAGAGCCCAAGAAGAAGGTATATCAGCAAAAAATAATCCTACAATCTGTCGGTTAATTTATTACTGATGTCGGACAGGATAGTGATTATCCTGCGGGTAATATTGAATCCGTTGGTTCGACTGTGAACGCCGAAAATAATCTTCTAAAACCTATTGATTCGAAAGAATAACAAGAGATAGGAAAATAAACGATATTATCAAAAATATTATTAAATCAAAACTTCTTCTTCCTAAATATCAACTCATGAGATGTTTATATAGACCTAAAATCCTAACTTGTAAAAGAAAGAAAAAATCCTAATAGAATAGAAAATTTTTTAATAGACTCAAAATCCTAAAAATCTTAAATGAACTTAAAATCCTAAAATATAAAAAAATAAAAATTTTTAAAACTACTTTAAATATCAAAAACTTTAAAAATTACTAAAAATAAAAATTATCAAAATTAATAATAAAAATCTTTGGATCCTCCTGCATCAGTCACCCTAGGTTGAAAGAACTCGTCCTCGAGTTTAGAATAGTATTAGGTGGTCGTCCAGGAGGAAGATCCTCTGACATCAATTCGGTAGAATCCACCGTCATCTCTACTATCATCACGTCTGCTACTTGTCGCAACTTCCAGATAGGCGAAGCGGCCTGCTCCTCTAGCTCCTTGATCACTGCAATGACCCGCGACCACAAGCTCGAACTCCGCATATGGTGACACACAACGAGCACCAACACCATGCATGCAGTCATAGCGCTCACCACCGTCTTTGTCACCACCACCTTCCCCATGATTACTAGAGCTAGTTCTAGCAGATCCGACGAGCCACTACCCACCTCCCAAGTAACACAACGATCGAGGCTCAGAGCTCCACCTTCCAAGATCCTTCCATAGGATGTCAAAAAAGAAATTGGAGCAGCTACAGTAATTGAAGTTGACAAATTAGTTGACATGGAGTTTGAGAAAAAAGATTGGCAAGCATATGTACTGAAGAGGGGGATATTATTGAAGAGCTAGCTGGCTTCCCTTGTTTTCCTTCATCCATGAGAATGCTTTCATTCAAATCACAATCATCTGCTATTTCTTTGGTTCCATTAGTTGAAACCTCTGTTTGCATCTGCTCATGTCCTTCTAATACAACTGAAGTATTTGTATTTTTTATATCTTTGGATAAATCTATTTGCTAGCTGCATCATGTCTGTTGAAGCTAAATCATCTGAATGGTCAACAAAGTTCTGGACAAGGCTTGGTGCTTTCTTTGAAGGAGAAGCCTCCTGTGCAGTGGAAGCATCAACGCATCCGAAGCATTGACAAGGGCTTGATTGAGCAACCGCCAACATCGACACCGAGACAAAGAATTGGATCATCGACTATTTCATCGACAACTTCATCCTCATATATTGGCTTACCAGTTGACTCGGTCTCATCTTTATCATGATGAATAAATTGGGATGTCAAATCAATGCAAGGTGAGACGATGGAGATTGGGGCTTCGTCAATAGATGAACCAGGCTGCTGATTGTCGTCAAACAAAGTGGGCTTCTAGTCTTTGATCAACACTTCGTCTAGGTCTATCTCCTCTTCATCAGCATCATCATAAACTGGATCACCAAATATTTTGATCTTGTCGTCATCTTTGCTGCCTCCTGTGATCGGACGATCAAGAGAGTAGTACTCGATGTTGTCGAGGTCCACATCTTCATGGTTGTCCTCGCTGCCATAGGAGGAAGGGGGGCATAGAGGCGTTGCAGAGCTGGCGTTCTCTTGAAGTTGTAGGTGGCGAGGTGGTTGATCCCAAATCCCTCAGAATCAAACTTGTGCTTCGACATCTCTCCTTGATTGAAAATTAAGGGTTTTTCAAAAGGGGAATAAAGAAACTTACGACCTTGACGATCTTGCGCAGTTCGGGACTTGGATCCTAGTGGTTCTCTGATCTCCTTTTTCTTGTCACATTTGTTCTTGACCTCATGAAAAGTATCTTTCATTTTTTTCTTCATCTTCTCCCAATCAGATATCTTAACTTTGCCCTGTCTGTCTCATGAGCATCGCAACTGCTCTCACCATGTTGATGCTCGGCCGGTGAGTTTGATGACGACCAGTTTGACTTTTACACGATCGGGCACTTCCTCATAATAAAAAATTCTCTCCACTTTGTTAAGCCAATCAACAAATTCCTTAGTCCTAGAAAATTCGAGGAAGATCAATTGGAAATCCAATATCTTCATACAACTTCTTTCGACCATGCTTTCGCAACTATGATAAAAATTTTTAAAAGTGGAAGAATTAGAATTACGATCTTTTAGATCTTGCGTCGTTAGACGCTGGGATAACTTTGTAATTTTTCTTTATAGATCAAGAATCTCATCTTAGGTGTTACGATCATAGTGTGAGACTTCCTCTGCCAGAACCTGCCTGTCACGACCACGATAACGACCATGACGACGATCCATCGGATCTAGAGCTCTAATACCAACTGATGTCGGACGGGATAGCGATTATCCTGCGGGCAATGCTCTGATACCAACTAATGCTGGGTGGGATAGCGATTATCCTACGGGCAATATTGAATCCGTTGGTTCGACTGCGAATGCCGAAAATAATCTTCTAAAACCTATTGATTCGGAAAGAATAACAAGAGATAGGAAATAAATGGCACTGTCAAAAATATTATTAAATCAAAACTTCTTCTTCTTAAACATCAACTCATGAGATGTTTATATAGACCCAAAATCCTAACTTGTAAAAGAAAAAAATTCTAATAGAAAGAAAATTTCTTAAGGACTTGAAATCCTAAAAATCTTAAACGAACTTAAAATCCTAAAACATAAAAAAATAAAATTTTTCAAAACTACTCTAAATACCAAAAACTTCAAAAATTACTAAAAATAAAATTATTAAAATTAGTAATAAAAATCTTTGGATCCTCCTGCATCACATACTTAATCATCAAAATGGCAACTAGATTGGCTTCCTAATGTGATAGCCCCAACATACTCCCTAGTTCACCTAACCATTCCAAACAATACTTGAATAGGCCACTATAACCGCTTGTAAATCTTAGTCGATCGTGATAGATTAAGAAGAGAAAGCAATAACTACTTTTGTTTCAATGCTATCGATGAGTTTGTGATGTAAAGCCCAACCGCTCTCACTTCTAGTTTTGCTCTTTGTTTGCCCCATTTAGTATCCTTGTTCTATTTAGTTTTTGTACTATTAGGATATAGATGTGTTAATGGTAGCATGAGCATATCAATGGTGATCTCTCTGCTACAATTGGACATCTATAAGTCCGTTAAGGTAGGTTTGGTCGAAGCGCCTAGGTCAATCTACAAAAGTTAGAATGCACAAAAAAGGACATGGTTGGGTTCTTACAATTTTTAGGACACGTTGATGGTCTCACACTTTTAGTTTAGCCTTAATACATACTTCAAGGGGGAATGATTACTTTTGGGAACAAAAAAAAAATGTAAGTATGAGAGCATGAATAGGTTTGATGGAGTTGCAGGAGCACAATAGTGGTTTCAAACTTACATTTTCCCTTATAGGTCATCAAAGTGAAATGATCATTTCATCTTATAGGTCTATAGAGATTAAATGTAAGTTTGAGGACATAGATAGTCCTTAGGAGCTCAAGAAGTGCAATGATAG
The DNA here is from genome assembly GCF_044706935.1 of Curcuma longa. Taxonomy (NCBI): domain Eukaryota; kingdom Viridiplantae; phylum Streptophyta; class Magnoliopsida; order Zingiberales; family Zingiberaceae; genus Curcuma; species Curcuma longa. The sequence goes on along the minus strand of NC_133875.1, from coordinate 8,783,899 downwards.
TCTTAGATTTGTATTTTGACTTATAATAATCAAAATCTAAGTATGAGAGCAGGAATGATTTCTAGGAACTCCAAGAGTATATTGATGGTCTTAAACTTAAACTTTGTGCACATGGAAGAATTTCCTAAAACTCTTGAGCATAATGATAGTCTCACATGTACATTTTAACCTTTGGACATCCATCTCACACTCACATTTTAACATTTGGACGCATCCATTAAGGTGAACTAATTATTTACCTTGATACACCTAGAACACTTGAAATGAAGATGTGAGAACATTGATGGATTCCTAGGAGCTTTAGGAGCATAATGGTGGTCACAAAACTACACTTTGACCTTTGTTGGTGTATTAACGTGAGATGGTCATTTAACTTTGATAGTCTTTTGAGAAGCAAAATGCAAATGTGAGGCTATGGATGGATGCTTGAGAGTTTCTAGAGTGTAAAGGTGGTCACAAACTTACATTTTAACCTTTATTTTTGTCATGCCCTAGGATATATTTTCTGCACATTAAGAGGTACTCCACTCGATGATAGTATAATAAAAGAAATCTATGAACCATATACACAAAATAACTAAAAATTTTATCAAATTTATTTATTTATATTATTTTCTTTGTATACAACAAAAATTATACTGATAAAATAACAGATGAAATAAAATAAAAACACAACAAAATAACAATCAAACCAAACCAAGAATCAACAAATCAAGATCTTTAAACAATTCTATATGTATAAGCCGAAATCAACTATAATATCAAAAGAGTACATGCAACTAACACTATAGAATAGGTAGAATATGTCAGTGCTCTAGTACATAGATAACACAACAAACAAATCATCATAAAGCAAAAACATCTACTATCCTATTTTTATGAAAATCATAAAAATGTATGACAATAAAAGAATTGATACAATTAGGATATGAGACAATCATTCTCACGTATTTTATATATCTGTGTGTACAACACAGTTTCAAAAAAAACTACTCCAAGTAAGAATATGCAGTATTCATTCCACTATGATAAAAACAAAGTATATCTAATCATCAAGTAGCAAGTCTTACATTAAATAATCATAGTTTAACAAACATCCAAAATCATATAAGTACATAGCATCCAAATGCATATTACATAATCTCCAAATTATATCATCCAACAAGTAACAAACTAATCATGCAATAGATTCTCTCCATCCATCATTTAGAATAATAAATTTTTGCAATATTCAAAAGGACATCCAAGTAAAGCTCTCAACATCTTCGGGCGTTGAACAAGATACAAATAGCATGTAGAAATTCTATGTTGCTCAACACCTAATTAAGTCAACAAACTCCACACTTCATTCTCAGGAATAGGAAGTTCATTTGACTTAACCATTTCATGTGTTGAACTCATAATGGCTTGAGCTACATGGTCAATTGCATTGCTTATACCGTCATCATCAACTTTATCTTTCTTTGCACTCTTGTTCTTTGATGATGCTCCAACAAAAGAGTTAGCTTGAGATTTTGTTGGTTCAAAACTAGGAGTTGGAATTTGAACATCCTCATTAACTGCATTTGAATTATCCAAATGGATTTCTTGTTGAGATATCATAAATTCAACTTCATCAATAGTTTCAAAATGATTTTCACCAATATTATTCTCCACTTCCATGCTAGCTCTTCTCTTTCACATTTCTGACGCAGTGTTGGCATGTTGTCTTGTAGCCCTATCTTTCCCATATAATTAAACTAACTTCTCATAATTTTGAATAGGCTTGCTCTTCTATTCGACAGCTGCTAGTTTGATCTACAAATTATAATATAATTGTATCAAACATTCATTCATGATAGTATCACAAGAGAAAATCAAATATATTTTTTAAATGCATACACACCTCAATTAGTTGTTGTCAAACTTTAGGTTCAACACTCAAGAATTCTGTGATGGGATCCTATGCAAAACTACTCATACCATTCTTGAATATATCATAACATGAAAATCAACCTCTTTTAATATGTTTCATGCGATTTTGAATCTTGTCCTTATCGATGAGTTTGTCAAAAAAATTTACTTTCAATTCATTCATAATATTTTTAAATGCATGTGTAGTAAAGGTTCCACCAACCCTATTGCCTATATTATGTTGGTTCAAATATGCATCAATAAGAGCATCATCCATTACTTTATTCCAAACACACTGATTATTCATCTTGCTTGTACTTGCATTTTCACTTTGCAAGTCCTTTTTTGGCATCCTTAAAAACAAAAATATAATAACAGTCAAACATAGAATCACATAAATAGTCATATGACATAATATTCAAGTAACATAATAAATTAAAATGTCAACATTCACAATCATCCAATTACAAGAAAATTTGTCCAAAACCATAAGATAAACAAATAAACATAAATATCACATATTATAATCTAACCACATAGCCACAGCTATGGAATCCCTAATCAATTCTTCTCCTTCTTGCATCTTCATTGTCATCTCTATTACTATGATTTTCTTCTTGATGTTCACTATTATTATTAAGTTTAGCATCAACCTCGGCAAGCAATCCCTCATCTGGATCAACGTTAATTAGGAAATTGTGCAAAATACAACAACAAAGAATAATTTCTTTTTGAGTTTCAACTCCATAATTTGGCTCCGTTGAACTTCCTATAATAGCAAATCTCTTCTTAAGAACTTCAAAAGCTCTTTCAATTGCATTGCGCAAGGAAGAATGTCGAAGATTAAATAACTCCCAAGCATTTCGTAGTGGATTGCGGCTATATTCTTTTAAATGATAATGTTCTCCTTGATATGGTGTAATAAGACCGCTTTTCAACATGAATCCAGCATCAACAAGATAGTATTTTCCTAAAAAAAATGTTATTAAATTGTAAAAGTAAGGAAAGCCTAATCACAATATATGTCATTTAATTTACCTTCTGGAATTTTAAGACACTCTTGTCTGGTTAATGTTAATACATTTTTTATGTTGCTAAAACATTTTGTGTTGAAAAATCTTCTACCATGAAACTTTGGAGCATCAAAAGGAGAAACTTGAATATGTGTTCCATCTATTGCTTCAATACAATGCTGATATACCATGTTTAAATAATTAATAATTACGAACATAAGACATAAGTGAATTTTAGATCAAATGTGCATGCTTGTTTGAAAATATTTTATGTTGGAAAATCCTTTCTACCATGAAACATTGTGACCTTTAGGGATTTTGCATCAAAGGGAGAAACTTTAACACGAATATGTGTTGTGCATGCATCTATTTTTAGGGCTCCAACACAATTGCTCCAATACAAATATACCATGTTTAAATTATTAATAATTATGAACATATAGACATAAATCTATACTAGTCAAAAGATAAGAATAATACTTTTACCTTAAAAAATGAGTAAAATTGATTGCTAGTGAAGATTTCTGAATGAACTTGTGACCCATCCGGTTGTTTGAGAAATTTATCCTCCAACTTCATTATAGCTCTTAAAATATTATGGAAATAATGACTCACTATTTCTCCTAATCGATAGAAAAAGAAGCCTAGTTCATGATTTGTAACATTGTGACCTAGCAAATAGAGTGATTTTGCTACTTGTTCTTCTACAATAATCCTTGTGGTAGGTCATAAACCACCTTCTTTGACTAAAAGATTACACAATCCCACAAATGCAAAAGGACCCATTCTAATTATACTATGACATTGATCATTAGTTAGCACTTTTGTCATTAATTTATTTCGTACATGTTCCCCTTCTAATAGTACAAGACGAAGAAATTTGATTATTTTGTTTATGCCTATTTCGCACATACCAAGCCGCAACCAAACAAACAATTTATGTCGATGCAAGTTGATACATACAATGCAACTTAATGAAATCATTACGTTTACCATTTTGATCACCCATCTATAATCAAATAAATGAAAAAAAAAATTAATATCACACAAGATATTCACATTGTTAAATAGAAAATAAAAAAATCTCAACTTTCTTAAATTAAGATCACACAATATGTTTGCGCTAGTAAGCCTAGAGTGCAACAACTATGTTTAATTGAAAAAAAAAATCAAATGCACAATAAAAAATTTCATACATAATTAGAGCTAAACTTCGAAACTTAACTCGACTAATTTACCTAATATTCTAATTTAAAGCATGCTAAAAGTTGAAAGAAGAGTTGAATCTCAGGCTAAATCGAATCCCTTTTTGTTGTTGTTAATTCTTTTCCTTCAAGTAAGTAGCATTAGTTACAAATCAAATGAAAGTAACCATGGTTTTCCCAAAGGCACATTGCAATAAGTATGGTAATATATCAGTAACCTTATCTTGCTAGTGGGTCATTTGTTTACACCAAAGATTGCAGAGTATTATGAAAATTACTATAAGTCAAAAGGAGTTAAACTCATCAAAGAAAGTGTTCTTACATCATTTGAGAATGACTCAGAGGGAAAGGTAATACTTTTTTATATATCTATTTTTGTCAATTTTAATTCTCCATGAAATAGGCTATGAGACAAAACCATGAGCAATGATATCTTCAAGTCTGGATAAAATAAATTGGGCTTTATGGATTCCTTAATTGTATGGTTGAGTTAGGTGACGAATGTGCTCTTCAAGTTGTATGACAAACTTTTATCTTTACTTTTCTGCCCACCTATACACGACTCCTATAAATTGGCCAGTCTGATCCTGAATGTCTGAAGCAGTTGTATCTGGTCAAGTTTATCGAAAAGGGATCCAGCTAAGCTATTCTTTTGCAAGGTGCAAAATTTTGAATTGGTTATCCAAAGGCCACACTTGATAGTGTTAACTAGGTTGTAAATGATGATGTTGTTATTTCTATATTTTTGCACCAAATGAGAATATTTTGACAGACATGTTATATCTTGTCATCAACTTTTCAGGAAGTTCCATGCACATTTGTTAGCATTTTGAATGCCTAATAAAAAAACACTCTCCACGAGAGATTAATAGTGAAAGATAGAGAGATAAATAATAATAATAAATTTTAATTTTAAAAATTGAATATAAATAAATATAATTTTATTTGGGATAAGTGAATGGTAATATAGTTTAGAATTGAATTAAATAATAAAGACATCCGAAAAAGATCTAAAACTTTTCCATTAACATGAATTTTATCCTCAGAGAGATTTGCGACGAAAGCCAATATCGATGTCGTGGAGTGCGAGCGATTAGACCCTATGACGGCTCATGTTATGTGATGAGGAGCGACAGTGCAAAAATAAAATACCTAATAGATGAGTTATTTTAAGAATTAATATTTTAACATAAGGATAAAATTAGAATAATTTTTTAAAAAGTTTCTCTTCCCCTTCCTTACATTCCAAATCAGGATGTAAGAAATTATATCGATTCGGGAGCATGCAAGGGTAAAACTTACCCTTCTCTCTCCTTCCCCTCCTTAACTCACTCTATCCCAAACAAAGGTCAAGATTTCTTTCCCCTTCTTTACCATTCCCTCCCCTTCCCTCACCTCCTCCCAAACAAAGCATTAGGGTTGGTTGGATTTTTTGGGGAAAGCTTTTAGCACTGGGTTGAAACTTTGGTTTTATTTGTCGACCAATTCAGATTCCTCACCAAATGTGTCACCAATTTGACAATGAATAGAGAATTCATCGCAAATTTGATGATAAAAATAATTCGTTGTCAAATTGACAATGAAAAAAAATCATCGAATTGAGAGTTCATCGCTAAATTTCCATCATGTGGAGCGAAAATTTATAGCAGAAATTTGAATATTATGGTCTATTTGATCAATTTTGGTCACAAATTCATAATTGATCGCATGAATTAATATTTCATCACAAATTGATGATGAATTTTGATTCATCGTCAATTTGTGATTAATTTTGTGACAAAAATAGTTTTAGCAATAAATTTGACAATGAAATATATTTGTTGTTAACTTTGTGAATAAATTATTTTTGTCATAAATTTCATCATCAATTGACGATGAAATATTTTTTTTGATATTTTTGTTATAGATTTGTGATGAATTTTTTTCGTTACTAAAATTCATCGCTAATCAATTATTTTTTAGTGATTTTTCTTTATTTTATTCGATAATAATTTAAATTATTTAATCAAATATTCATTATACGAATGAAAAATAATAATTAAAGGAATTTATTCATATATTAAATCAGAATAAGAATTTCGTCTATTTGACTGAATGTAAAGAAAATAAATAAATAAATAAATATCAGAGTGGCGCAGCGGAAGCGTGGTGGGCCCATAACCCACAGGTCCCAAGATCGAAACTTGGCTCTGATAAAGATATTACATTTATATATTATTTTGGCGACGGTAGTGGCACATCTCCTTAATCCAAACCCTACTTTTTTTTAAATGGTTCATATATAGATAAAATAAGAGAGGTTAGACTCCTCAAATGTATAATTAAAAGATCAACATTATAGCTCAGACAACACTAGCCGTTGAGCACACACATATGACCCATCACACAAGAAACTACATCAAACCCATGACACCACCAACACCAAGACACCATAGCCCCACATATCCACACATCACAACACTTGCATGCTCATCTATGAGTCATACAAAGCACCACAGACCACAAAACCAATCTCATCTCAGGAATAGAGCCACCAGCAGCTTGGATGCTATCGTGGCTTGAGATCTACAAACCGATACACATGGACCTACACCTTGTAAAAAATCCAATCAAAATTTGGGATAATGCCTTGATAACGCCTTCGATTTCGTGCCTCCCATATATAGTATATCAAGCTAGAGATGCCGAGGTAGCACACCTTGGTTTTCCATCGTCCATTCTTGTAATGCCACCCAAGAACCTGCTGCATCTCCTCAAAAGAAGTAAAATTTTACCTAATACCGAGCCAATGTTTGACCTTACCCCATACCTCATAAACCTTGGGACATTCAAAAAAATAAGTGGTGGTTGGTTTCTTCATGAAGTTGGCATAACTCATACAACTTGTTAGGCTCATACTCCACGCGATCCTTGATCCTCAAGTGTCCATTTTCTAACATCCACAAGATAAATCAATGTTTAGGCATAACTTCTGGCCTCCACACCACCGGACTCCAAGCTCCCTCCAAACCCCGTGGCATGAAAAAATGATAAGCATTAGAAACCCCTTTTTTTCCACCAACAAACCAATCTATCATAGTCATATTAGCCCTCCCAACACCATTCGAGCTGTGGACAATCTTGTCACAGATTTCAATAAGTCTTTTAATTATAGGAGAATCTGAAAGCTTTGCATTCCATGCCAAAAAATCTACATTCTTAACATAATGACGATGCACCCAATTCACCCATAGAGAATTCTTGTATGTCCCAAAGTATCTTATTTAGCAAAGCTTCATTTCATGCGTCCCAAAGTATCTTATAAACAAATTTTAGACCAAGAGATAGGTCACTTAGAAGACCACACAAAACTTCGACAAATAGAGTTAGGATTTTTATGCACTTTATCGATTCAATTTTGGATTCTTACATGAAAATAAATTGCTTAATGATTTGATTTGATTATATTTGTGATATATTGCATAATTGGATGGTTTGATTATAATTTCCATGATTTAATGGATAATTTTACATTAATTGAATTTAATCAATTGTAGGGCTCAAATTGGAACCAAGATCGAGCTCAATCATGATTGAATTGAGCCAAGATTGACCCAATTGATCGATCCAACCTCATGAATCAAGACTCAAGTGCGATTAGGATTGAACCCATGGAACCCATGTGGATTGGAGCCAATTTGGAGCTAAATTGAGTGAATTTGGTTAAAACAGGCTAACTCGGATCAAACTCAAGTCAATCAAACCAGATGTGCTACAGTGCCCCCATTCAAACTACAGTAACCCAAAAAATCACGGTTATTGTAGTAGTACTGTAGCATCGCCGTCTTCTTCATTTTTCTTTGTTTTTTGTTGCGTTTTTTTTAGGGAAGCTCAGATTTCTTCCTTCTAAGTTGATTTCCGGATTCCAGAGGGCAACCATAACCTATTTTCGACGTCAATCAGGGGTGGTTTCATCCAGTGAGGGTCTCGCCAAAGGGAATTGTGCCGCCACCATTTCCAGCTGAGTTCTTTGAATTTAATCAACCGGAGCAATCAAGATCGTAAGGAGGGGTTCTCCAAGGGTCCTTGAAGGTTTTCGAGCATCGCATTGCAAGCAATTTGGAGGAGTTTAGCTGGATTTTCAGAATCGGGATTGGCTCTGTTCAACGCAAGCAAGGAGGGTTTCTGATGTCACGTTGCTTGGAGTTGATTCAGAGCAAGCTGAGCTTTGGATTGAGAGGAGCTAGTCTGGGATTTCTGATTGTAGATTGGATCTTGTGTGACGGCAAGATTGAAATCAATTTAAAGGAAGAAACCGAGTTATTTCTTATTGTCTGTTATGTTTTCTGTTTCTTATTTCTGCACTTTGTTTCTGAATTTTGTTAATAAGTTCCAAGAATCTTGAATCCAATTTGTTTGGTTATAAACATCAGTGTTGAGTTGTTTGTTTTGATAGGTATGTTCATGATTCATTAGTTGAGTTATTCTTGTTTTGAAAGCTTGTTACTGTTCTGTATTCTGGTTTCACTGTTCATATCAGTTTCGGTTAGTTTAAGAATTTGTTGTTTGTGTTAGTTAATTGTAGCTGATAAGTCAGATTGAATCTTTGTTTTGCAAGCTAGATTGGTTCTTTAAAATTCAATTTCTGGTCTTAGTATATTCTTCCTTTAGTTCTTGCATTGCATTGGCATCTTAAGTTGTGATTCCAATAACTTGTTGTTAGTGTTTTGAGCATTGCATTTTAGATTCATAAACATTAGTTGAATTCTGATTTCTCTACAAACATTAGAATGAATTTCATGATTAATGCTAATTAGTTTAGGTTGTTATCTTGATTTGAGTTAAATTGCATCTTTAGGTTTGCTTTGATATCTTATTTCAATAGTTTCATCTCTAGATTAGCAAATTGTATTTTTCATTTATTTACTAATTTTGAATTGCATTTCATTTGAAAATGTCACAAATCCAAAACCCATTTTATTTACAAAGAAAACCCAAAAAGTACGACACGCAAACTCAATTTAAATAATTTTCTATTAGTCCTTGGAAAAACATGACTCGAGGCCCCTATACTTCATTTGATTTGTATTTTTCATGGGTTTTTGATAAATTAAATCAATTTGTAGCCCCTAATCATGACATACCAATTCTAGGGCTGTCACCCCACTTGGAATTGGTAACATAGATAGCAAAAAACATACCATACCTTGAAGAACTGTGTCCACCAATTCCAATCTATCGGCGTAAGATAACGTGTGCTTGGGCCACACAATAATCCTTCGAGTGATAGCATCCAAAAGTGGCCCATAATTGGCAATACGAAGCTTCTCTGCCGCTAAGGGAATGCCCAAGTACCTAAACGGAAAGGAGCCTTCATGAAAGCCCATGATTTGAAGTAATTGTTCTTGATAGTAGCCTCTACATCGGCCATGAAAATTTGTGATTTTTACGGATTAGCTCGTAAACCTGATACCTCCCTAAAGAAATCCAAGCAATCCTTCAAATGTTGCATAGAAGACCCATCCGCACGATAAAATAGCATGATATCATCCGCATATACAAGGTGTGTAAGACCAACCTCCTTGCACATTGGATGAAAATGGAAAGTAGTCAAAGTAGAAATGCCACGAAGTTTTTGGGACAATACCTCAATGCATAGGTCAAATAATAAAGGAGAAAGTGGATCCCCTTGCCGAAGGCCACGCCTTCCACTAAAGAAACCATACGCCCCACCATTCAAAGATATAGAGTAAAAAACTGTACTAATGCATTCCTTAATCCAATTACAAAATTATTGGAGAAAATCAAAATCAACAAGTGCCGAAAGAAGGAATTCCCAATTAACCATATCAAACGCTTTCTTTAAATCCAATTTAATCATGCATCGAGGAGAACCCCGCTTCCTTGCATACTTACGAAGCAACTCTTGAGTCAAGTAGATGTTGTCACCAATAGACCTTCCCTTAATGAAAGCCACTTGTGTTGGGTCTAATAAGAATTCCAAGACAACCGCTGATCGCCCAACAAGTATCTTTGAGATGATTTTATAAACCACATTACAACATGAGATTGATCAAAAATCCATAAGACTCACCGCATGATCGCCTTTTGGCACAAGCGAAATCAAAGAGTAATTTCATTGCTTGATCAGTTTGCCATCCCGAAAAAATTCTTGCACAACTGCAACTAAATCGTTACCAACAATATTCCAAGTAGAAAGAAAGAATTTCGAACCATATCCATCCAGACCCGGGGCTTTTCCACTCCCAATGTCGTGCAAGGCAACCCACATTTCTTCCACCTCCACCGACTTGCAAAGATCCTCAGTTTGGCTCCTCAACAGTGTCCGACATATGTTGTCCATGCCTCCCAAGCTACTGCCCTCTCCAATATGTCCAAGCAAACCATGAAAATAATCCATGAACTCCTCTGCAACCTCCTCTATACTCTCCGTTTGATCACCGTTTCGCTTTAGGAGTGTAATAATATCATTACGCTTATTGTTTCATTTCACCACATCATGAAAGAACTTAGTACACTTATCCAAACCTTACTCAATATCATTACGCTTATTGTTTCATTTCAACTGTATTAAACACATCTCGCTCAATATAAGATACTAAATAATTAATCATTTACAATATCATCTCCCAACCAATTATGAAACAAGATTTTGATTATTTTCATTATTGAAAAATACTCTCTTTATAGTTGCAGTTGCAATAGGTAATAGCAATGCTAACTTTAAAATTAAATATATCAAAAGGTACAATCGATGTTTCTTCAATTGAACAATCTTTTTAGCAAGCTCGCTAATCCCCGCAATCTTAGAGAATTGATTATTACTTCGCATGTCAAAAATAAAGTTATCAAGTTGGTACTCAAGATGCATTAACTTCATCGAGGAGAAATTAGATGGATAAAACTACGTAAACTTAAGCAATTTTCATTTATCATAAGCAGAGAATGAATTTGATGGATCAAGACAAGTCATACATAACAAGAACTCTGTGTTCACCTCATTAAAGCAACTGTTTAATTCTTGAAGTTGCAATTCTATCACTTCATGAAACGTTTCAACATGATAATTAAAGTAGGATCAGGGGGGCCAACCCGCGTGGGTCGGCCCTTGACAGGCTTGGGTTGGCCCGCGAGTTGAGAAAATTTATTTATTTATTTTAAATTTAAAATTAAAGTAGAAAACTCAGTAGACTAGTGGGCTTGATCTGTCTAAATCACAATTCCAACTTAAAAATTTCAACTTGACCCATTTAAACTACAATCCAAATTTAAAATTTTAATATTTTCTATACTTTTTTACTTTTTGACAAGCTCGTGGGTTGGCCCATCTAACCCGTAACCTATCTTAAGTTGGATTGAGTTAGAAATTTTTCAACCCGCCAAGTTAGAGGGTCGGCCCACCCCGCCCCACCCCGCCCGCCCAACTATATGATGAGTTTCTGACGGGTTGGCCCGCCTAGCAATGGGTTGATCCATTTGACAGCTCTAATGACATTTACAATTATTTGATATTTTCTTTACAAAGCTTGCGAAAAATCATTCGTGACTTCTAAGATATTCTTCATTAAGTGCATCTGAAATATGAATTTATATTTTTCCATCAATTCCAACAGATTATTTGCTTGCGCCCTTTACTTGTGATCTTTTCTCTCCTCTTCAACAATTAAAAGGTAATCAATAATTGAAGGATACAAAGCATATCAAACTCAATAATATATTATAATGTGAACCCCAATATGTACTCCCAGCTCTTTTCAATGTCTTCTCTTGATTCATACCTCGTTCAGTGAATCTATCACCATTGCAAATTCCTTCAACTTTTTCAAATTGTTTCTTAGAAAGTATGTCTCTTCACTTATATGATACTCCAACAACATTGTTCAACTATGCAACCACATCAAAAAAAGTAGAAATCCTCATGTGATTTTCAACAACAGCTACAAGTGTAAGTTACAATTGATAGAAAAATAATGTATATAATAAATAGATTTGTTCTCTATCATAATTAAACTTTTTAAGCCATTGAATTCTCCTCTTATTGCTAGCTTCATTGTATCCTTGCCCTTGTAAATTAGATATAGATAATCCATACTAACACAACAAAAAATCAATAGCAATTTTAAGTGATAAGGCAGTAGCGTCGCTTACATGTACAATGCCTAGAAAGCGTTCAATAATATTTCCCATTTCATCTACAAATCGTAAAGTAACTTCCATTTGCTCTTTAACAGATACATCATGAGCCTCATCAATCAATATAGTAAATAATTCATCACCAAGATCTCCAAGAATAGAATTAGTGGTTAAATAGGTAATGAATCTAATAATATCTTGTTGAATATTAGACTATGTCAGTTTGAGATTTGAGGGAGCATTATTTAGTGCAACTATATTGATATCCTCATTATGGCCAGTAAGAAATCTTAACAGTTCAAGAAAATTACCATGATTGAGTGAGTCTGTGGATTCATCACGATCATGAAATAGTAATCCTTGACGCATAAGAAATCTTATGCAATTAATTGATGTTGTCGTTTATACGATAATTGACAGCTACCTAACTAGACTGATTGACCAAACAAGTTTCAATATGCTATTTTTGATTCATTAAATCATAAGTTGTCATCATACGCTTGTTGTGAATGCTGCTATGATTTTCAACATGTTCACAAAATTTTTCTTTCTTTCTTCAATTTTTAAATCCCTCACTAATAAAAGAACCACCACTACTTTGACTACAATGATCAATTTTGAATAAATAGTAATAAAGATAGAAGGATACATCTTTTGCAATGTTGTTGTACTCTAGCCAATTAGGATGATTACTGAACCATATAGCTTGAAATCTTCATTTCTCCTTTGGACAAGAACGCTAAAAAATATATTTCACAATTATAATGCATCAACACAAAATCAAATTATCAAACTCTAAAAACTCAAAAATACTTAAAAATATATAACTTGAAATTTTTGAAAATTCTAAAATTTAATGTAGGGTGATTTTCACAATCCAAAAGCCTAAAATTTGAATTTAAGGAGCTAAAAATGAATTTAAATAAAAATTTTTGACATTAGCCCTTGGTTCTTGTTGAAACAATGATACGTCAATCCCGAAGCTTTTTTCTTCAACACTATTGTATTAATTAAATCAAGTCAAAAATCATGATAGAATATATCCTTATTTCTTGGATAGACTTTGAATAAATGTATGGTTGTGGTTAGATCTAGAAGCGCTATTTTAGGATCGATTTTCATTCCTACTTCTATATAAAGGCATGCATAATAATATAAGGTTTAATTAAGTTGTTGGTGCATCATCAATAAAGAGTACTGTTGTTTTCTACTACTTAAGTTTATTTTGTCCCTTCTTCAATTTAATTATTGCTATTAGTTTGGTATCAGAGCCAGGTTACCTTCTAGCCTGAATTATTTTCTAGTAGTAAAATATGACAAACAATTTTAATGTTGTTTGGTAAAGTCCCAAATTAGATGGGAAGCTCGATTATAATTATTGGCAGATAATGATGTCTACACATTTGAAAGCTCAAAATCTTTAAAGTTCAATTGATCCAAGTCTTTCAGAGCTAATGCAAACTCTCAAAGTCGAGATCAAGTCACGTTGGGATAAATTCATCAAGGAGTAGATTATTCAGTTTTGGCATGATAGCAAATGCTAAAATGGCAAAGCAAGTGTGGGACATCTTAAAATTGTCATACAAAGGAGTTGATAGAGCACAAAAATCAAAGTTGCAGTCAGTACGAAGGTTATATGATCGATGTGAGATGGCCTCTACAGAAATATTTGAGCAATATTTTTCATGTCTTACTGATCTTGTCAATAAAATGAGATTATATGGAGATAAAATTGGAGATAAGCCATAGTTGAGAAAGTTCTTTGAACTATACCATTGAAGTATGATCATGTGGTGGCCTCAATTCAAGAATCACATGATACAAAACTGCCAACAATTGCAAAATTAAAAGGTATGATAGAAAGTCATATTGACAGCATCGAAGCAAAGACAAAAACACCAGCAAATAAAGAAGCTTTGAAGAGTTAGGTTACTTTTAACACGACTGACTCTAGTCAAAGAGGAGGAGGATCCTATATGTTGGGATCATCCTGGTGCATTGCGCGTGTTTACACGTTTCACAAACGTTCATAGCGGAAGAAAATACAATAATTAAAACTAATTATTACAATACACGCAACACATGCATATATGATAAACAAGTACATGACATAACTAAAATTTAAAATTTTTTAAAACAACAATTATTCTACGTGTACCTGAAAGATGGCGTTGAGCGGGGTTGGCATCAATTGAGCAACCATTGTCGAAGTTCTGCCTCTACTGGTGATTCACACCAAGCCCTCATCTAGACAACTTCCAAAGTCATGAGTCACATCATCATCTTCAGTACTAGCTAAGATCGACAACAATCGATACAAAAGTAAAAACTCTAATTCTGAAAACACGCAACAATATTTGTCACGATCATTTTTCGAGACTTTCTAACTATCACTGGAAATCATATTCTCGGTGAAGGTTTCGATGGTCAACCTTTGACCGCCGATATGGGGCAAATGGTCGGGAACCTTTCCGACGTTGATGAAATAATCTTCGGAAGCTTCACAATCTCTTGAAAATTGGTGGATGACCATCTGACAACCAAGGATGACCGAGGTTGTTTATCAACGACTGGATAGTGACATGGTTTTTCTTCTCCGACATTTGAACATGGTGAACACTTCACCAACGTTCAACGGAACTAGGGAAGAAGAACAGGGGCAATATCTCTGTTGATTTCACAATAAGCTTCAGTGGCATCACAATTCGGCTCCCAGGCATGTTGTCCGCATGGAAGACCATCTTGTCGTCGTTCAATGTCAGCTAATGTTGCCTTCTCCTGACTGGTGGCAATGGGAACTCAACAATAGGATCTCGGTTATAAACGTCGAGCTTGGGAGAACAAGCACACCGGAGAAGATTGGGAGAGGGAGGGCGCGGCGGTCGATAACAACCTCTGCTCAAGCGAAGAGGGACGCGCGACGGGAGACCTTCTCCTTCACACTGCCGGGAGGAGCAGGGGACAGCGCTGCTAGGGTTTCGATGCTCATGCTTCTTCGGTGTAATGACAAGTAGAGAAGATAGGCAGCGATGTAGGGTTTCAGTCGTGATCATCTCCTCCTAGTCGCTAGCCCTATTTTTAAAGGAAATCATGATTTTTTATTTCTTGCAGTGTCGGGGGGAGAAGACAAACCAGAAGAAAAAAAATCAAGAAACCCTACATCGAGTTTAGCCCACTGTTGTGAACCACACCGCCACTGTAGCAAATCGGACCGGATTTAATGCGGTTTAAAACTAAATCGTTTGGTTCAATAATCAAACGATCTCCGATTTGACCCAAACTAATTTTGTTCATTTCATCTTCACAAGATGAATCCTCTCATCTCTTTTGTTTTGCCAAAATATTTTCCATCATAAATCAAATCAAGTTAGTTTAATTTGGTTCAAAACTGAAATATTTGGTTCAATAACCAAACCACCTCCGATTTAAATCAAACCAATTTTGCTTATTTCATCTTCATAAGACAAAACTCATCATTTTGCCTTTGTCTGGTCTAACCAAACTTTATTTCTCTCGATTTGATAATATAATTCTCGAACTCACTTTAAGTCTTTGGAGAACTTGTAGTGCGTGTGACCTAATAGGTTTTCGATTATGTTGGTCATCCATAATTAACTATTAATTATGGAACGATCATGAGTGACACCTAGTAGTACATCATGATACCCAATTGATCAAAAAAATTAAAGATTGATTCTAGAATAATTTCTAAACCCTTCAGTAGCTACAATGAAATGTGTCTCGTTCCTTTCACTATCTTATACCCGCTTGGTTCAGGACATGGACTATATATGTCAGTCCTCACTAGGCTAACTATGTCACACCTAGCCCAAGCTTGCTTTCTTATCTTGTGGATTCAAGTTACTTATACATGTGTCCAAGAGTGACATGACATGTGATGCTTTAGTTAAAAACTTTTAGTAACAATCCTAACAAGCGGCCGTAGGGTATACATCTCTTTTTACAAAGTATGGTGAATCCTCTATGGGTTATTTAAACACCTTTGGATACTTCGGTTTATGCCCAATCATCCCGGATCTACACCTCCTTGGAGATGCTTGCTTAAGATGTCAAAGTATAAGCCTCCATGACCAAGGTGACTTGAATACCGCAAGTCCAAGGAAACTCGCACTTAAGCTGCACTGAGATTTTCATTGACATATGTATAGAACCATATGAAGTCTCAAGGTAGGTCAGTTAATGAACTAGTTATGTTTAACTAGCATCCACGTTTAACTCTCAACATCCAATGTCTCCAGCTAGTGAGAATAATTGCTTAGCAAACCAAGGAATTTAAAACGTGCTAGTCTCAACAAAATTAATGACGTTTGTACTCATCAATTCCTCGGCTAAGGATAATTTCAATACATTCATAATTGCACATGTAAAGATGCTCACTTGTTGTGATCCAATCACAAATTCTCTCATGCTATAAATTATATTGCGGGCATTCAGTAATTGAGTTTAAGATCCAATCAAACACATAGAAAATGTACACTCAAATAGTGAATTGCTATTTATCTAGTATAACTGTAAGGCAATTGCCTTAGGACACCTCTCAAATATAATAGACTTCCACTTGACCTAAGGTCAATCGCCATAATATCCAATATCACGTGCCTCTATGTGTTCTCAAACTTACTTTGAGGTAGAGTTTAAAGGAACCGCAATGTTTCTTTCGATGGGAATCTTCTCGATTTGTATTTCTCTTATACTAATGATCTTTCTGATCAATTGATAACATTGAAGCGCGTGTTTAGATCGATGGTGAGACCTAGGTTCCATTGCCTGTGTGATTGCTTCATTATTATCGCAGTAAGCAAGTAATGCTTCAACAATAGTTGGAACCACTCTAAGTTCAGTGATGAACTTTCTAATCCAAACCACTTCGTTTGCTGCTTCATAAGCTGCAATGATGTCTTAGTTAGTTGAAACACTTACAACTTATTGCGCCATATTTTAAAGTGAATATAAACTCAAACTGGAACTTGAAATCATTCTTGTCTGTCTGGTAGCTGGCATCAGTATAGCCGCGTATAACCATATCACCATCTCTATATACCAAGAAGACATCCTTAGTTATTTGTAAGTACTTAAGGATCATCTTGATAGTCGCCCTATGATCCATTCATGGATCTGACTGGTATCTGCTCGTGACACTCAGAGCACTTGATACATAGCCATGATAGATCCTATTGTCGAAGCATAAAGAATCTTACTCATGTAAATCCTCTCGTCTTTTGTCCGTGGACACGTAGACTTCGAAAGGTGAACCCCATGCCTGATAGGTATATAACCTTTCTTGGATTTAAGCATGCTAAACTGCTTTAACACCTTGTCTATTTATGTAGACCGCGAAAGACCAAACAACCTCTTCGATCTATCTCTATAAATCTTAATCTTGAGGATATGGGTCGCTTCTCTCATGTTTTCCTATTATTATTTTATCAATATATAATTATAAGAATACGATCGCACTCCCACTAACCTTGTTATACACAAAGGGTTCATCAAAATTTTGTAAGAAATCAAACTCTTTGATTACTTCATCAAAATGGATATTCCACCAAGTTACAAAATTGGTTTTAATGAAATTCATTTTCAACTTCATGGTTGTTAACCATTTATTTCTTTTTGAACTTTTTAAAACTTCTTCATAATCAGTATGTTCCTCATCCTCAATGAGTAACACGTCATTCAATTCACTTACGAGAAATCCATATTTCTCTGGAATATTATGTGTGTCCTACTGAATCTATGAAGAGGTTGTGTCTCCAAAGGTTCAGCCGATGGCTCATCACTATGAGTAATCGATTGTGGTTCTTGACTAGGTGTCTCATTAATGTCTATTTGAGTCTCTTGAACTTCACTAAGTTCTAACTCTACTCCCACTATTTCCTACAAGAGAAACTCTTCTAGGAATACAGTATGCCTTGAAATAAACACTTTTGTTCCACGGGAGAATAGAATTGGTAACCCCTCATTTCCTTAGGGTATCCAATAAATAGACATTTATCAGATTTAGCTTCCAGCTTATCTGATACAGTCCTCTTCACATAAGTAGGACAACCTCCATATCTTCAAGTAAGATAAGTGAGGTTTTACTATTTCATATCTCGTATGGAGTAGCAGAGACTACCTTGGTCGAGACTCTGTTTAACAAGTAAACAGTTGTCTCAAGTGCATTGCCCAAAAAGATTCTAGGGAAGATTTGCATGATTTATCATTAACCTCACCATGTCCAACAAGGTTCGATTTCGCCTCTCAAATACACCGTTATGCACGGGCATATACGGCGGAGTCCACTGAGATAATATTCCATTGTCTCTTAGATAATCCTGAAACTCTTGACTTAAGTATTCATCACCTCGATCGGATCGAAGTATTCTGAATACTTTTGTCAAGCTGTTTCTCTACTTCAATTCTAAATTCTTTGAACTTTTCAAAGGCCTCAGATTTGTATTTCATTAAATACATATACCCAAATCATGAATGATCATCGATAAAGGTAATGAAGTAGTTATAACCTCCTCGTGCTTGAGTTGACATTGGACCACACACATCGGTATGTATAAGGCCAAGCAACTCTCCCACTAGTTCACCCTTTCAGGTAAAAGGTAATTTAATCATCTTGCCCTTAAAGCATGATTCACATGTATCAAATGAATATAATTCAAATGATTCCAAACTGCCAACCCTTTGGAGTTCGATCATGCGTTTCTTGCTTATATGGTCAAGACGATAATACCGTGAGTAGGAGGTTAATTGATTATCTTTTCGAGCACGCTTGTTGTTTGTTTCGATATTGAATGCCTCATTGGAAATATCTAACACGTAGATACTATTACTTAATGTTCCGGTCCCATAAAGAACTCCATTCAAAATTAGGTAACAATAATTGTTACTAAAATCAAATGGAACCTTTTCTATTTAAACAAGAAATAGAAATTGTATTCTTTATTAAAACAAGAATATAGTAATAATTTTTCAACTCTAAGACAAGTCTTTTACTATTCCTTAAGCCCTATATGTCATCACATATATTAGAGTCGCACCCAGTATCCAATACCTGAGTGTCTAAGGAAATAGTATGACATTTAATTACGAAAATACCTCAAGCGAATGAGGCATCACATGCCTACTTTCTCTTTACGGACTCAAGATAAAACTTGCAATTTTAAATTTGAGAATAATTCTCAAATTCCTATACCAGTCCAAAAGTTAGGGTCAGTCAACTTATTAGTGTCCTAAATTATGCACAATTCAAAGACATCATGCGTAATCAATTAAATCTAGAAATATAATCGAGCATATATAAGAGATGATTTGCAATGTATTTGTAAATAATTTACATACATTAATTGATCTCATTTATTTTACAAATTCAAAAGCCCTTACTCTGAATTCGGGAGATAGTAGGTACTCTCCAAATGGGTTGATATCCACTATAGATAAGAACAACCTTGGAGAGAGTCCAACAAGTCATTCTTAGCTACAATGGTAGGTATCATATACCGATTATGTATCACGTATACATAACTATCACATTATGCTATCAACTACTTGAATGTTCACATAAACATCGGGTTGTTAACACATTAACATGTATACATCATATGTATAACACCCAACTTCACCTCTATCCACATTGACCTTGGAGAGAGTCCAACAAATCAACGCTTCAAGTTAAAGTCAGCCCGCTAATCATGAGATCATATCTCGATGGTTCGAACATATTTAATTTCAAGTCCGGCTTGGAGAGAGTCCAACAACCCAAACAAGAACTTAAACTCTGGTTCTAACCATATTAACGGAAGGTGTTAGCTTTAATTATTTTATAAGGGATTTTCAGGTCTCATCCTCTTTTCATGCAAATAATTGAATTATCTACATGACATGACAATAAATGACATGACATAATTAATGCAACTAATCATGAGCAAATGACATGGCATGACATAATTAATGCAATTAATTATGACTACTTTCAGTCATAGTCATCGTAAATCTTATTTAATAAAATATGATTAAGAATCCGATTTCACAAATCAAAATTCTTTAATTAGATTAGGAAATAATTTTTCATATCTAATTACATATTTTATTTTAGAAAATAAAATTTTTTAATTAAGAAAATCTAATTAATTAGGAAATAATTTTTTTAATTTAAAATTTCTTAATAAATTAAGAAATTTTATAATTAAAATTTTCAATTAAATCATAATATTTTTTTTAAGAAATAAAATTCTTAATTAAGAAAATCTAATTAATTAAGAAATAATTTTTCTAATACGAAATCTCCTAACCAATTAGAAAATTTCTATAATTAGAAATTCTAAATTAAATCATAAAATTTTTTTAATTAGATTTACGACTAACTATAACACGCAAAATGATTTTACGCGTATGTCTTTGCACTATCAGACTCTGATACCACTGTTGGGATCGTCCCGGTGCATTGCACGTGTTTACACATTTCACAAACATGCGCAGCAGAAAAAAATATAATAATTAAAATTAATTATTACAACACATGCAACACATGTATACAGAATACAACAAGTACATGGCATAACTGAAATTTAAAATTTTTTAAAATAATAATTATTCTATGTGTACTTGATAGATGATGTTGAGCGGGGTTGGCATCAATCGAGCGACCCTTGTCAAAGTTCCGCCTCTACTGGTGATCCACGCCAAGCTCTCATCTGGATGATTTCCAAAGTCACGAGTCGCATCACCATCTTCGGTACTAGCCGACGATCGAACAACGGTTGATACGAGAGAAAAAACCCTAATATCTGAAAACACGCAACAACACTTGTTCGTGATCATTTTTTTGGGGCTTTTTAATTATCACTGAAAATCATATTCTTAGTGTAGTTTTTAGTGGTCAACCTTTGATCACTAATTTGGGGCAAATGGTTGAAACCTTTTCAACATTGATGGAACAATCTCCGGAAGCATCACAATCTCCCAAAAATAGTGGATGGTCGTTTGACAATCGAGGTTGTTTGTCAACGATTGGATAGCGACATGGTTTTTTTTTCTTTGATGGTTAAATACAGCGAACACTTCATCGACATTCAATGGCAAACAGTGAACCCAAGAAAAGTAGTTGAACTAAGGAAGAAGAACAGGGGCAATATCTCCATTGATTTCGATGACATCGCTAGGGTTTTGGTGCTCGTGCTTCTCTGGTGGAACAGCTAGTAGAGAAGATAGGCAGCGGTGTAGGGTTTCAGTCGCGATCATCTCCTCCTAGCAGCGAGCCCTGTTTTTAAAGGAGATAGTGATTTTTTGCTTCTTGCAGCATCGGGCCGAGAAGTTCAAACCTGAGAACTTGGAGAAAAATAATCAAGGAACCCTAAATCGGGTTCAGTCCACTGTTGCGAATCGAACCACCACTGTAGCAAATTAAATTGGGTTTAATTTGGTTCAAAACTAAATCGCTTGGTTTGATAATCAAATGATCTCCGATTTGACCCAAATCAATTTTGTTCATTTCGTCTTCACAAGATAAATCCCCTCATCTCTTTTGTTTTTCCAAAATATATTCTATTATGAACCAAACCGAGTTGGTTCAATTTAGTTCAAAATTGAATCGTTTGGTTCACTAACCAAACCACCTCCGATTTAAATCAAACCAATTTTGCTTATTTCATCTTCTTAAGATGAAACCCATCATTTTGCCTTTGTCTAGTCCAATCAGACTTTATTTCTCTCAATCTAAGAATTTAATTCTCAAACTCATTTTAAGTCCTTCAGAATACTTGTAGCGATTGTGATTTAATAGATTCTCGATTATGTTGGTCATCCATAATTAATCATTAATTGTGGAATGATCATAAGTGACACCTAATAGTACATCATGATACTCAATTGATTGAAAATCAAAGATTGATTCTAGAATAATTTCTAAACCCTTCAGAAACTACAATGAGTCGTGCCTTGTTCTTTTCACCGTCTTATATCCGCTTGATTCAGGACATAGTCTATATCTGTCAATTCCCACTAGGCTGACTACGTCACACCTAGCCCAAGCTTGCTTTCTAGTCCTATGGATTCAAGTTACTTGTACATGTGTTCAAGAGTGTCATATTCTTAACATGTGATGCTTTGGCTAAAGAATTTCAGTAACAATCCTAACAAGCGGTAGCAAGGTATACATATCTTTTTATAAAAAATGATGAATTCTCTATGGGCTATTCAAACAGCTTTGGGCACTTCAGCTTATACCCAATCATCCCAGATTCACACCTCCTTGGAGATGTTTGCTTAAGATGTCAAAGTATAAGTCTCTAGACTAAGATGACTTGAATACCGCAAGTCCAAGAAAACTTGCACTTAAGCTGCATTGAGATCTTCATTGACATATGTATAGAATCATATGAAGTCTCAAGGCAGGCACTCCAATGAACTAGTTGCCTTTAACTAGCATCCACGTTTAACTCTCAACATCCAATATCTTCAGTCAGGGAGAATAACTGCTTAACAAACCAAGGAGTTTAAAATGTGTTTGTCTCAACAAAATCGATGATGTCCATGCTCATTAATTCCTTGATTAGAGATAATTTTAATACATTTATAATTGTACATGTAGAGATGCTTACTAGTTGTGATCCAATTACAAATTCTCTCATGCTATAAATCGTATTGCGGACATTCAGTAATTGAGTTTAAGATTCAATTAAACACATAAAAAATGTGCACTCAAATAGTGCATTGTTATTTATCTAATAAATAGTATAACCGTAAGGCGATTACCTTAGAACACCTCTCAAATATAACACTGTAGTCATGGATGAGGAAGAGGATGAGTTAATTACTCAAATCAAGGAAGAGGTGAAGATAATGTCAAGCGAGATAAGTTTCCTTTTCACTGCTTTAATTATGGAAAATATAGGCATAAGATTGTTGATACAAGAAATTCAACAATCGTGGTAATTAGACAAACATTGCTAGAAATTATGGTGAGAACTCTAATGAGACTAAAACTTTACTTTTAGCTAGTAATGTTTTACCTGCAAATGAGAGCGTATGATTTTTAGATACTGGATGTAGTAACCATATGTGATGAAGAAAAGAGTTATTCTCAAAGTTAGATGAATCAGTTCCATCAGAGGTTACTTTTGAAAATAAGACAAAATTATCAATTTTAGAAAAAGATAAAATTTATATTTAGTTGAAAGATGGTTCCCAAAATTTTATATCTGATGTTTTTTATGTTCTTGAACTTCACCAAAACTTATTAAGTATGGAACAATTATCAGAAAAGGGTTATAAAACATGCATTATTCAGGGGTGTTGTACCATCGTAGATGGAAAAGGAAAGTTGACATCAAAGGTAAAGATGTCTCAAAATTGATTATTTTCTTTGAAGCTTTAATATAAATTTCTTTCTTGCTTTAATTCTGAGATTTTGGATGATAACTGGTTGGCATATGCATTTTGGGCACTTTTATTTTTCGAGGTTAAATTATTTAGCAAGAATAAAGCTTGTTTTTGAGTTGCTCGATATTGAGAAACCTAACCATGTTTGTGACTTCTTTAATTGGGAAGAAGCATAGAGAACCTTTTCCTGTAGGAAAGCCATGGAGAGCCATGAAGCAATTAGAACTTGTTCATTCAGATTTGTACCCGATATTGAGAAACCTAACCATGTTTGTGACTTGTTTAATTGGGAAGAAGCATAGAGAACCTTTTCCTGTAGGAAAACCATGGAGAGCCATGAAGCAATTAGAACTTGTTCATTCAGATTTAGTAAGAATGAAGCTTGTTTTTGAGTTGTCTGATATTGAGAAACCTAACTATGTTGGTGACTTGTTTAATTGGGAAGAAGCATAGAGAACCTTTTCCTATATGAAAGCCATGGAGAGCCATGAAGCAATTAGAACTTGTTTATTCAGATTTGTGCACGGTGAAAGTTCCATCACTTGGAGTAATAAGTATTTTATTACTTTTATTGATGATTTGAGTCAAAAAACTTGGATTTATTTTCTGCGTTAAAAGTCAAAAGGATGTGATATTTTCAAGCAGTTTAAGTCATTTGTTGAAAAACAAAGTGGGTTTGAAATTCAACCCATGTTTGTTTTTGAGTTGCCCGATATTGAGAAACTTAACCATGTTTGTGACTTATTTAATTGGGAAGAAGCATAAAGAACCTTTTCCTGTAGGAAAGTTATGGAGAGCCATGAACCAATTAGAACTTGTTCATTCAGATTTGTGCATAGTGAAAGTTCTATCACTTGGAGGTAATAAGTATTTTATTACTTTTATTGATGATTTGAGTAAAAAAATTTGGGTTTATTTTCTACATCAAAAGTCAGAAGCATGTGATATTTTCAAGCAGTTTAAGTCATTTGTTGAAAAATAAAGTGGGCTTGAAGTCAAAATCTTAAGAACTGATAGAGGTACAGAATATATTTTTTGTGATAATTTTTAAAGAAGCATGATATTCAACATCAAATGACAGCTAGATACACTTTATAACAAAATGGGGTGGCTAAGAGAAAAAATAGAATTGTTATGAACATGGTAAGATGTATGCTGAAATCAAACAATCTGCATAAGTATTTCTTAGCAGAAGTTGTCTCTTGTGTTATTTATGTGCTAAATAGGTGTCCAACAAAAAGTATTTAAGATAAGATACCTGAGGAAGCTTGGAGTGGAAGAAAGTCGTCTATCAGACATCTCAAAATCTTTGGTTATTTGGCATATGCTCATGTAGTAGATCAGTTGAGGAAGAAACTTAATGATAAAGGTGAGAAGTGTATGTTTTATTGATTTAGGGTTTAGCCCTGAAACTAACCCTGAAACTAAGAAAATTATTATAAGTCGTGATGCCATTTTTGATAAACATGGTAGTTGGAAATGATTTATTGAAAAAGGAAAGTCAATTATTGTTCTTGTTATTCCCAGTAACCTTTTGGATGAGCAACCTACTCAAGATAGTTTGTCTTCTTCACAATTTGATTTATCAACTACGAGATCACAATGCAAGTGCCAATTACTAGTTCGCATGCAAGATTATGTATTGAGTAATGATAACGACCTGTCTGATGAAGAAATTATTTAGTTTGCTCTTTGTGTAGATTGTGATCCTATATCTTTTGAGGATGCTGCTACAAAAACTCATTGGCTAAAGGCAATGGATGAGGAAATTCATGCCATTGAAACAAATGGTACTTGAAAATTAACTGAATTACCTCCAAAAAAAAGAACAAATTGAAGTAAAGTGGGTTTACAAGACAAAGTATAAGTCAAATAATGAAATTGACCATTTTAAAGTGAGGTTGGTTGCAAAGGGTTACAAGCAAAAAGTAGGTATTGATTATTTTAAAGTTTTTTCTCCTGTAAGTAGACTTGATATAGTGTGCATGCTTATTTCACTTATTGCTTAAAATAATTGGAAACTATATCAAATGGATGTGAAGTCTGCTTTTTTGAATGACTTCTTGGAAGAAGAAATATATGTTAAGCAACCTGTAGGATGTGTGAAGAAATGAGAAGAGAATAAGGTTTACAAGTTGAAGAAAGCTCTATATGGTTTAAACAAGCACTGAGAGTATGATATAGTTGATTCTTACTTTGTTGAAAATGATTTTTTTAGATGTCCTTAAGAGCATGCTTTGTATGTTAAATATACTGAACCTGGTGATACACTCATAGTATGTCTTTATGTTGATGATATGATTTTCATTAGAAATAACTTAAAGTTAATCATAGAATTCAGTGAGGTTTTATTTAGTAAATTTGAAATGATAGATATGGGTCTAATGAGTTATTTCCTGGGACTTGAAGATATTCAGATGGTTGATGGGATTTTTGTTTCACAAATATGCTTTTGATATTTTGAAAAGATTTAAAATGGAGCCCCTCCAAGCTAGGTTTTACTCCTGTGATTGAAAAGATGAAGTTGTCCAGAGATGAAATTGGTAAAAATATGGATGTTACAGTCTAGAAAAGTTTGATTAGGATTCTAAGATATTTGATTGTTACGAGGTTAGATATTTGTTTTGGAGTTGGAGTACTTAGCAGGTTTATGGAGAAACCAAAGGAATCACATTGGGCTGCAGCAAAGCGAATTCTAAGATATGTCAAAGGTACAATTAATGATGGAATTTTTTATTTTCCTAATAAAACTGTGAAACTTGTTGGATATACAGATAGTGATTGGACTGGAGATGTTAATGCTAGAAAGAGTACATCAGGATATGCTTTCCATCTAAGTTCAACTATATTTTCTTGGTCTTCCAAAAAATAGCAGGTGGTAACACTTTTAACAACAGAAGCAGAATATATTGCAGCAACAAATTGTGCTACACAAGAAATTTGGCTAAGAAAAATTTTAGAGTTTCCACAACACAAACAAGATGACCCCTATAACAGTTTTATGTGATAACAAGTCAACAATTGCATTATCCAAGAATCCAATCTTTCATGGTCGCAACAAGCACATATATATCAAGTATCACAAAATCAGAGAGTGGGTTACAGAAAAACAAATCAACATCGAGTATTGCCCTAGTGAATGCCAAGTTGTAGATATCTTTACAAAACTAATGAAGACAAAGACTTTTCTCAAGTTAAAGAAGGCGATTGGGATGACTAACCTTTGTGACTTGATTTAAGGGAGACTATGTTGTATTAATTAAATCAAGTCAAAAATCACAATAGAATAGATCCTTATTTCTTGGATAGACTTTAAATAAATGTATGGTTGTGGTTAGATCTAGAAGTGCTATTTTAGGATCAGTTTTCATTCCTACTTCTATATAAAGGCATGTATAATATAAGGTTTAATTAAATTGTTGGTACATCAACAATAAAGAGTACTGTTGTTTTCCACTACTTAAGTTTATTTTGTCCCTTCTTTAATTTAGTTATTGCTATCAAACACCTATTCAAAAGCATAATATAACTTAATTAATCAACCAAAGTTCAAAATTTTTTATTCTAAATATCCAAAAATTGAATCAATAATCGAAAAGTGAGTTGGAATTTCACTTTCACTCACTGCACACCACAACTAAAATCGCACTCTAGGTACTGAAACTGCAAATCATGATTTTTGACAAGGGACCAAGGCAATGGTAAGAAATGCATCACACTGTTCTGGTGAGAGAAGAGGGCCGATGGGCTCATTCCAAGTTGCGATATTTTCTCACAAAAATGGTGCCAATGGATAACTTAGGTTGAAGACTTTCTAAATATGTGGTCAATTTTAGTTTTCCGACGATGAACGGTGATGAATCGATCATTCAAAGTGGCGATGAGGGTTTGAGACTATTTTGGATAAAAATAGAGAGAAAAATAGATATGAATCAGACATATTTTAATTTTAATTAATATTATTATATATATATATATATATATATTATATAATATTAATTTTAAAAAATCTTAGGGAGGTCATACCTCCTCGCTACAGCACTAGCTATATCCATCTTCATCCTCATCTTGATAAAAAGAACTATCATCTTATCCCTTTGCATTTCATCTCATATTTGATCCATTGTGAGGTTTTAAATTTTTTTAAAGAGAAAAATAGTTCTTTTAAAATCCATTATAACATGATTTATTTTTCAAAATTTTACAGGTACCTTAGTTACTCAGATGTGTCAAATAAACATGCAGATGGAGAAGCATTTTAGAAAAAAAAAAGTGTGTTTTGATAAATATAAAAATATCTCTCTAACCCAACAAAGAAATTTAACCAATCTTGACCTTGTCTCTTTAAAAAAAATTAAGAAAAATAAATAAATAATTTTAATCAAAGCTGTTTTGAAGTGATACAATTTTAATTAAAACTGCGTCATCCTTAAAATAATATATCTCCAAGGTAAAATAGATTTAGACAAAGTTACACCATCTTAAAATAGTTTTAATAAATTTTGATTAAAGTTGAATAACTTGAGTTAATATTGGTGCAACTTTAGAGTAACTTTGGTGAAGTTGCTTTAAGATGTTATAATTTTAATTAAAGTTGTTTTAAGATAAAGTATATAAGAGTATTTTAGAAATTAAATTATGAACGGAGTGTTATTTTAATAAATTTTAAAAAAGAAATACTTTTTTAATGATAAAAAATAATTCAATTTGTATTTTCTATTAGCACTTTTAAAATGTAAAAAATTATTTTAAAAATTATTTAAAAAAAATTTAATTATCTTAAAAGATAGAATTCTTCTTATTAATTTGATTATTGTCTACTGCAGTAAGTCTCAACCATATCTCATGAGAAAAAAAATATTAAATCAAATATCAGGGGCTTAATTAAAATTTATTCCAATAATTTACTAGGCCCAGTATCGGCTATCGATTCCAAGGAGAAAGGAAGATTCCTCTGCCATTTGGTCCGCAGTCTAGCAATTGGTTAAGAGGGAAGGGGAGGAGAACGGTGAGGAGAGGAGAGGAGCGGCATTGGATCGAAGAGGAGAGACATGGATGAAGCTTCGAATGCTTCCTCCCCACCGCCGTCGCAGCTCTCCGCTGTCAATCGGCCGCTCATCTCTGCCATCCTCGCGTTTGCCATCGCCCAATTCCTCAAGCTCTTCACTACCTGGTACATCCTTCCTTCAATGTTTTTTCTGCCATTTTATCCTGTTTATGTCTGTAATGCCGGTCAATAATTGCGGATCCGAGCCAAATCTGTAGGGTTGTGGATTGTTCGCGCTTATTATTCTTCAGGAATTAATATTTGTTCCTCGAATGAAGGAAATTGTTGTTCTTGTCGAGGATTTGTGAGTAATAGTGGTCTTAGATTTTCTCGAGTTGGCATGCCTTATACCAAAAAGAGTTCCGATCTTTTCAGCGGAATAAGCTGCAATTTGGTTGGACTGGGGAATTTATCTGGCCATTGTGTGACACTACGTGATAAAAAAGGTTTAATTCAGATGGATACTTCAGAACCAGAAGCTTATTTCGATTTGTCTTTTGGGCAACAACATTTCTAGGCCGAAATAGTGGGGACTATCTAGTGCGATTTATTTTATTGTCAGCTAGCGCCGCGGGAAATTCATCTTTTCTTGCATAAATATATGACTAATATATGTTAGAAGTAATCTTTGTGATCTTAAATGATAAAGAGATTCATAGTGTATCCCATTGTAGCTCATCATGCCCGTTATCATAGATTAATTTAAGATATGCATATTCTATTTGTTAGCTACTGTCGGAATAGACATGTGGACTCCTCCTTTACGTGACTATGGAACAAAACTAGATGCTTATTACATGCTTACATCAAGAGCTGTTTTAAACAATACCAACCACATCTACTATAACACAAGACTGGCTCTGTTCATGTTACTTGGGGAGTCAGATCCTTTGCTGATTGGAAATCAATTCCTTCCTGTATTATATCGGAGCATTCTATGATATCCTTCCATGGAGAAATCTATTGGAAATAAAGAGTTGCACTAAAATGGAATAGACCAAGCTTGGAGATGGAAACACTGCCCGTTTCACTCTGAAGCAATTGATCATAGATGAGTAAATTGGATTTTCTTTATTAAATGAGGGCCAATATCATCGATTGTTAAAAGTTGAGAATTTTCTAAGTCCTTCCTTATTCCACTAATTCTGTCTCATACAGTGAAATTGCATTTGAATTCACTTGGAATCGCTACTCTTAGTGCCTCTGTAATTTTCCTTTGTGAATGATCCCTTTAGTTGATTATTGATGATATCAAATCAATCTAATGGATCATGGCCTCATAGGAGGCAACGATGCTCCAGATTAACAGATTTGCTTTTGAATATTACCCTTCTTTTTGGGACACTTTTACCTATAAAACCTGTTCCATTCCGATCCAAATATATTCCCTAATCAGTTTGATAATTTTGACTCCTAAGTATTGGTGAGAGAAATCGAACTATTTCTGTAATTATTCATGGTTCTGCTGTATTTTCTTTTTCTAACACATTATTGGATTTGTGACTCCTTAATTCCAAGGAAGTTTAATTCCACCAATTTCCATGCACATTGTAACACTCCTAGCTTTAAACATACACCCATTTAAAGATTTCGATAAAAATGTATTACTTGTGAGCATCATGCAATAGTTAAATGGTGTAATGGATCCTATTTCTGCTGTCAAATGGTACAACTACATCATTGACAAATGGTAAACAGAGAAAGTGTTTCAAGTATACAGGAGTGCTTTGACAAAGGTGGTTCCTTGTCACAGTATTTGTTGTCACTAATTTCTCACCTCCTTAATAGAGTAATGAATGGTGAATCCCAAGACAAATGAACTAAGAACGATAATTATTCAATATGATGATGAGACTCCTATTCCACCAGGATTAAAATAATTATCTTTGTAATCTCACGATGATTTTATGATTGTTTAAACTTTCTATTGAATAAAATTATGGCAAAGTATGGTTACATACTAAGAGCCTATAAAATTGCTTCTGCTGTTGGATATTGATTTTAAAGATCTTCCTGGACAATACAGTTAATAACAGGAAACTGAAGAAAGAGGATTGACTTCCTTTTGTTCATTCTCTGCATTAACTCCCTACAACCCCACTAACTCTCAATCAAGTTCTCTAACCAACATTAAATAGTTTTTACCTATAAGACAGCAGAGATTTTTAAACTCTGGATTCTGGTTAATCATTGAACCTTATGGAGTGTAACTGATGCAATCAAATACATTATTTTTTTTCTTTAAATAAATTTGCTTAACAGAATAAGCCAGTACTCATTATAAATTTACACTTACAAAAATTAGTGCTTTTAGTTTAGTGAACTCAATATATTATGTACTGACTCTTAGGAGATTATAAGGCATATAAAAGAGTCTACATTTACATCGATTCAATGTTGGAATAAGATTCATTTTGTTAATTTCAAATAGCTGGGTCTAACACAACTTGTGCTCTTTAATAGTCAACTTTCAATGCCATTTTGTTTTTTACGTTTCTATAATTCAATTTATATCTTTTTAATTTTATGTAAATCATTTAGGTACCATAGTATGTTTCCTGCTTAATCACATATAGAAATTGAGTTTGATAATAAAAATGTACCTATTCACATATTATCTCTGTACTTGTTTGGGATCTAAATGTCACGCGTCTTGAGTGATCCCCCTTTCCTATGGTTGGAATGACCACTCCATTGACGGGACAATTCTATTGGCATGTCTCTTATGTGAAGCAAAGGGTTATGCTCCAAAAATGCTAGATAAAGTTCGAAGCACATAAGAGAAATCATATGTTAATAAAATACCAATATGTTGAATACAATTAGTTTAAAAAAAGAATACAACATGCAACCTTTAACAACACAATGTTTTCTAGCAGTAAAAATATTATAGCATATTTAAACACAAATAAATACAGTCATCAAGGTATTTAAAGCAACAAAAGAACTCAAAGGAAACTCACTGAAATTTTAATTTGAATATTTGTAGTGTTTTAAACCAAAGGTAGTAAAGTGCCTAATGACCTAGCTTAATGTCTCTATTAGTCTTGGGTTGATATAGACATGGTTTGAAATCTCATACCGTGTCGGACAAAACGGTCAAAATGTATCATTCTAGTAAATTATCAAAACTCGATACCACTTGAAACCAAGGTTTGCAATCTAGAACTGTGCCGTAGTTTCGATCTTTGATCGGAAAGATACAATTTTAGTATTGTGCCGACGCTTCAATGCATGGTGTCACTGATAGGTTGGAGGTTGAAGGACGAAGGAGATAAAGCAAAGGAAGGAGATATTGTCTAAGATGAATGGTATCGAGTTTTGGTGTTTACCGAAATGATATGTTTCGACCTTTTTTTTGTCGATCCCACCTAGTGGGATAAGACTCGGTTGTTGTTGTATATGTTTCAACCTTTTTTCTCAGCATGGTACAAGATTTAAAACCGTGTTCGACATAGACAATGTTTCCTTTCTATGTTTCATCTGCTTCTTCATTCAATTCCAATCCATTACCGGTATTATGTATCAAAACATCGGCATGATAATGAAACAATATCGTTCCAGTTAAAGATCGAAATTTCAGTATGACTCAAGATTTTAAACCTTAGATATAGAGGAAAAAACTAGGGGTGGAATTATCTGTAAATTTGGTAGAAGAGCCCCTCAAGGAAGCTAAATAAAATAGGTAAACAACTATTAACAAAAGGGTAAATTTATTATATCTTATCATTTTTTGTATATATGACAATTCCCATTTATACTATCTATATTCTTAGACTGGGAAATATGAAGGTATCTAATAAAAAAGTGCACATTACCCATGTCATTTGAGGAGTCGCTTTGGTCATTAGGCTGAAGCTCTATCTGATCTTCAGCTCAATGTTGAACTAATAATATCTTTAGTCGTGCAATCTCTATTTAGGAAGCACCCAACAATTTATTTTCACAACAAGGTCTTTGATACCAAGTTGATAGAACCCGCGTCCTATCTTGTGGAAAATTGAAGAAAAAATGGGAACGAGGATGGGGTGATCACTTCGAGGGGATCGACCTCCAATAATCAAGTAGAATTGATTAATCAAAAAAAAAAATTGCTTGCTCTACCTTCTGTTTAAGCCTTCTTGCCAAAGTTGAGTCTTGAAAATTATTGGTGCTTCCTGAGTCTATAAGTATCGTCACTGATTGTTTTTTAATGAATCCTTTTACCTTCATCGTTTGCGGGGTTTGAAGCCCTTCTAAGGTATGAACTGATATGGTCATAGAGTCATCTTGTACTTCATCGATGTCTTCTTGCATTTCACCTTCATCATCTTCTTCCTCAGAGTTCTCTATTGGTTCAATCATCAATAGCCTCTTTTGCTTACATTGATGACCACGATGCCACTTTTCATCACAATGCCAACAAAGTCTTTTTGCCATTTGTTCTTTTGTTAGTTTGCGAGTTGTTGAGAAACGAGGTGTATTTTCATGAATTACCTTGTTATTTCTTCTTCCTTCCTCATTTATCTTTTCTTCTTGTAGTCGTGCAAATGATAAGGCTGCCTTCATGGTGCGGGGTTGATTCATTTTCACTTCTCGTCGTATGTCAAGGTAAAGTCCTTCAATAAAAGTGTCTAATAATTGCTTTCAGACCAATCACGAGATAAGTACCATGGTTCCCATATGCCACAATGTAATCTTGTGTGATCCTTGAGTATAATATGACCAAACTAACATCGACCTCGGTACTTGAGGGACTCCCTATAGTCTCCTAGTTCAATGATAGGGAAACCCGATGATATTAGTTAGAAGGCATGGAAGCATCTATGTCCATGACTTCTTTAAGATCTTGTGAATTTACATAAATACCATAACCCCCAAATGGCACAATGTAACTACTATCTGATTGTTAGTTAGGTCTAGTATGACCCAACTAACATTGCTCTCAGTGTGCAAAGGTCTCTATAATCTTTTGGCTTAATGCATGGTTTTCCTATATGCACTAACTTATTCTCTAGTTATAGATACTATTATATCATCATTTATATTTAAATAAATTTTATTTATTTTATTGTTACTAACCAAGTCTTTTTTAATCTTCCTCTTCTTCAATTGATGTGTACATTTGTTATAGTTTCACATTGTCTAACTGGAGCCTTTATTGATCGTCTAAGTACGTGTTCATATCATCTTAAACGTGTCTCCCAGAGTTTTCTCTCAATTAATGCAACCCTAACTTTCTTTTTAATATTTTTATTTTTTATCCTGTCCATCCTTGTATGCCTGCAAATCCATTTTAATATCCTCATCTCTGCAACTCTCATCTTTTTCTCATGTGTTCGAGTTATAGCCCAACATTCAATTCCATATAACATAGTAGGTCTAATCATTATTTTGTAAAATTTTCCTTTAAGTTTTAGAGGTACTTTACGATGACACAGAACAACTGACGCTCTCTTCCATTTTAATCATTCCTTTTGTATCTATGTAAGATATCTCTTTCAATCCCTCCATCCTTTTGCAAAATAATCATAAGTACTTAAAACCTAAATTTAAATTCTATATACTCTGTCTTTACTCTACTAAGTTAAAGACCTTTCACTTCTAGCATTTTTTGTCAAGATTTGAGTTTAACATTTACTTCTTCACATGTTTCATCTACCAAAACAATATTGTCTGCAAATAACATAACTTAAGCACCACGGTACCATATTTGAATGTGTCTTCTGACTCATATAAGATTGAAATAGACTTGATGTATATTCTTTGGCATTGTCACTTCGTAGTGAATATCATCTTTCTGCACTTAAATTTTGTATGACCTGGTTTGCGACAATAGTGACATATAATATCACTAGAATTTAATGTCCGAGTTTGAGAAATTTGTGAGTCTCTTCCTCTGTATGATTTTGGAGCTACTTCCAAATTTAAGAACAAATTTCATGTAAACTTTATCAACGAAAAGTCAAGACGAGACCAGAGTGGAGCCTCTCAGAGATCAAAAACTGTTGTCCGTGAAGACGTTTCTGAGCCGGCAAAACCCTTCTTTTTGAAACACGATCTAAATCAGCAGCGACAAAAGAATCAGCAGCGACAAAAGAAGGTCCAACGCCAAGGGGATCTAACAGATCGATGGCAGCGCTCCAACACGGCAGAGATCGAAGCTTCGTGAAACAAGACGGCCGCAGAAGGAGGAGTCGAAGGCCCGGTGGTGCTGAGCAGCGAGGAGATCCCCGGCGAATAAGGCCAGGCCTTGCGGAACCACCCGACAAACTGATCGTTATCCACAAGGGGTCGAATTCCACAGAATCTGTATCGCAGGAGACCGAGAGGGCTCGACGACGAACCTGTTAGCGCTGCCCGAGCCGGACGCTGAGAGGGAGCAGACACGCGGAGGGCTTGGAACAGGGGAGAAGAACAGGGACATGCAGGAACCTGGTAGCGCGGCTTACCCCACGAAGTAAGCCGCGCTGTCGGAGGATTTGGTGACGGAGACAGCGCGGGAGGAAACAGCGGCGGGGCTGCGAGCGGAGCCGAGGGAGGCGCGGGATAAGGTGCGTACGATTCCGAATCGCGTTGCAAACTTGGACAGGCGGAGTCGCAGGGGCAGAATGCAGGCAGCGATCGCGTGGGTGGGAAGCGGCAATTTCTCATACATATTCTTAATTAGTTCAATATATATTATGCTAACACCTCTATTTTCTAGAATTCTCCATATATTTCCCTTGTGACTCTATCATAAGTTTTTTCTAGATTGACGAATACCATATGTAAGTCTTGATTCTAATCTTGATACTTTTCAATTAGTTGTCTAAGAAGATTTATAACTTTTATTGTCGATCTTCTAGGTATAAATCCAAATTGATTTTCGATCACCGTGGTTTCCTTCGTTAGTCTTTTTCTATTACTCTTTCCTAAAATTTCATAGTATGACTCATTAGTTTAATACCCTTATAATTTGCACAATTTTGTACATCTCTTTTAATCTTATATAAGGGAATTAGAGTACTTACTCTCTACTGATTGGACATTTTTTTTAGTTTTTAATATCATATTAAATAACTTTATAAGTCATTCAATATTTTGTTTCCCTAGACATTTCTATACCTCTATCAGAATATCATTTGGTCTAATTGTTTTTTTAGTTTGCATTCCATTTAAAACTTGTTCTACTTTTGAAGTTTGAATTCTACGATAAAATTTAAATTTCTATACTCATTTGACCTATTTAAATTACCTAAGTTAAATTGGTCACCTAAACCTTCATCAAAAAGTTTATGAAAATATCTTTTCCATTGCTCTTTTATTTTTTCATAATTTACTAGTACTCTATTACATTTATTTTTAAAACATCTTATTTGAACAAGATCTCTTGTCTTTCTCTCTCGCTCGCTTTAACTATTCTGTAAATGTCTTTTTTCCTTTCTTTTGTATCCAAATTTCGATATAAGTGTTTCAAAGTTTTATTCTTAGCTTCATTCACTGCTTTCTTGACTTGTTTCTTGGATATTGTACAATTTTTTAAGTTTCTTCGTTCTTACAAGTATATAATACCTTATAGGCTGTTCATTTTTTCTTCACTTTCTCTTATACTTTTTCATTCCATCACTAAGATTCTTTATTTTGTGGTGCGCACTCCTTTGACTCACCGAGTACATTCTTAACTACTATTTTTAATTTTGATACCGTCTTATCGTATGTCATATTCGAATCGTCGTATATTTCTTCTAATACTTATACTCCTACCCTCTCCTTAAATATGTTTTGCTTTCTATCCTTTAATTCCACCACTTAATTTTAGGAGTCATGCATATTTTCCTTCTATTAATATTATACTTGATATTTATCCAACGCTACTAATCTATGTTGGGTAGTTAAGTTTTCTTCAGGGATGATCTTGCAATCTTTACAAATCTTTTTATCCTTCTTCCTAACTATAAAAAAGTTAATTTGCGATTTATTATTCTCACTTTTGAACCTGAACAACTGGTCTTTTTTTTAATGTATTAGTTAGTATAAGGTCATATGCTATCGCAAAATTCAATATAATTTTTTCCTTCTTCATTTCTTATTCCAAACCCATAACACCCATGCACCTTATTATATTTCTCATTTTTCACTTCTACATGTCTATTTAGATCTCCTCCTATTAAAATTATTTTGATTGGCAAAATATTTTGTAATATCTCATATACGTTGTTCTAAAATCTAGATTTGGTGTGTTAATCTAATCCTACTTGAGGTGCATATATGCTAATTATATTAATAGTTTCTTTCGTCATTACTATTTTGAGAGTTATAATCCTATCTCCCTTTCTAACTACTCCTACTACTTCATCTTTTAGCAAACTATCGACAACGTTACT
The DNA here is from genome assembly GCF_044706935.1 of Curcuma longa. Lineage (NCBI taxonomy): Eukaryota > Viridiplantae > Streptophyta > Magnoliopsida > Zingiberales > Zingiberaceae > Curcuma > Curcuma longa. The sequence goes on along the minus strand of NC_133875.1, from coordinate 8,746,869 downwards.
TAATTCATTTTTTATTTTACTCCTTCCTATGTACCATAACTTAAAAATCGAATTCTCTATCATCTTTGTCTTATCTCTTATCCATTTTGTCTCTTGTATACATAAAATATTAATTCTTCTCTTAATCATCGTATCTATTACCTCTATTACTTTACTAGTGAGTGTTCCTAGATTTCATGTTCTAAATCTTAGATAATTAGATTTCATATAATATTTGTTTTTACCTAACCTATGGTGTGTGAACTTTTACAAATTTAACACTGTACCCGAGTTCTCATAGAGATATAGCGGTCCTTGCTAAGACATGGAGTCTGCAACGTGTTCCTTACGGGGAATATCCTAGCATTAGCACAATAGTTTGATAGATCTATTCATTGAATATTGTCTGAAAGTTCATGTTGGCTGACAATCTAACGCCAACTCTCACCATTTTTTCAATCGAGATTGGGACCGACTTTGGCAGGTTTATAGATGACACATTATTACCAAATCCTTAAGGTTAGTGTATGCATTTTTCGGTATCATCTTATATTTCAAGTCTTTAATCATACTAAATAATTAAGTTAAATAAGAAGTCTAAGCATGTGTGCAAATTATTGTTAAATAAGAGGTCTAAGCCTGATAACCAAATATGTCATATATGTATAACTGTATAAGGAAGCCAAAAGTATATCAGATGGTCTCGAAGTAAGATGCTTCAATCTAATTGTAGCCTCAAGAGCATCTTTAGGAGCTTTTTCTTCTCATGAACAAGACCAAAAAATAGCTTGGAGATCTATACCTGTTTGATATTTCTCAAACCTACATTATAATGTGATTGATTGTCTCTCCAGTTATGACAGTTCAGCATAGAGATCCCCACATGCATTGACCTATGTTTAGGCCACTATGCTACAGTTTGCAATTATGTTCTTATAGTTTGACTCAAATTAGAGCATATAATGATCCAGATTTTGGGAGTCATCTGTGTTCCAATTCCACAAGATGTTTATACGAGGACATTGAAGATTGAAGGCATCTCCCATATCCATAGTGCCATCTAAACTGTCAATAATTGGATTTGTTTATCTCATTCAATTGTCATCTAACAAGTCTCATGGTGGTAGTGAAGATCGTTGGCAGAACTGTGATGGTCATACTAGTGGATTGGACAAGCCTCAATGTAACCGTTATGGAAAATTAGATGTGTTAAGGATATCTTCTACTCTTCATGGATATACACTATGTTATCCTCTATAGACTGTCTATATGGCACAATCAGCTATAGGTACTCAAGATGGTTCATCGACTCCCATCCCCTATAGTTGTAGCACTATGATCATACTTCATATTGAGTAACATAGTGGTCTTCTTGGGCTCCAAGCCTCTTCCTTATTAGAAGTTGTTTTATGTTATAAAGGTACTTCTAGCTTGTTTGGCACATTCCACTCGACCTTCTACTTGGTCCTTGATTTAGGCACTTAAACATACATTTGGTACTTCATTCGCTTACCACTATCATGCTTGCTTGTTCTTTCACATTAGCAAAAGGCATTAGGTAGGTTTCCATTGCACTATTTTTATCTATTTATCTTGATTTTCCTTTAAATTTATTATCAGTTAGTAAAGTTAGCTTACTAACATTTTAAATTATTACATAATATTTACTAGTAAATCTGTTTTGTTCAAGATTCATAACTAGAGAAGGTGATTGACGTTGAATATGAGTCAGACTTTATATTGACTGATTGTGTCACCTTGATTATGCTCTTGTGGATGAGAACTAATTACCCTATCCCCATCTCTTTTAGGTGACACTGTTAGTTTTCACTATTGTCATAGCCACCTTAGTCATTTGACTCTTTTTAATCTTCAGAAGGTGATTCCTACTTTCTTTCATAGTATGTCTTGAATGTGAGCTTGTCACTTGGAAAATATATTTGATGTATCTTTCTTATTAGTTTTCATTGTGGTTTAAGCATCAAGCCATGGCAGACTGCATGACTGATACTACCATTTTGCTCTTGCATTGAGACACAGAGATATCGGTATGGACAATTCATCTAAATCATTTGAGGGAGGGGAAGCTAAGACAAGGAAGAAATAGATAGAGTTGCAGATGAGAAGACATTCCTAGTTGAGGGAGGAGGAACTACGAAGGTGAGTAGAGAGGAGAAGGTGAGTAGGGAATGGTGGTAAGAAGTTGCAATCGTGATTGAGTGGTAGAGTCGCAATTACAACTTGCATCATGTGGGGGAATCGTTGTGACGACTTCTTCCCTAATTAGATATTCCACATAATCAAATAACTATATAACACATATACATTAATTGATATAACTATATATATTAATATATAATTATACTAAGTAACATGTATGTTGTTAGTTGATATTATATTTATTTACATTTACTCTTACGCTCTGTTTGGGAGGAGGTGGGGGAAGGGGACGAAAGGGTAAATAAGGGGAAGGAGAATTTTTTATTTCTGTTTGGGATGGAGTGAGTTAAGAAGGAGAAGGAGAGAGAAGGGTAAGCTTTACCTTTACATGCTCATGAATCGTTATAATTTTTTACACTCCGATTTGGGGTGAAGGAAGGGGAAGGGAAATTCAAAAATATTTTATTCTAATTTTATTTTTATTTTAAAATATTAATTCTCAAATTAATTCATTTGTTTAGGTATCTCATCTTTGCGTCGTCGCTCCTCACACAATGCGCGTCGTCATCGTCCAGTGTCCAACCACTCGCATTCCATGACATCGTCGCCGACCCTCACCGTAAATCTCTTCGAGGACAAGACTCAAGAGGATAGAGACAAATAATCTTAATCTTCTTCTTCTCCTTCAAGGACAGGAACTATCCAAAGAGCATGCGTTGCCTATTTTAGGACCTTCCATATCCCAGCTTCTACATACAATATTGACAGAATTTTATAGTTTCTCATCCGTCTTCTACATGCGTTGTCTTTTTTAAGAAGTGAGGGTATTTTTGTAACTTTATATATTTAACTTTTATTCTCCTTCCTTTCCTCTCAAACGAGATAACACATGTTACATTAATAAACCTTCCATCCCTCCCAAACAAGGAGAAAATAAATACTTTACTTTCTCTCCCTTTCCCTTCCTTCTCCTCCCTTATTCTTCCGTTAATGAACTTTCTCTCAACCCATCCAAACAAAGCGTTAGAAGGAAATAAGTCTTGAGACCTACCGATACAATATAATATGGTACCAAAATAGTATCATTCTAGATAGAGACCAAAACTTGGCACGACTTGAGATTTTAAATCTTAATTTTCATAAAGTATTTTGCATTAATTTTGATATTTAAGGTCCTAGTCTAGTTCTAAACATGGTTCAAAATTCTTCATTACCCAAGAATAACTTGATTTTTCTTAATAAAAGATTGTTGTAAAGTTTACTCTCCAATTTATTGTATCTATTTTAGGTGTTAATAAGTGATAGTGTTAAGAAATATTCTTTTCTCCTTTTAATACCTTCTCTTTTGTTAGGGCATTCTTTATCAACCATCTCACTCTCATACAACCCAAAGAATGGTTTAATTGAAAGAAAGAATTTGTCACTTTGTTTGAAATTACTAGTACACTTCTTATTCACATAAGGGTTGCATTAGGTTTTTGAATGAAGTTGTTATTAATGCATGCTATTTTATAAACAAGATGTCCTTTTCTTTATGGCTAGGTTCACCTCACTACTTTGCTTCTGCATGATAGTGTATCTTGTCTTTCACCTTAGGTATGTGTTTTTTCTAGTTCTTATTTTTAGACAGAAAAGCTATTATCTAGGACAATGAAGTGTCTTCCTTGACTACTTTAGATCACTAAAGGGATACCATTGCTACTCTTCTAAATTACATTGTCTTATGTTTTCTAATTTCACCTTCTTTGACCCCTCATTCTTTACAGGCTCCCCATCTAAAGTCTGTGATTGAGATGCTCCTAGTTCCTGTGCTTTTATCCATTCTATTTCTTCTCTTGGTAGATCGCTAGCACTTGATGTCATACACTGCACAAGCTAAGCTTGTTGTGAAGCTAGCTTATATACAAAAACCAACATACCTTTGATTATGTACAAAAAGGGCAAGCAATGTAAAAACACATATCAAGCAATAAGAGTAGAAACAATTATGAAAAGGTAATTCTTTTTTTTTCCAAAGATTTCATGATTATATCATCTACTTCATAAACTTAATTATGCACAAAGTTCTCTTGGTAGATTGCTAGCACTTGATGTCATACACTGCACAAAGTAAATGTGATGAAACAAACAGGAAACACCTAACTCAAATAAAAAGAAATCCTCCAATTTGACCATTTCGACACATACATAACCTCAGAATGCACTCTTATGCACTATCACACTCAATCTACAAGAAATGCATACCAACTCTTAACTACAACTTCAATCATGAAGATAAAATCATAGAAGAACCCCATATCACTTGGAGAAATCCTCGGCTAGTTAGATACTAGAAATATAGGTTATATTAATTTTCCCAATTTCTTTTCTGTTTCAATGGTAACATTCCCTTCAGCATTAAGGCATCCACATCTTTGTTTGAGAGAAAAAAGGACAACCATATAATCCATTGTAATCTGAGTACAATATTCCAGTAACTCTTCTAGCTCTTCCAAGTTCCTTGTCTCACATTTGTGACAATACCAACTATTAATATACGATTTTCTGACAACCCTCTCAGCCAGTGTTTTGTTGTGTGCATTGTTGTATACTTTTTAAACCTGCATGCCTTTGCATATAAGGTCACCATCCTTTACAAAACATTCAACCTTCAAGAAACAGTTGACAACCTTATTAAATATCATTTCTACAAGAACAATTCCTACATCATCTTCCTTTCCTTTGCAATGAAGCGAACTTCTACTTTCATGCCTTTTGGAATAGTGGCCAGCAAGTCACCTCTCCTTGATCGTCAACATCTTCTGAGCAAGCAAGGGAGATGAGGGCCTTGAGATCATAGGTGAGTTTGGAAGTGGTAGAAGTGTCACTTGTTGTCCACTTTCATTGGTGCTCCTCGTGCGAGGATAGGGCAGCAGCGAAAAGGGAAAAGTGGTGGGTGGAGGCCTGAGTTTCTACATAAGAGAGAGAGAGAGAGAGAGAGAGGGAGAGAGGGAGGGAGGTACTCACCTACGAGAGAGAGAGAGAGAGAGAGAGAGAGAGAGGGAAATAGGAAGAGACGATGGTGGTACTGCTTGTGATGAAGAGGGAAGAAATTAAAGCACTGGAATGGGAAAAACAAATACTATAACACTAGAGCCTCCGCCACTATATAGTAGATAGCACATGACTTCGTTGCACAAATGACACCATTCCTCTCCAATCTAAATCTACCTATTGCTTTCCAAAAAGATCATAGTTGCTCTACCTCTCATTTTATTTTTTTATTCCCTATCTTATATGCTTCACATATCTATTTTGCATTTATTTTTTCTTTGACTTCCATTCTATTCCTAAGACAGATATATTGAGGAAATACACGCACTACATTCTAATACCTCTTTATGCTTGCAAGTCTACAACATATTACAAATGGGTATTCATGGTGAAAATATAAAATCACCTATAGGCATTGTGACTTGGTCTAAGTCTTGGTTAGAGGCTAAGAGATATACTTAGGTCCAAGGATTAAAATCTCGTGCCGAGCCGGTCGAAACGGGCGAAACATTTCGTTCCGCCCGCCGACCGGCACTGGCACGAGCCGGCACCAGCACAGCCGCCGGAGTAGTCGCCCGACCCCGGCGACCGCACCGGAGTGATCGCACAACCCCGACGGCGGCTCCGGACTAGTCGCGAGAACCTACGGCCGCCGCACCCGAACGGATCGCAGAGCCCTCCAGCGCGGCCGCGGGGTCGCACGACCACGGCGGCCTCGCCGGAGGGGTCGCGCGACCTCAGGCCTCGCCGGAGGAGTCGCGCGACCCCTCCGGCGCGGTCGCGGGATTGCGCGACCTCGCGTGCCGAGATCACGCGCGTCGGGGGAGGGAGGAAAAGTTTGGATTTTTTAATTAAAATGTTAATAATTATTTTAATTAAATCCTAATAAAATTATATAATTAATTATATATGTTATTTATTTTATTTAAATTCTAATAATTTTTTATTTATTTTCTCATCAACTCCTAACCTAAATAAATAATCAACCCTAACCTAAATAAATAATCAAATATATTTTTTAAAATTCTAATATATATAAATTTATTTAAAATTATAATAAAGTTTTATATATTCCTAAAACCTTCTAGGCCGCGATGCTGCGACGGCCTCCACGGGCTATTACAGCGGCAATTTTTTTTAATTTTTTGATTTAGTTAATTTTTTATTTTTTAAATATATATTTTTTTTAAAAAACAAACTATTATTAATAGTTATAAAATAAATAATTTTAAAAATTAATAATATATTTATAAAATAATTTAATTTTTAAAAATAATTTTAAAATTAAATATAAATTTAAAATAATCTAAACTTTTAAAGAAAATATAATTCTTAAACATTTCAAATAAATTTTTTAAAATTAAAAATTTACAAATACATTCAAAAAAATAATTTAAAATTTTTAAATAATTTTATAATTATTTTTAACCTTTCAAATCATTTTATAAATTTAAATTTAAATTTTAATTTTAAGAGAAAACATTGAAATATAAATTCAACATTTCAACATATAAAACATATTTAATAATCAAATATTAATAAAATTAATATATATTTATATTTAAAATTTAAAAAATACCGAAACTATATCGGCACGGCACGATACGATACCGAAACCGTATCGTTCCGGTCCGGGACCGAAACCTCGGCACGGGTCGAGATTTTAAACCTTGCTTAGGTCTATAGAGTAAATTACCTAGATATCTTTTACTTGTAACTAAGATTGCTTCAGTCCAATTGTTCTTAACCTTGGTAACTATATTTCCCCCTTTGCCAATTGGATATCAAGAATGGAAGAATACTTTTCTCCATAGTAACCCCATGAAAAAGGTACACATGGAATAATTGTTGGGTTTGTTGCTTAGGGATAATGATCTTATTATATGAAATTAGCTAGACTCTTTCAGTTTGAGATCACTAGAAGTCTCTGATGATTTAATATTTTATGTTGGGAAGTAAAGTCTCTTTATTGCCTTCGCAAATCATATTGACTGAGTGTGATTGGTTAGATTTGAGGGTCCATATTGTGATAAGTTTAAGGTATCTTTTATTGGTTCCTAAAAAATGCTGCAAGGAAAAGTCTCTTTGTATCAAGATTGAAGTCACATTCTAATTGGGTAGGTTCTCCCATAAATAGAGTATGAATATTGGGTTATTTCTTATTTTAAGAGATAATTTCTTAGAAGAGCAAGGAGCACATTGTCATAGCTAGATTGAGTGTAAAAGTAAATGTATGATTATGGCCATAGTTGTATGAGAGCTTATTTGGGATAAACAATTGATGACTGAGTTAGAACCTGGTTTTAAAGAGACAACAAACTTTTACTGTGACAATCAAGCCATTATGCACATAGTCTCCAGTTAGTATTCTAGGAGAGGACACAAAGATTTAACTATACTTTGTCAAAGAGGAGGAGGCGGAGGTGACGGAAAGAAGTTGGAGTCTATTAAAATTAACACTATTTATCAACACTAATTAGAATGTTTTCTAATTAAATCCTTAGGTCACAAGATCAAGTGCATCAACAAGCTAGGGTTTTCATAGCTTTGAGCCACCTTAAGGGAATGTTAGGGACCTAAATATCAGTACTAAGGACCTATATTTGAATAATAAATATTATAGGGATTAAAGGTGTAATATTATGATTATATATATATATATATATGTGTGTGTGTGTGTGTGTGTGTGTGTGGAAGGAACTATTTGAAATAATTAACCCTAATCTTTCTTAATTACATGACTAAATTTGTTTTACTAGATAATCGAGAGCTGATATGATTTTTTGATGTTAACGTATATTGTAGTTTTAAATTTCTAACTTAGAATTTAGTGTTGTGTTAAGCATTCTCCATCTTAGACATGCAGGTATAAGGAAAAGAGATGGGACTCCAAAAGGTTGCTTGGATCTGGTGGAATGCCTTCATCACATTCAGCAACTGTGGTAGCTCTTGCTGTGGCTATTGGTCTTGAACAAGGCACCGGTGGTTCTTCATTTGCTCTGGCTGTAATTTTAGCATCCATTGTATGTATCGTGCTGATCATTTATTTTTTCGTTCAAAATTCTTTATTCTAGTGGACAATTAGCAATAAAATTAATATCTCTCTTTTTTTAAGAAAAAAGAATTGATTGTTGTCATGCTTGCTATTACAATTTCAAGTTGATGTCTTGGTGTGGTGTGGTACCTGGTTTGGGCTTGGGTTCGGTTCATGATCTGGCTACCAAGATATACCCCTCAATGTACATGTGTATTTCATGAAACTGATATGTACCTCCTATAGTCATCCTCGTCACTGAAATTTTAAAACTATGCTGGTTATATATTTCTCTTGCAGTTTCCAACTTCACCATTCTTATGAAAGTAGCTGTCTCACATCACTTGGTTGTGCACGGACTTATGCTTTTTGAAGTAGGTATTGAATGAATTAGATAACGATGACAGAAGTTGTAAACAAAGGACTAAGCATAGTTAAAAGGTTAAAAGTTTGTGCCAGTCTACATAGGCAATATGCTCTGTTTCAACTGTGCATCAAAATCAAAACCAACTAGCACCAGCGAAAGTTACAAGTTCTTCTGCCCATCCCGTCTATGCTAACTGTGCCAAGCCTATGTATGTTTATACTGGGCAATACAAATTTAATTTTGGCCATAAGAACAAGGCAAACTTAAACCCCATGTAACCAAATTTAAGTCATTCAAAATTCAAATCAAAAAATCAAACCCAGGTCAATCCAATTTCAGAAAATACTTAATTAAAATTACAACTTGGGTTAATTAGAGATTTGGATGTGACAATAATTGTATATTTTAAAATATTAATCATATAATAAAGGTGCCTAATTGTATAGATTAGTTTTACATTAAGTAATTAATGCAAGACTGTCATTCTAATAAGACATTTGTATAAATACTCTTTACTAGTAAGGTATATATATTATTGTTTTTAGAGTAATCAAATTAAATGAAAGGGATCAAAGGGCGTCCTCAAGTAGGGCTGAGTATTTAGTTAAAATTGAACCGAATCGAACTGAATCAATTGAAATCGAACCGAACTGAACTAAATTTTTTCAAACCGGTTGAATTTTCAAATAAAAACCGAACCGATAAAATATCGGTTAATTCGATCAAAAATTGAATTAACCGAAATAATCAATTAGTTAGTTCACTTACTTAAGAATTTATCAATTATTGTTTTTATTTCGATTAATTCGGTTTAACTGAATAAGGAATTTTAAAATCAAAACCGAACCGAATTAACTCATTTTTTTAGAAAAAAATCGAAATTCCAAAATAACTGAATCGAATTTTTAAATTCAATCGATTTGGTCGTTTGTTCGGTTTAACCAAACTTTTGCTTACCCCTATCTTCAAGCTAAAACCATGTTGGCACTGTCTGACAGTGCTAATATGTGTTGAAACGGCATGGCTCAACACCAGGATGATGTCATTCTAGTTGATATCCACATTGGTATTGAAAATTTAAACCTTGACACTAAGTAGAATATTCTATTTAGCTATGTCTCTTTCTGACAGTGTCAAAGCATTGGAAAAAGAATAGCAGCAAACAATTACTCGATTTTTTCTATCTCAGTGTCCTTTTCATATCCACCCTCAATTGTTGACCTAATTTAAGCATCACCAATAAGTAGTGCACTCAAAACCAGGCAGCCATGTCTGGCCACTACTGAGGTCTGGATTTGAAAGAAAGCATTCATGAGGAGAATCACATAAGTCGAACCAAATTAGTTATTTTCTATATCCACATTTCCTTTTTCTCTTGATTGATTGGTAGATCCATCTAGTATCATATTTTATGAGCATGTTTGACTATATCCCATCATTCTCTTTGTACAAGTTCATTGAACCACAGAGACTGACTCAATTATTTACTATTCTTCAGGTTATGTATGATGCATCTGGGATTAGACTGCATGCTAGTCGACAAGCTGAGGTGAATCTTGAAATTATCTATACTTTTTTTGTATTTAGTAAATGTTTAAGAATGTTGAGGGGTATAAGTTTAATCTCGCATCTTCTTTAGGGCATTCATGATCTATAGGTTATAACAGTTCGCTTGTGAATTCAATGGCAAACAATTGGAATGGTAATTTTGATAGTGAATACACACATAGCAATGTTATGGATATGGCCAAGAAGATAAAGTACATTTTGAATATTTTCCTCTTTATTTGATTGCGTCCTTTAGGTGTAGTCGGCATTTTTTTGTTTTATCTATTGACATTGATGATTCTTCCTTCAGTACTTGTATTTCACCACATTGCTCACAAAGTAAGAACCAAAAAAAAAAAAAAAAAGGACGAATCTTTAAGTGCAAAAGTTTGCCTCCCTAGTGATTTGTTTGGTTGCTTACATATTCAAGTTTGCTTCCATGTTAGCACTTTTTTGAGCACACTAAGGTCCTTAAGAAAGTAAAAATGATAATGTCATCAAAATTTTGAAATTAATTATGGAAGATCTATAACAATATAGAAATTAAGAATGAGGAAAAAGATATTTATGGCTAGGAAAAGGAAATGTAGAGTTTAATTCATATAAGATGCATAAAGATGAAAACCAAATGATTGTTATTGATAATAATGCAAATAAGGAAATTGGAACAAAAGACCTACACCTACACTATTAAATTAGAAATTTAAGGAAATCTTGTTTTAGTGATGGAAAATTAAGTATAAGAATCATAACTTTGTTTATAACATTAGTCTATGAGATCAAATGGGCTTGGATAAATTTTAAAGAAAATGATGGTGGGTGAAAAGTGGATGTTGAAATGATTCCTATTAAAGCGAAAATGTGTTTAGGAGATCAAGGTATAATTTAGTCAACTAAGAAGATAAGGATACAGTAGGTAATCTAAGATTACATTAATTAAATCTATTCTTTCAAACACCTACAAAAATTAAGTTCGTCTTTTCACCAACTTTTATGTCCTTGTCATCTGTGAAGATTTCTTAACCACCATGAAACTGTTGGAGACTCCTATTGGAGCAGGTCATGGATGAGATGTCTGCTCCTTTATCATGAGAAGTATAGGAACTCGTCTATCCTCCTATTGACGTACCCCTGTATCTTTATGGTTGGGTATTTATAGTTAAATATATTTATAATGGTAAAAATTCACTATGATGTTGTGGGATAATCGGTATGCTTGGATGCAATCTTCAGACTTTTCAGTTATATAAAATATTTATGGTCAGAACATGATGAATTTTAAGATTACTCTATATTATCAAAGGTTGGTGAGACAAATCATTATTTCACAAGTTACAAGGCCATCTTTTACAACTGATTATGGGTTAGTTTGTCTAGAGGCCTAATAATTGTCATTGTGAAACAACAGTGAGAATCATTTAGTATAATCTAAAATGAAAAGTTTACAAGGAGCATGGATAGTAAAATGTCAATATGTTTAATGCCGATTTTGTTGGACCTAGTATTGCCAGAATATCCATTACGAGATTCTATCTTGGAGAAATGTGAAAAAGCAAAAAAAAAGCTAAATGAGGTAGGATGAAGTAGTGTTGAAATAGAACATAGGGTAATGACACATGCAACATGTGAGATATTGTGGATTTGTGGATAAAGGCCTTTCTTGGGGATCTTGGCTTCAACATAATAAGACTAATGAATATAACACTGGGAATTAGTCAACCATCAAGATTGCAAGCAATCCAAACACCAAAAACATTGAGGTAGAATGTCACTTTATCTATGATGCAGTATGTCTTAGAGAATTAGTGCTCCATATACTTCTTTGGAAGAACATTTTTATCTAGCCTATTGTTACTTCTCTATATATTTTTATCTAACAAGTTAGCTATGATGGATATCTATGCTCTATCTTTGGGAGTGGTAGATAGAATTAGTCATCTTTAGGTCTATAAATATAGGTACAAGGATTATAATCCTATTTGATTATAATTTGATATGAAAAGTTTAGTAACTAGTCATCAGACTTCTATGAAAGCGGGTCCATGGCTAGCATACACACAAAATCCATTGGAAAGGGATTGGTACAAGATCCACAAATTCAAGTATCAGGTTTTCTGAATCTGAGAAGGGAATGAATCTTTCAATTTTCTGGAGAACAAATGACATAAACTGAAGTTCAAAAAACCTAAATGTTCAACAACTCCAGCAGCTTGAACACATATTCAACACAGTTAGATCTATATCATAGTCAGGGCACAAACTTTTCAGAGATAAGAAAACACCAAGAAACCAAAGATCTGAATATTGCATATCAGCTGGAAGGTGTTACCCAGCTACAGATACAACTTTGAAAACGTAGTTGGAATGCATTTGGCTTCAGCTCCTGTAGAACCAGCAGCTTGGTGGAGTGATCAGATTGGGAAATGCAGCTTCAGATACAATTTCAGAAGCCTCCACATAGAATCACAGAGAGCAGAAACCAGTCTTCAGAAGCAAGGCTAATTACTGAGAATTCAGCATTAATCAATGTCCACACCTGATATTAGTGCTTCAACCCCCGAACCTCCAGAATTAATATCCAAGATAGTCACATAAAAACCCAAAATCAACAGTTGCATGTTCCAGATAAACTGTTGACTTTATATTGCAAATCAGAGAGGATAAAAGAAATAATGTTATTGTCTGTCTTGCAAGTCCATCTTCAGCGCAACCATAATTAGACTCTCCCCATGAATGACATACTGTTGCAGTAAACTATAAGTTGACTTCTCAATCCCAACAACTCCCTCTCCATGTGCCTCTTCAATTTTCTATCATGAAATGATATTCCTTTTTATTTATATTCCATATCTTTAAAGCATAGTGGATATTGGTGATTAAGAAATTCCTTGTAGTTTCCACATAGGTGGCCAAATACTGAGAACGAATGCTGTACTTGCATAGTCTGTCCATAGTAGTCAATTAGTTGTGCAATAGGAGAACCATACTATGACAGATAATCCAGGTCCATTGCCTTTAAAATGTACTATTCTGTACCAATCTACCACATTTCTCCAGCAATATTCTCAATGCATTATAAAAACATTTTGGAGAGGAATCCTACATCTGGTGGCCATATAACATGGTAATCTTTATCTAGATTTTCCCTTTTAATGTCAAAAACGGCTTCCTAGGAATACCTAACGAAAGATTAAACTTTCAGCCTTTGATTGAACAAGAAGCAAAGGCACGTTTGTTTGGGAAACTTCATATTGCATGTGTCCTTTGCAATCATGAATCCAACTAAAGTCAGTGTTCTTTTCCATTTTGAATCACATGCTTTATAAAATCAATAGCTTCCTTCCTTAAGTTCAGAAAACTTCTCCAACACCAAGAATAAGATGCAGGAATCTGCACATATGAGTAGTCATGTGTCGAAGTATTTGGAACATGGTTTGAAATCTCATGTCATGCCACTAGCATAGTTCAAAACTCATTTCTAGTTGATACGAATAATTTCTTCTAGGTCATGAGTGTGGAGTATTGTATTATGCTGCCAGTTGAAGCGTGGTGAGATGAATTTAGATATCAAATGTATTTGGCTAGTGATACTTCAACTAATGTTTGGTTTACTTTTAGAATTTATTTTCCTAAAACTTTAGTTCAATTGATAGTCTAATTGTTATTATCTTATTTTTGAAAGTGGACAAGTAGAAGCAAATTATCATCTAAATTCATTTCAGCATGCATTAAAGTAGAAATTTTGATTTATTGGGTAAGTGCAAGAGGATTAAATGAGTAAAATGCCAAGTATGATATTATAAAATTTTATTTTTATTTACTATTTAATTGTTATAGTCTTATTTCAAAAGTAAATAAAATACTTAAAATCAATCTAGATTCATTTAGGTAGGATTATGTGTCAAATCAAACTAATTGTTGATATGATACAATATTAAAGTTGTACCATTTGGATCAAAGATTAACAAAAATGGGCACAAAATGATATGTTAATCCTTAATTTGGAGTTATATTTATTTAACTATGGCTTCATGTATTGATAAAGATTTATTGGCATGATAGAGATTTATTGGCATGATTGAAATTTATCGTTCCGATTGTTGATTGATACTAATACCATGTCAACATAGGTAAATATCGCTATCTCATCTATATCAACGTAGTTTTGGTTACCAATTTAGACGTGTTTGTCTTAGTTGATACCATTTAGAATTGATTGAGAGAGGAAGTTTCTCTTTTTTTTTTTTTTGTAACTCATATGGAGGTAAACAAGTTTATTTATGGAGGTGCAAAGATCCTTTTTCAAATACTAAATGTACTTGAGCATTATTTAGTTTTGGGTATTAGAAAGATATAGGTTGCTCTAGAAACTAATGCTCTCATATGATGTATGCCATCGTTAGTGACATAATTGTAATCCTTGTATTTGTCATGGTTTTATAACTTGTTCTAAAATGTATATCTAAGCAACTTTGTAGTTGTTATAAGCTTATATATGGAGGTAAACAAGTTAAATGAAAGAAGATTATAAGATTAAAATTCAATTGAGTTAATCCTAGCATTCTTCAAATGCATTGAAGCATGTTGATTGCCAGATTGACATGGCATTAAAATAAGGGGTATTGAAATCCTATTTTTCCATCTAAAGTCTAAAATTATTATGGCTTTATCTTAATTGACTTTTTGTGTCATAGTCAGTTTTAACTTTTGCTTTTTGTAGACTATTTTTAGATTGTGTAACAACCCAGACATTGATAATATTTATCATCCAAGATCAGTGGAGTGCTTGAGATATTGGATTATTAGATATTAGATGTATTGGGTTAGCAAAGTTGTAAGTTATGTGTTATGGCTTTAGTCCATTATAAATGTTTTAGCTATAGGGGCTTATATTAAGTAATATGTATGGGTTTACTCCTACATTAGATGTTTTAATTTCAAGGGATTATGCTGAGTCTTATTTAGTTCATAAAAATTCTTGACTTTCAGTTTGTTTTTAGAAAAAAAATAAAGTTATTGAAAATGAAAACTAAAAAAAATATTTATTGCATCATTTACGTCTAGTGAATTTAAAATATCTAAAATAAAGTTCATTTTAATTAGTTATTTTATTTATCTTTTCAATTTCTATTTTCTAGGAAACAGAAAAATATACCTTATAGGTGTCGAGCTATGTCGGTTGACATGGGCAAAATTTGTTGTTTTGCTTGCTAATGGATACACAAGATGACTTTGGCATTGGTGGTGCCATGAAATAACGAAACAAAGAGAAAGAAGAGAGGCCAAGGGAGAAAAGGGAGGATAGGGGAGAAGAGACTGTCGATGACGAAAAGAGGGAGAGAAGGGAAGAGAAGGAAGAAGAGACGGGCGGTAGCAGAAGAGAAGTGGAGAATAGAGTACTAGAATAACAAGCAGCAATGACAGGCGACTAACAGCGAACAAGCAACATCAGTAGGTGGCAACGATTGCCAAAGGAACCAAGAGGAGAGAATGTGGAGAGAGAATAGAGAGGTGAAAATAATTTCTAATTTTTTAGTAATATTACTAATATAATTAATTACGATTCGACTGGAATATCCTATACATATATACTTGGTTGGCTAAATAAATTCAAGTTCAGGTTGAGCCCACTTGCTCCTAATTACTACTCAATAGGCTTTACCTTCATTAAATAAACTTTCACTCGACCCTAAAACATAAAATATTAGTTCAATTTAGCTTAATTAGTATCCTAAAAAAATTTTAAATAATTTAAAATGAAACTTTTAAATAGGATAAAATTTAGTATTATTATCAATGAATATTTTATCTTGTTCTGACTTTTGTAATGTTGGAAGATCATGCAAGTAAGTGATGAGAAAACTAAGATTTGGTGAGATTGTGTTGGCGTTCTTCACCGCGTTTGTTCCTTCTCTCAACTTTGGTTCTAGTGATAAAAATCAGGTAACAATTTAATTAAATGAAAATTTATTTGTTTAAGTAAAAAAATAATCTATTTATTTTTTCTTTTTTATTTTTAATTCATTTTATTGGAATATGGTTGAAGATACATTATGATTTAAAAAATTTTTAACATAACTATATAGAGGCATAAAAATATACAGTTCATTTCAAACAAAATTACATATTTAACAATGAAAGCCTCTTGAGCCTTCGAGTCTGAAATTGCGCCAATATCGCAAAAATTCAAAAGCAAAATATGCCTTGGTTAGAGAGTATCATGGTTGATCTCATTTTCTCGTTGCTTGTTCCAATGTTTTATTGCAAAAGTTGAATAAATTATAAGTGTAAGTCATTGTTAAATGAAAGAATATATAGTTTATGAATGAGTAAATTAAAAAATTAATATTTAATTGGTTGGAAGCATATTTAATTCTCAAGCCCAAGTTGATTAATTTAATTAATAAATATAAATAGAGGAACATACATGCATTAGTAATCTTATTTGTTAGGACCCATGCGAACTAGGAGGGTGAATAACTTCGATCGCTTCTCACCTTGATCTCATGGTCGATTGATTACGCAACGAACTTCTTGAATTAACCTTGATGTCATATGTACAACACCTTGATTTTACTTGGTATCTGCCTTCTTGAGGCAACTAATCCAAGGGTCCACTCTTACGATCTCTCTCCATTAAGAAATCCTCCTTTTCGGATAACATTCGGAGGCACAGAAGTCTCTTACAATCTTGTTCTTATAAGACCACAATAAGAAAAGCAAACACAAATGAAATCAAAAACGACTTTACAATGAAAACTTGCTTTGAATGCTTTTTTGTTACTTGGAATAACCTCTTGTTGATCAGGAAATGCACCAACATTTCACTTTGGAATTTTTAAGAACCGACGACTTCAAATGACCACGAAATCCCTTTTCTAGGGTTGTCATCGAACTGATTTTCTCCTACCAATCGATTGGTCGTCTTATTCACCAATCGATTGTCACGTCGGATCCGATCGTTTAAACCTACAGAATGGTTATTTTGCTTGACCAATCGGTTGCATCAATCGATTGATAGCTCCCAATCGAACTGGCCAATCGATTTCGAACCTTTCTATTCGCTGGTCAGGGTCGAGCAATCGATTGCACTAATTGATTAATTAACCCTATCAATCGATTTCGGACCCTTCTGTTTGTTGGTTAGGGTCGAGTAATCGATTATTAGTCACCAACAAACTCGGAATTTCGGGTGTAGGGTTTGTCAATCGGTTTGCTAACCCTAATTTTAGCTTTTTAAGGTTGAATTTACATCTTACTTGGTATCCGGTTGATCTCAACCTACTAGGACTTCTTCTGCCCAACATTCAGTCATCCGTGACCTGCTGGGACTTTACGTTGTCTAACATCCAGTCAACCTTGATCTATCAGGATTTCCTTTGTCCAACATCTAATCATCCGTGATCTGCTGGAACTTTTTTCATCACCAAGTGTCCAGTTTTCCATAATCCACTTAGATTTTCAGTATCGTGTCAAGTGTCTGGTTAACCTTGATCCACTTGGACTTTTCTTCACTGTCAAGTATTCGGTCAACCTTGACTTACTTGACATCTAACTAACATATTGCTCAAACATCGAAACCGAACTCGAGTCAACTTGAGCTTGGCCAACCCGGTTAATCTTGACCTGAGGGTCGATTGCTAGAGCTGTCAAACGGGTCAACCCATGGCGGGGTGGGTCAACCCACTAAAAACCCATCATATGGCGGAGCGGGGCGGGCCGACCCACCAACTTGGCGGGTTGGAAAATCTCCAAGCCAAATCCCAAGGCGGGTTGCGGGTTAGGCAGACCAACCCGCGGCCTGTCAAAAAATAAAAAAATATTAAAAATTTTAAATTTAGATTATAATTTAAATTGATCAAGTTGAAATTTTTAAGTTTAAATTGTAATTTAGACGAATCAAACCTAATAATTTATTGAGTTTTCTACTTTAATTTTAAAATTTAAAATAAATAAATAAACTTTCTTAACCCATGGGCCAACCCAAGCCAGCCGCGGGCCAACCCACGCGGGTCGTGGGCCTAGGCGGGTTAACCCATTTGAACTCCATGTTAAAATGGGTTGATAAAATTTTAATTCTAACCCGCCTAAATTACTTGGTGGGGCGGGCCAACCCGACGGGCCTAATCCAAATTGACGGGTATATTGATTGCACCAACAATCTTTCCCTTTTTGATGTTTAACAATATATTTAAGTTAGGTTAATTTATTAACCTAACTTCTTTCTTCCTTCTTCTCATGCCTTGAATGAGAGTTTCTACGCCCCCGGGGCATAGGTGAGTTGGTTACGATGCAGCAGAAGTTCGATGAAGCCAGGAAATACCCTCCTGTGTCGTAACCAACTGCACTTTCTTGATTTACCTCCTCACAAATAGTCGTGGGGCCGACCGTGTGAGGCCGCTAAGGTGGCGGATCCACCTTTTTTACAAATGAGAGTTTCTACAATTTTGTAACTTAAATCCCAATTTTGGCATATATCAAAAACTTATTTCGAAAATCCATTCACCTCAAACTTCCAACCTCACAATGGAGGCTCTCTACCTTTCATTTTCTCCAATGCTTAACCTTGAGCATACGCCCATCATCCTTCTTTTCAATCCTTCAATTCTCCCCCTTTCATATCCAACTTATGCCTTTAAGGTGAACCTCCCCTCAAAGCATGCTCCAACTTCTATCATTGTTCTAACAATGATGTGGAGTTCCTAAACCTTTAGGAAATCCTAAAATCTAAGTCATGAGGTTAAAAATTAAATCTTGAATCTAAACCTTTTTTCAAATCCTCATCTTCCCTTTTTTAACATCCTTTTCTCATTTTCATCAAGAAAATCACCTTTGAATACTTATCCAAGTATATCAGAGGATTACGAATAGTTAGGAATCCTAAAATGAGATTTAATGGTTGAAACAAACTTATTTCAGCTAAAAATGCAACTATTAATCGATTGGTAATTGTTACCAATCGATTGGTACCTGCATTAATCAATTGGTAACTGAAACCAATCGATTGATGTCTAAATTTTAAATTTCAATTTCAGACTGAATTTTAAAAATTCATAAGTAAATCTATAATTTTTGAAAAATCATCAAATTTCGTATAGGCATTATTTATGTTAAATACTATCAAGGAAAAATAATTTTTTAAGAAATACATCTTATTTTCAAAAAATGGTAAAAAATTGGAAACCATTAAAAACTTTGATATTTCATTTTAACTTTGTATCAACTTAATCAATGGTGATTCCTATCAACAAATAGACTTTACTAAGTTTTCTAAAATATTTTTGAAATTATTTTCAAAATCAATTTTCAACCATGATTTATGGGTTAAATGCACATGACTTGCGTATTTACTTTCACCATGATTGGTCATGTAAAATTCATATATTTTGATTACACTTAGCTCAAATTGATGCACTAAATCAACATTTTGACTCTTGTTCATCATCCTAACATCTCACTTGTATCTAAAGTATCTCAATGTATGTATAAATCATCCTATGAGTTTTTGTGAGATGAAAATAGATTTTTCCTAAATCAAGGAATCATGCATCTCTATTTAAGTATTCTAAATTTTATCATCCTCCCTAGGATGTCAACTAATGTCATTTATCCTTAATTACACAGAATTAAAATAATGCATATAAATGAGTATGACATATATCAAATACATAACTTTGAAAGAAATCTTTCATAATTTAAATGATGTATGTATAACATGACTCGTATCAAAATATCATAGCAAGATGTAATAAATGATGACATGACATATGATATAACACAAAAAATCTAGTTTTTTAATCGAAGTGTTATCAATTAATCTTTATCTCAAATACACTATTTGACATAAGTGGCTTATCTCTCTCAGTATGCCAAGAACCCATACTTGACATGCTTTATGATCCTATCATATTTGTGTCAATTTGATTAATCTCAATACCTCAAATTTTTATTAGCACACTACAAACTCCTCAAGGATAAAAATCAACTTTTCATTTTCAAGATATCAAAATACCTTGAAATGCTCTAAAATGCCACCTTTACTATGGTTGGGTTAACTAGTCTTTCAATTAAGATTGGTACACCCTATACCCATCTAGTGTGAAGATATTACACTCTTAGTCACTCAATACTTATTGGAACTCCTTGGGTGCACTAGGTAATCACTAAGGATAACTTCTAGAGAAGCCTTAGTCATGCTAGTCTTCTCAAAGTCAATATTAAAGATAACCACCCTTGTAAATTTGACTTGACTCCTAGACTTAGAATTAGTCCATAGCTATATGAAACTCTATGGTATGAAGTCATGCTTTCCTTGGACTTAGGTTTGTATCCCAAACTCCCAAACTTTCTTGCCCTTAAATGATTCTTGCCTATCTAAGTATAGATTTTTCTCTTTGGACCCTTTAACTTTATTTGTCATTTTCTTAAGGATCTTTTCTAACTTATCAAGTTTAGATCTCAAAATTTAATTTTCTTTCTCCAAATCATTAATTCTTCATGATTTCCTTTGATATTTTTTTTCCTAGTCATACGTCTAGTCTTCTTAGGATTTTTGTCTAAATCCTTTCTATCCTTAAGTGGGGTAGTTCTATCATGATATAGTCTATAATTGTCCTTAAAATTTTTATGTTTTCTATTTTCATGATAATTTGCACTAAGATGATAAAATTTATTTCTAATATATTTGTTGTCTTGAAATAAAGAAATACCATTAACTAATGGTACCTCGGATCTTGCCTTAGATGTTCCCCCTTGATATAAGCTCCCTCTTTTATTCTTACTTTAGTGTCTCCTCCTTGGACAATGATTTCGGTAATGCCTTCTTTGATTGCACAAGAAGCATATGCTCCTTGCCTTTACGTATCAAGGTTTCGGTCTCCATTGGCTTCTCCTTCACCTTGGATGTCATCTTAATCTTCTTCTTGATTAATTTTGGATACTTACTCTTATAGTATTCTTTCTCCCTACACTCAAAGCATATTATGTAATTTTTATTTTTAACAATTAAAATTGTTATACCTTCGAGAGTTGAGCTATCTCTGCTCGTAGAGGTGGGATCCTCTTTTTCCTCATTGGCCCCGGATAAAGAGAATTCTTCTCGTTCCAGTGTCAAAGGCCTCTCCCTCTTAATTCTTGAAGTGGATGCTTCTTCAATATCTTCCTCGGATGTTGAGTACCTCTCAACCTCTAAATTATCGTGCTCTAGTGTCAATGAATCTCCTTTGTTGGGCTCGTCTTCATTTTATGCTGATGACAGATCTTCATGGAGCTTGACCAACTTGCTCCATAGCTCATTAACATCTTGGTATGTACCTATCTTGCACAAGATATTGTTAGGCAAAATATTAACTAGCAATCTCGTTACTTTTTCATTTGCCTTAGATTTTTGAATTTGCTTCTCATTTCATTTGTTCTTTTGAAGAGATTTTCCTTTTGTATTTCTTGGAGCTTCAAATCTTTCTATTAGAGCAAACCATTGCTATATATCCATTATCAAGAAATTTTCCATTCTTGATTTCTAAAGGTCAAGGCCTCCTAATCCAAATGGTGGTGGAACTCGAATATCATATCCAAGTCCGTCTTTAAACTCCATTTGACCCCTTCAAAATTTAAGACTTTATATACCTTTAGCTCGTGCTCTGACGAAGGTTAATCCGATGAAGAGCAACCTGACTCTAATACCACTTGCCAATTGTGAGGATCCGTGTGAGCTAGAGGGGTGAATAACTTCGATCACTTCTCGTCTTGATCTTGATTGCGCAGTGGAATTCTTGAATCAACCTTGACGCCACATGCATGACACCTTGGTTTTACTTGGTATCTGCTTCCTTGAAGTGACTAATCCAAGGGTCCGCTCCTACGATCTCTCTCCACTAAGAAATCCTCTTTTTCAGATAACTTTTGAAGGTGGAGAAAGCTCTTACAATCTTATTCTTACAAGAACACAATAAGAAAAGCATTTACAAACATAAATGAAATCGAAAACGACTTTACAGTGAAAGCTTGCTGTAGATGCTTTCTTGTTGCTTGAAATAGCCTCTTGTTGATCCGGAAATGCACTAACACTTCATTCTAGAATCTCCAAGAACCAGCGGTTCCAAATGACTACAAAACTCCCTTTTCTAGCGTTGCTATCGAGCTGATTTCCGCCTATCAATCGATTGACCTTACTCACCAATCAATTGTCACATCGGATCCGACCGTTTAAACCTACAGAACGATTTTTTTGCTTGACCAATCAATTGGTAGCTTCCAATCAAACTAGTCAATTGATTCCAAACCCTTCTGTTTGTTGGTTAGGGTCAAGCAATCGATTGCACCAATCGATTGATTAACCCCATCAATTGATTCCGGACCTTCTGTTTGCTCGCCAAGGTCGAGCAATCGATTGCTTATAATTCTGGATTTAGAGTTTGCTAATTGATTGGTGAAGCTAACCCTAATTTCAGTCTTTTCAAGGCTGAATTCGCATCTTGCCTAGTATCCGATTGATCTCAACCTACAAGGACTTCCTCTGCCCAATATCCAATCATCCGCAACCTGCTAGGACTTCCCGTTGCCTAACATCCAGTTAACCATGACCTATCAGGACTTCCTCTGCCCAATATTTAGTCATCCGTGATCTACTGGGACTTTCCTCATCACCAAGTGTCCAGTCCTCCATGACCCACTTGGACTTTCAGTCTCATGTCAAGTGTCTGGTCAACCTTGATCCACTTGGACTTTCGTCTTGCCAACTTCCTTTTGGACTTCCAATTACCAAGTGTCCAGTTCTTCGTGATCTACTTGGACTTTCTCGATTACTAAGTATCTGGTCTACTTTAATCCACTTAGACTTTTCTTCACCGTTAGGTATTTGGTCAACCTTGACCTACTTGACGTCTTACTAACATATTACTCAAACATCAAAATCCAATTCAAGTCAATTCGAGCTTGATCAATCCGATTAATCTTGAACTGAGGTCGATTGCACCAACATTATTAATTATTAAAAAATTAATTAATTATGATAATAAATAATTATTAATAATAATTTAATTAAATAAGCATCAAAATTATGTGCGATACGTATGGTATTGAAATCATATCGTTCTGATCAAAGATTGAAAATTTGGCACAAATTAAAATTTTAAACCTTGTATTCCTTATGTATTCTATACCATAGCAATATGTTATTCCTTGTCTCTTGTTTCCCACAGGTATAGTTGACAATTACAGCTCTAAAGCGAGTCTCTCTGGACCATCTTTTTAGAATCACGATCCTATTATCAATAAACCAAGGTCTAAACTGTAGATATTACTTTAGATCTTTCTCATTTTCAAATCGGAATATCAGAAATCTTGTAGGAAGGGTAAACACTTCCAAAGCTCCAATTGGCTTCCAAAAAGAAAGAACTTTCTCCTTGATAATGTGGAAGCTAGGATGAGAAGCCCATGAAGTACCCAACTGCAGAGTTCTTCCAGTGAGCATTAAAGCGCATTAAATGCTTGCCAATTTTCTACAACGTTCAAATAGCAGTCGACTGTCCAAGACCAGTCGACTGGCAACAGTCGACTCACCATAATACCAGTCGACTGCCCAGTCGACTCCTGTCTTCCTCTGGCTCGACTGATCTTTCTGTGTGCGTCTGATTTATGAGCAGTCGACTGCTGGCAGGGCCAGTCGACTGGTGAAGCTGAAAAATCACATTTCAGCTTCTCTTGACCTAGACCTCGGCCTTCAAACATCTCCCACAGCCTCATGCCTTCCCTGCACTAGCTTGAGATGCTTCCATCAGCTTCGTCATGTCAAGTCCTTGCCAAGACTACCCACTTGGACTTTTCCTTGCCAAGACTACCCACTTGGACTTTTGCTTGCCAAGACTTCCCACTTGGACTTTTCCTTGCCAAGACTACCCACTTGGACTTTTGCTTTGCCAAGACTTCCCACTTGGACTTTTGCTTTGCCAAGACTACCCACTTGGACTTTCCTTTGCCAAGACTACGCTTGGACTTTCCTGCAAACTTGCATCACACATGTTAGATCACAAGTATTGCCTAACTTCAAACATAGTTTAGCCAAACATTGAAACTCAATGCACTTGGGGCAAAGATTGCACTAACAAGATGCACCTTTGGCAAAGTTCCTGACTGGAAATGTTCAGAAGCAACTTGTCATCACAGATCTGTTATTTAATATTCTGGAGTTTGATCAGATTTGACACCACATGAACCAAAAACAGAGAACTCCAGGTGATGCTATTATGCCTAGGAGAGGTTAACTTCAATGTTTTGGCCCTCGACATTAGAAATGAAATTTCCTACATCTGAAAGAATCTCCTGTAAAACACCATTGAAACAGCCTCCTCCAAAATCTTCAGTCTTTTCTATCTCTTTCTGAGATGGAGATTGGGACTTGAGAAATGGAGAAGCAGCCTGTATTGGTTCATTAATAAAGCCTCTGGAAACCCTTACCCAGCAATCAAGCCTTTGAAGTCTCCTAGGGTTCAAGATCAGGATGAGAAAACACAAGAAACAAAAGAGGATCCCCTCCCAGCTAATCAGAGGTAGGCCAAAAGGCCGCTGGCAAGAAGCAATCAAATGTCTGCCCTTCATTCACCCCATACTCCTCCCTCCAATATTTCTTCCTCAGTTCTGTATGTTAGTTTATCAATAATCAATTAATAGTGTTTGTTGTATGGTGTTCTCCTGCATAGCACTCGGTTCTATTGTATACTAAATACACACACGTACTGTTCTTGGTTTCAGACAGCTTGATGAGACTCAAACAATTGTTAATTACTTCTAATTTCTGTACTTTCTCTCTCTTCTATTGTATACTGAATACATACACATTGTTCTTGGTTCCAAACAGCTTGGTGAGACTCAAAGGGTAATTACTTCTATTTTTTTTACCTTCTCTTTTCTAAGTGTTTAACTTAGATTGTATATCATGTTTCAGAGTACCATTGTATTTTTTGGTGTCATTGTATTTTCTCCAAATGGAAGTACTTAGAATAGAAGTCTATGGTTCCAAGACAAATAACTAAAATTTTATCAACATAAAATGTGTGTTTATTAAGTTTGCCATTATATGTCATGGGTGATATTTATAATCAAGATTCTGTTGCTCGTCAAACATAAACCAAAAATCCTCTACATACATATATGAGCATTTTCCATGTTAAGGAATAATCTTGGTCATCTAAAAACAATATGAAATCAATGCAAGTCTGCCCTTTATTCGAATTTGTGTCAAGCATGCATCCGGATTATTTAGGCTATGAGGATATTTGTTAATAACTACTAAGATTTCTGATTACTCTCATTGGTGCAGTTGCTTAATCAAATAGTATGTGAGTTGCCTCCAGAGCATCCTGTATCTAATCATAGGCCTTTGCATGAACTTCTTGGACACACACCATTACAGGTATGCTACAGATTGATCATGTATTAGTTATATATATTAATATTATTGGTAGAATAACGGAAAATTTGTGTTAAACTTGCTGATTTTCATTATTTAGATTCTCGTGCAGTCTAATTAGTTTTCAATTTTAGCTTGGTTATAGATTTTGCTCTTCTGTAATCTGTTTGTATATTCAACTTATTCATTTGCAGCTATTTGGACTGAGTTTCCGGCTATTTCATATGCAGGTTTGTGCTGGTGCCATCCTTGGTTGCTTAGTATCGCTTTTCATGAGATCACAATAGTTGCACTTCACTAGTTGAAGCCATCTTCACAGTTTGGTCTCTACAGTCTCATTGGAACCTTTTTCTTATATGCACTAGATTATTATCTCAGTTTGTGTGGGAATAGCCGTCATGCTTTATGTGGAACGATGTGAGAATTCTGTCACTTCTGCGAGATTCATTTTGAGACAGAATTACGGTATGCATTAATGTAAAGGCGACAAATTAAATATTTATGCACTGAATAGGTGATTTTATTTAAGTCTTAAGTGCATCCATCGGTAGCCAAATAAAGAGTTTTCCAACTGATTCAACATAGCATCAAAAGCCTTAGCGAAATTACATATTACCATAATTTTTCCAAAAGTTGTTATTTACTTGTAAATAAACTATGCTAAATTACATATTACAATAATTTTTCCAAACCTGTTATTTACAGTAAATGAGGAGGGTCTTCCACAATGTATTGCCTAAATTGGGTAAGTCCCTCATTCTCCTCTGGTGGTTGAAGTTTTGTTAACGTGGTTCTTGGGTCTTCAAATCCAAGTATGGGCATCGCCATTTCTCTAGAGGTTCGAAGATGAGGTCATGGAGAAATAGACATTGTGACACACCTTGGTCCTTGATGTGGTGGAGATAGACAGCGTCTATGTGGCGCATAGAAGTCTAAAGTCAAGATGAGTTGTAAGTCATAAGCTATACAGAGCCAAGTCCGATCAAGATAGGACTGAGTCAAGCCCTTCGAGAGTTAGACTCATGTCTAACTCGGATCCGAAGCAATGACAATATTACCACTTAGCGTTCGACTCCTGACTCTGAGTCTTCTCACCATTTGGTGCTCGACTCTCAACTTTGGTTCTCCTATTCCACGATGTCAAACTTTGAGACCCCGACCATTTGGTGTCTGACTCCTTACTCCAACTCACTTGTTCCATGATAGGGCTGGATCGGTACGATATACCGAAATTTGTATACGATACCGTATACCGTACCGAAAATTTCGGCATAAAAAAATCTATACCGTTACCATACCGAAAATTCTGTATATCGAAATTTCGGTATTTTCGGTATACTGAAATACCGAAATACCGAATTTTCAGTATATTACACCGAAAATATTGAAAATTTTGGTATACTGATAATTTCGGTACGGTATTATACCGAAAATGTTGCTATACCGAAATACCGAACAATAAAAATTACGTACCGTTACCGATACCGAAAATTTCGGTACGGTATAATACCGTACCAAATTTTTGGTATACCGAAATTTTCGATATGAACGGTAAATATCGATATGGTATGTGTGGTATACCGAAAATTCGGTATTTTTTCCCACCCCTATTCCATGATGCCCCATGCTAAGACTCCTCTCACTCGATACTTGAGTATGGAGGATGAAATCAACCAAGAATGTGGTGAACATGGGGTGACACTATTAACGAAAAACGTGGGCCATGAAGTGAGGAGGATGCGGCACCCCTTCAACCTGAACATGGGGGAAGTGAGGGTCATGGGTGTCACCTAGTCTGCCAATGAGGTAGTATAAAAAGAGATATGCTCCCACAAGCACAAGTATGTGCACACAATTCCAACCACTTCTTTTCTATTATATTTTTCCTCTCTTGACTCTCCAATCACCTGATTCTAACTTAAGCATCAGAGAGGTTGTACCAAGGTCTGTCTTGACCTCCATTCTAACCTTTCTTGATTATTATAGAGATTCCTTGGAGATAGCGCATCTCCAGTCCTGTATGACTCGCTTTGAAAATCGCTGACTTGTCACCAGCCTCCTTATTGGTGGTTCCCTCCTCCTTGATCTCAGACCAGATCAAATTGATATCATCTGTGAGAATCTGAGCTGAGACGTTGAGATGTGAGCCACTGGAAGAACTCAAGATAATCATGACTCTACTAGCAAGAAGGGTTGGGGTGAAATTATCACCATGATGAGAGAAGACTTCAACCAGCTCATTGCAACTATTGTGGAGGGGATATTGCAATGACATATTCGCTTCCGGCCCTTGCTCTAGTACCTTTGGCTCCAGCCAAAGTACCCTTAGGGAGTACCAATGGTTCCTCTAGAAGCACCTCCGATTCTGGCTACGACATTGGGCAAGGCGTCAAGTTAGGAGGAACAATTTAGGGATTCCATAGCCTAAGAGCTGTTGATTGGAAAACTTAACAAGGGCAAAGCACCCCTACTAGTAGAAGAAAATAATGCTCGAGACACTCCTTTCTCTTGGGATACCCTTGAAGAGGAATTATCGTGTCATTTCTGTCAGCCACAACTCAGAGAGTACATAAGTCCTCAGACCTAGAAGACCACTTGTACAAATTCGAGGATGCCTCCTTGTTGCACTAATATATAAATTATGTCAAGTGCCGAGTCTTTCTGACAATTGTCTAGATTGGCCCAAAGATGGTTTAACCTATTCCCACCCGATTCCATCTCTTCCTTTGGCGAATTCAGTGTCTCCTTCCTGCATCACTTTGCCAATAGCAAACGATACCACAAGACCACTTTCAACCTCTTCACAATGAAGCAAAATACTCGGGAGACACTCAAAGAATATATCCAATGATTCGACCAAGTCATCCTAGATGTTCCCTCAGGCACTTAGAGATCCTTACGAGTGCCTTCTCCCCAAGGACGGTTAGAGGAAGATTTCTCTAAATCTTTAATGAAGAGTCCTCTAACTAAATTTGACATCCTTCTTGGGTGAGCTGAGAAATACATTAACTTGGAGGAGACTCAATTCGCTCGTAAAGGCAAGGCCAATGCGCAAGTACCCGCCTCCACTTGGCAAGCTAAGAAGGCTCCGCATTAGCCTCTTTGGAACCAAGTACCTCACCCAATCCTTAGTTATGCCCCTTCTCGCAGGGGAGAAAAGGTACAAACTATGGATAAGGTCTCAATTACATTGATTGAGCAAAGCCAACACCCTACTGAAAATTGCTCGATTCTGTGCCTTCCATCAGATGCATGGTCACTCTACCTATGAGTGTAGACATCAATGCCAACCGGAAGAAGATCACCACCAACATCATGAAAAGCCCTAAACTAGGTGTCACGATAGGGCTTCAAATTAGAATTTATAGATTTTATCGAAAACCCGCGATAATTGCAAATAAATGAAAGTATGGGGCCTCGAGTCGTGTTTTTCCAAGGACTAGTAGAAAATCGCCTAATTTGAGCTTGGGAGTCGTGTTTTTGGGGTTTTCTAATATAAAATGGGGTTTTTGGGTTTTGAAATGAAATGCCAATTTAAAATAAATAAAAAATGCAATTCCTTATCTAAAAATTGAAACTATCAAAGTGAACCTAAAATGCAAGCTAAACTCTAATGCAACTAAATGAATGATTGTATCAGTTAAGTCAAAACCTAAACCAAGCTAACCTAAATGCAAATTAAATCAAACAAATGGAAACCTAAACCCTAAACTTAAGCCTATCAAAGTTGAAATGGCACGGGAGAGTTGGTTTTGGCACGGAACAGTGTCACTTTGTTCCGTTTCAATTTGGCACGGACAGAAACATCAAAACTATCAGACAACCAACAGAAATTGAAGTTAAAAGAACATTAAATGAAACTAAACAAAATTGACTAACAATAGGAATCAACAACATGGAAACAATTCAAGGTTTAGCTAACAAACGAGCTAACTGAAAATGCAAGCAAAATAGCAAAATGCAGTAAACTGAAGAACAGAAATCAGAAATTCATCCCAGCCTATCGTTTCTTCGTGCTTTCTCAGTTTGGTGTCAAACAAGATGCCAAATTCAACAATGTTGGTTTCGACAACCCTCTGGAAGCTACAAGGTGGTCGTTGGTCTTGTTTTCTTGCATGCCCGAACCCAGAAAAAACCGAAGAAACCCTCTTCTGGCTCAAACAGAGCTCGGCACGAAGCTGGTTGGAGCTGCAAACTGGAATTTCCTCCTTCCCTCTTGCTCTGATGGAATCGCTGGTGATGTGAATGTGCTCCGCGGTCTTCAGAGAACCCCTCGTCACCGCGCGGCCTCGGATTGATCAGCAACTCGTCGGAACAACAAGGAACAGAGGACTGCTGCGCCGGAGAAACCCTCGCCGGCGCTTGGCTTCTAGCTGCTGAATGCCGCCCAACGGACCGGTTCTAACCTCTTCAAGGACCAAGGAACACGAAGGAAGCGAAATGGAGGAACGGGGCTGGCCTGGGAGTTACGGTGGTGAACAGAGGTGTTGTCGCGGTCGCGGTTCGGGAACGAAGATGAACAGTGGCGGCCAGCCACTGTTCACTGATTAAAAACATGGTTTTATACGCCAATCAACCAATTAATCTCAGCCCTTGATTTCGGAATCCAACGGCCAGAACTGATCTAGGGCTTTAGGGCAGTCTAGGGTTTGTGAAAAATTGTGAAATTTTGATCAGGCTCGATCCGAGTCGTGTCCTCCATGTTGGCTTGATCGATTTGACAACTTTGACTCGATTTGACTCCGGTTGAACTCGAGTTGGGTCCGGTTCAAGCCCTAAAATCAATTAAAACCAAATTAATGTCAAAATTCACCATTAAATCACAAAAATTATAATCAAGCCTCAGATTATGCAATATATGACAATTAAGATCAAATCTGTAAAATACCGAAAACTTAAAGGGCTTATTTGTAAATAGGCTTAAAGGGTAATGGGTTATTGGTTTAGAGGATATAGGCTTATCGGATTCTGACCCGTTAGGAAATCCTATAAGCTACAGAAACCCCGACTTCCTCTCCCACATCGCGATCTCCGCCTCTTCTTTCTGTTGACGCTGACGACGAATTTAATTGTTGGAATGGGTTGTTGATGAGTTGACTTATCTTAGGGTTGATTTTATCTTGTGGGTAGTAGTTAGTATCGATCGGTTTGATACCGTAAAATTTATCGGAATTAATCTATTAAAATATAGGTTAATTATAGTGTTGTATTAGTAAACGTTGTGTTGTTGACTGTTGCAGGACCTTGACTATTTGGTCCTATTACACGGAGTTTATACTTTTCTGGGGGTTCTAGCGTTGACAGACTTCTGATCAGGTGGGTACCCTGTACTTGGTCAATACAGGTTTTCTATAGTGCATGATCTATTGCTGTTGTTCTTTACCACGTTGATACTGTTGATCCTTATGATATTTATTCTGTTGATATCGTTGATACTCGTTGCTTGATACCATGCTGTTGACCTTTATGATGATCGGATATTGTTCTATCCTATTCACATGTTGGATACCTAGTTGTTATCTTATACCCTTGTTGGTTTACACATGCTGGTTGACCTTAGGATTTCCTATCTATTGTTGGAACAAATCCTAACTGTTGTGACTTTGACCTGTCTCCTTTAGGGATTCCTGTTGTACATGCTGATTTACAGTAGTTATTACATGTTGGGATGATTATCATTACATCCATGATAGTTGTAGTTGTTGTTGTTGTTGGATCTTACCTGCATCGCGTTGTGGTGCCATATAGGTAAGATGTTGCACTACAGTTGGGTGCACCAGGACTGGTTACATGCCCTCCTGCCACACTGCCCCTCCCCACTTATCTATAGTGGTCAGTTGTTGGAGCTGGCAGTATGTCCTGTCTTGCCCCCATTTCACTGAGCTCTGGGAGAGTGACTGGGACGACGAGTGCGGACAGTGACGGATATTTTGATTGTGTTGGTTGATGCATATTACATGCATTTGTTGGTAGGATTATTACATAGCTTACTTTATCCATGTGTTTGTGGATTGTTGCACTTGTTTGCTATGACTGTTGCACTTGTATGACATTACATACATGATACATGTAGATTTCTTTATCTGTTGCACAGTATGACTTAGTCTTGATTACCCTGTTGATATACCATGATATACCTCTGATTCATGATACCTGTTGATTATTCTATACCT
This sequence comes from Curcuma longa, assembly GCF_044706935.1. Lineage (NCBI taxonomy): Eukaryota > Viridiplantae > Streptophyta > Magnoliopsida > Zingiberales > Zingiberaceae > Curcuma > Curcuma longa. Next base: position 8,715,169 of record NC_133875.1, on the reverse strand, counting down.
GTTGTATAGTAGGATTTATTCCTATTCTGTTCTGTTGATATACCCGGATCCATGCTGATACCTGTTAGTTGTAGTTATTTCTTACTCCATTTCATAATTTATTTTCATATAAAAGCCCAAAATTGAATCGATTTAAATCGTAAAAACCCTAAGCTCATCAAATTCCCCCACACTTACCCTTGAGCGTCCCGCTCAAGTCAACAAAATAAACTAAGATTGTACCCCCCTAGATCATCCTCAATCATGATTAGAAACAATTAAAAGAAAATTATCTAAGCTTGTAAAGTCTCAAAAGCTTAAATCCATGAATTAGACTTGTATTTGGTTAACCACATAGTAAGTTTCACCCTTCTTGACTAATTGAGAAAAATGCATCACACAAAATCTCACGAGGTTGTTTTCAATAGATAAATCAGTGGCTCTCACCCTAATTCTAATTTATGATCAAAAAGTGAGATGGAGCTCACTCAAGCACTTAGGTTTCATGCATTTCCATAGGCTTGCTTGTTTTCTACTCTCCACCACCATTCATGATTTGGAATCCACATCTATTGGTCTTATTGAAGACATAAAGAGATCATGAACTTAGATAAATGAAATGGGAATTAGAAATGAAATTTCAAGAGAAAAGAGATTCAAGAAAAGAAAGTGCATGAAAGTGGAAGACATGTATAAGTAAATGCTATCAATGAACCCTTGCCCTTTTTCTGATTTCTTTCTCTTGTATTTCATTTGCTTCAGTGTGTTTTTCAGATTCATGAACCAAGGGTGAGTCAAACTCATGAGATTCTCCACCTTGATACAAACTCTACTTTCATTGTTTTTCTCCTTTTGCTTACTCACACCAATTGTGCCATTTTCGTTCTTCTTTTGAAATCAAACCCAATTCCTTCACATCTAAATTTTGCAAAGCCTTACAAATGTCAACCAATCATCAGAAACCACAATTCACTTCCCAATAATCTGAAAATGCAATGTATCATTGACACAATTTTGATAAAAATTGATTTAAACCCAATCTGAAACTTTTCTTTTTCTCTCCATTCTCTTACTGTTTTTCCTCCATTCTTTTTCCATCATGAAGCTTGATTGATAGTGCTAATATCCATGCAAATTTCTAGGCAATTAGAGCTCAGATCAGTAGCTCAAAAATAGCAAGAACTTGGCTAAAAATTAAAACTGTTTTTCTGCAAAACTGTTTTTGGTTCTTCTTTTCTGTTGGAGCAGCATCTTGAAGGATTGGAATTTGAATTGGTTGTTCATAAAGCTACTGAAATGGAGTAGGTTTTATTTGGGTCCATTCACTGATCGGAATCTTGATACAAACTCTTTACTTCTTCTCTTTTCTTCTCTTTATCACCTCAAATGTGTCATTTTGTATTTTCTCTTCAAAACAAGCCCAATTCTTTCACCCTTAGGTTTTATCATTGCTCCATCCACGAGCGTTGCTTCCCGTCAACACCAGTCGCCGACCTCTTGCCTCTCGTCCACGCCAACCTCGTCGGAATTAGGGGGACACGTCACTAGCCGTAGACAGCGCCTGTGCGCTGCTGCGGGCAGCGTGTGTGGCGTCATCGACCAAGAATAGAGAACAGAGACAGGGACCGTTCGACCAAAATAGAGACGAGCAAATGAGGCAAACGCTAACAGGTAAAAACTATGTTACATGCTCTGATACCAATGTAGGATTTACCTGTTGTAGCATGATTCCGGCTGGGATTGCTCGCGTCAGAGGAACAATCACGAGGAAAACTCCTCAGGTTTCCACAAACCAAATCTGCTGTTTCTGGTGTTCACTGATCTTCTCCAGCAGCGTCGCTTCTCTCAACTTGGACGCACACACGCACACTGCAGGTATCACCTCTCACCTTCTCTCATGCACTCCCTCTCAGGGCTTTCCTCTCCCTTTAATAGGGAAAGGTTGCGTTCTCCACGGAGTGCACAACGTGCACTCCGTGGGGTGCGTGGTGGGCAGTTACGGTAACTGCCTACAATACTAGTCATCTAAAACTCATAAAACATAACTTTATTAAGAGAACATATGAAATATCTATGAGGATTCTCAAGTTCCAAATAGGAACTTAACAATTATTTTATGATTTCTTTTAATTTTAGTGAAATAGATTGTCAGTCAGGTTGAATTTTGATATTTTACAATGGTAGTCACAGAAAATTCAAAGTTTTCCCATCTTCTCCATCATAGCAAAGAAAATTCTAGCTTGTTTAGTATCAACCGTTGTTGTAGAATAGACATTTAATTTTAGAGGTAATATATTAAATGAAAGATGATCTACTTTATCTTTTGGCTTTTTCAAAGAACAAGCATTACTTAATGATTGGATGAGAGCTGAAAAAAGAATATAAGGAATATAATTTTCACATGATGAGGTAGAAGAGGTTGATACTAAAGGAATTAGCACTATAAGAATGAAAAATTGAAGTGAGTAACAATGCCACTTCCTAAGGTAATAAAGGTAAAAAGGTAAACAAACTACATGGATTTTGATTCTCCTATATTCTAAGTGGATATGTAGACAACTTAAATAAATTTATATCTTTTTTATTTTTATTTTTTAAATAAAAAATTAAACCATCATGAACTGTGAATGGAATCATAAGTGGTGGTTTTGAATTGTAAATTATAACTACCTTTGAAGGTTAAGAGTTAATATTTTTTGAATCGACAGTTTTGAATCGATGAACTATTGGTTTTAAACCATGGTCAAGTTTACTGGTAGGTGAGGATTAGTCAACCAATGGTTTAGACTTTGACAAAATGAACAAAAGATTTTCTAGTTTACTAGTAGTTCATTTGGAAATGAACATAGTTTTTTAGTGATTAATTTAGTCAATTGAGGTTCGTTAGAAGGGAATAAAAGGTGTTTGAATCAACTAACGGTAAGACTAGTTAATTGATGCTACATCATCCAATTCAAACGTACTTGAAGATGAAAGTTCCAACAATATAATTTAGATAAGATTAAAAGGATTGATTGACTAATGATCAATGATCAGATGATTGATGATTGCTAAATTAGTAAAATGACAAGTTTTGAGATGAAGGCTATAAGAGACAAGAGGTTATGAGACAGAACATTAACCAAGTGAAATCACACCCATATATTGCCTCCACTTAAGCCTTCAATGTTCTACTTTTATTGTAGTTTTCTTTCTTAAAATTGTTGAATTTGTAAGAGATTTCTTCACCTTTAGTGCTTAAATAAAGAGGAGAAAAGATAGTAGATATCTAGGTCGTAGAAGTACTGATTTTGGAGAATCATGAATCATATAAAATCAGTATATGTGCTTGTTTGTTGTTATTTACTTTATTTTACTTCCGTTGCATGCTTTTGATAGTCATCAACATAGACGAAAAGTGGTATTCACCCTCTCTATCACATCTACTTCAATCCTTATAAGTGGTAAGAGTCAAGTTGTTTCCAAAGTACTAATAGTCAATGAAGTAAATTATGGAAGACCATTTCTAGATTTTGAAGCTGGAGGAGAATTTCAACTTATTGAAATGTAAGATGGAATTACCTTTCACTCAACATCGATATGGTATGCATTTTCTATTGATGATGAAAATAACATGTTGCCTCTTTCAAGTTAATGAAGAAGCAAAAGAAGGTGGTAATGATTGATAGAAAAGCAAAACTAACATTGGAGCAAGCATTGACAAAACAAGAGATGAGCTAGATACAGAGATATACAACATCTAAAGAACTCTAGGATTGCATAATGGTAATGCACTAAGGGTCAACGGAAACTAAATTAACAAAAAGAGACCCATTGTAAACAAAGTTGAATTCATCACAATGCTGAAGGGAGAATATATTTGTGAATATTCACACTAGGTATAAACAATTAGTTCATGAACTAATAGGTATTGGTGAACAATGTCAAATGTGACCTCATCATGACCACTCAAAATGTTAGTGCAATTAGCCTTTAGGATTTCGATGCTTAACAATATAGACAATATATTTGTGTGTTTTTTTAAGTTTATCCAAGGTCCAAACATGACTAATTGCTTGGAAGTGAAGTGAGAATTCTAATCTAGTCAAGGTTGATCGGATGACTAGCAAAGAGAAGTCTAGTCAAGTCAAGATTGATCAGATGATTAGTAAGAGAAGTCTAGTAGGTCAAAGTTAATTATATGTCTAATAAAGGGAAAGTCTAGTCAAATTAAGTTTATCAGATGACTAGCAAAAGTTTAAGCAAGTCAAGGGCGATGAATGCTTGGCAAGGGTATAGTCCAGGCAGATTAAGAATGATTGGATATCTGACAAGTGGCAAGTTCAAGTATATCAAGGTGATCGAATGCTTGGCAAGAAAAATCTAGAGGGGGATCAAGGATGATCGGATGTCTGACAAGCGACAAGTCCAAGCATGTCAAGGTGACCGAGTGTTTGACAATGAGAAAATCTTAGGGGAGTGAACTCTAGGTAGAAGTCTTAGAGGAATGAACTCCAAGAAAAGGTAAACTCAGTAGGTTAGGTAGACTTATAGGACTAAGGCTTTGTTGTGTTTGCTTGTTGTTCTTGTATATGGGTATTGCAGGAACTTGAAGTTGGAAATAAGACAAAGAATAGACGAATACAATTGGACGCAACTAGACTAAGTTTGAACAAGTTCGAAGTGAACCTGACATGAACCAGTCCGGTCGATTGAAAAATCGATTTGGTCAACAGGCTAGGTTCGATTGACTAAGTGTGGGCCCGAACTCAATTTGGTGATGTGACCTGGTTCAGTTGATCAGAAAGGTTTTGGTAGATAGATAAACCTGAAAATGATGCGATCGCATGTCTTGGTTTAGATTGAGAAGAATTTGATCGTGGGGATCAAGTTTGACCAAGTTTGATCGATCACACGAGGTTTATAGGTCAACCGATCAAGACCTATAAAAAGAATCTTTAGATCAGAGCTCAAGACATCTATCTCTCTACTTCTACTCTTCAACTTTGTTCTCGTGAAAACTCTCGAGGCTCTACTCGTGCGATCGAGGAAGTGTTAGGAGGAGTGTGAGCCACTCAGGGCTTTCAGACTGATCATCTACAAGTTTGTTTGCATTTACAAGATTTGCTTTAATTGTTTATATTCAAGCTTGTGTTATTAAATTTATAAGAGATTTCTTTGCCTTCAGAAAGTTCTACATAAATCTTGGAGTATCAATCCTGTGGATTGGAAACTAAGTAAAACCTTGATGTTATCCTTGTGTTGTTATTATTTAATTCCACTATAAGTACTTGTCTAATAGAAATGAACATATGACAAAATTGAGGAAGGTGACGATCGATATTTACCCTAGGGCTCTTGATTGGACTAACCGTTAAAGAAACAAGAAGACCAAAGATTGAGGGGGGGGGGGGGGAATTTAAAAGGTATGTTGGTAAATTCAATTTTCAAATTTCATGTTATTTGCTTTAAGTATAGGGAAAGAAATTACAAAAATAAGTATCATACTCTAAGATTTGTTGGATATATTTTATATGGACTAGCATAATTAACATATTGTTATTGGGCTTAGCTATAATGGGTAGGCTTGGCCCATTAAATCATAGCAGAGGCCCCTTCTCCTAACCTTAAAATGTGGTTGTCGCCCCATTGAGACATACACGAACATTCTGGAATTGGGCGATAGGAGAAGTTTCTCTGCGTTTTTCTCTATTGCTGTTTTGGATTTTTCTTACAGGAAAACAAGATTAACTCCTCGACATCTTCCGCTCCAGGTATTTTAACATCTAATTCTTTTATAGTGTTTTTGATCATTCATCGTATCTTGAATTAGATGTATAGTTTTTCCTTCAAATGGTATCAGAGCCAGGTTTCTGAGCCTCGATTTTGATTATTGGTCGAATCCTTTGTTTTTTTTTTTTTTTGTATTTTTCCTTGCCATCAACGCTGTTGAAGCCCTAAAATCCCTTAAAATCCCGATCAAGTTCTTGATTAAGGACATTTGGAGATTTTATTTTGTAATCCTAAAATCTGTTGAAGCGAAGTCGCGCCACTGAATGTCGCTTCCGATTAAGGAATTTGGAGTTCTGTTGAAGCGAAGCTGTTGAACGCCGCTTCCGATCTAGACTATGTTGATGTCTGTTGCCGCCGGTGGCGGATCTGGCGTCGACCGGCGAAGCCGTGGCTAGCGACGAACTGGTGAGCGGCTGGCGTCGGCGACGGCGCTGTGCGGACTGCAGGCGTCGGAGCTGGCCCACGACGCTGTGGAAGTTTTCTGACGCAGCGGCTGGCATCGGCGACTCGACGCTGGAGAGCATCGTCGAGTGGGCGACGTGGGCGTCGTGGTGGCGTGGATGGGTCGTGGGATTTTGGGAACCGGCGTCGTGCGGTTTGGGAACTACATGCCGTGTGAGGAAGAAACGTGCATTTTTAATAACAATGCACTTTTAATAACGTGCGGTTTGACGAGTCAGTCTTTTTAATGACATTATAAAAATGAACCGTGCATTTTTTTAATAAACAGTACGTTTTTAATTGAAGAAAAAAAATCATGGGATTTTTTGGAAAACTGAATTAAATAAATCAGATAAATGAACACGAGTACAGCCAGCAGTAGAGTACAGTGCGCACATGGAGAAGCGAGGATTGACTCGAGCAATCGTCGTCTACCTCCTGTTTTGCCTTGTGTGGTAGTCGTTCAACGCGGTCGCTGTGGCTTATCTGAATGCCTCCATGTAAAGCATGTTTCCATTTCCACCCACTTGTCTCTTTGCTGCTTCTCGTGTTAATGCAATGGTGCTCTGGTTTAGCAGTCTTTGCTGCTTGTACATTTACAACTAAGCTATATAGCATTTTACATCAGATTATGGGTTCCTCAAAATCACTGCTCAATCCAATAGGGTTCAACAAATAAACAACAACATTTGATTGATGCCTCGAGGTGGTCACACAACTAAAGCAAAATTCCTGTTTCAATTAAGGGCACATTTTAAATTATCTTGAATTTAAATTATATGTGATCATATAGTGATCAGGAGACAATGTCATACTATGGTTATACCTTTTTCGTATGAGAAATAACAAACTAATTTCTTCGGAGGTAATAAATATCGAGCTAACTTAGTATGGGACAGATTTTTGATAGCTGCAAATCTGGGCTTAGTATATTATTTCTATATTCTAGTTGCTGCTATAACATGGAAACATCCTCTTGCAACATAAAACATGATATCTCAAGTTCATTGGTAAAACCTCACTAGAAGCATAAGACTAACATGATATCTCCGTGTTCATTGGCAAAGGCCAAATATCTGGTGTTTACTCTTGTGCTTGTTGACAATGGATGATGTTATTTTGTCAATTTGTTGGTAATGTCTTGGCATGACAGGTTCTTAATCTCTTTTATGTAGTATTTACCAATTTTGAAGAATTTTGTAAGGATGAAAATTGTCCGGAGATTTCTAAATCATCAGAATTTCTATATGACAAAAGTACCCGTTGTTCACTTCCTGCTAAGAGAATTAAGGATATTTTTTTTAAGACCAGTTTGTATTGTTATTGATATTTTTTCATAGTTGTGAGCTCGCCTTCGCGAGACGGATTATGATAAAATATTATTGTTGGAAAATTATTATTAATGTGGCATTAGGAATTATTTTAATAATGCACTTACCCTATCGGTTTGTCTTTATTGATATAGTTCTAATGATTGGTAATTATATTTTAAAGTTTTCAGTATCCTTTCGATATTAGCTTTGAAAATATAATTATTCCCGTATTCAACCCCGAATACACACCTACATCCATCAATAACGATCCATTCCACTAGAGGATCATTATTGCACTACCAATCTAATCCCCAAATTACGTTATGAGTTCCTTCTTATTATTTTATGCATTGCTCCCGTGTTTAAGATATCGTATGTCCGTTAATTATCTGAGTTCACTGACAACTCAATAATCAACATCTAAGACCTTGAATAGTACCTGGCACACCGTATAGATAGTAACATCACCCAACTTACCGAGAATATTTGATCTGACGGAAAGATCTCACCCTTTGGTAAATCAAAGCAATAATTACTAACTATAGGTGCCCATTTATTACATCGGGATTAAGAGTGCATAATTATAATAACAGAGGTCTTGTTCAATTTGTGAGTCAGAGTAAATCGAACAACCTCAATGGTCCTACTCAATACACACAAAGTGCACTAGTGTAATTCTACAGTCAAGACAGACAGTCACCGAATTACACTACAACCGTTCCCGATGGTTTGTCCAAAGCCATCTTGGTTGTGAGCCTTAGTTTATAATTCACAAGGGACTGATAATCATGGTCTTCTGTGTCTCACAGACACCAAGTTATCTACAATGTAAATTAAGAGGACTTTATTGTAAAATACACTATTGCAATCATTTGACCAAAACATGATACTTTATTTCATAAATATTTATATACAAAAGAGCTAGTCTTTTCAGTATACTTCCTAATGTCATTTTGTTGGGTTTTCCCATTTATCCATATTCCATTTTGATGTTGGATCACAGGATATAAGTATCTTATAATGCATGATATCATTATTCCTTCGAATGTGATTTTCTGTATTATTAAGATGCTTATAGTTCCATTTTGGACATTTTCGTATTATGTGTTGACTTATTTTGACATCTTATTATGGTCGCACATTGTTGATTAATCTGATGTATTAATTATGCTGTCCAAGTGGGAGAATGTTGGATATATTTTATATGGACTAGCATAATTAACATATTGTTATTGGGCTTAGCTATAATGGGTAGGCTTGTCCCATTAAATCATAGCAGAGGCCCCTTCTCCTAACCTTAAAATGTGGTTGTCGCCCCATTGAGACATACACGAACATTCTGGAATTGGGCGATAGGAGAAGTTTCTCTGCGTTTTTTTCTATTGCTGTTTTGGATTTTTCTTACAGGAAAACAAGATTAACTCCTCGACATCTTCCGCTCCAGGTATTTTAACATCTAATTCTTTTATAGTGTTTTTGATCATTCATCGTATCTTGAATTAGATGTATAGTTTTTCCTTCAAGATTTGGATGACACAACTTGAGTTAAAGGAGAAATCAATGTTAGGAGTCCGAAGAAATAAAAAAATACATCATGTGCTTCAAGTGCCGGTGGTCTAGACACCATAAGAATCAATGTTTGAAGAAGAAGAACAAAAAAATTCACATGATTAGATGAAACAATTCAGGTTAATAAAATTTAAGAATTATGAAAATATCCTTTTTGAGATGGATGATAATAATAATCTTTGTTTAGATTATGTTAAAATAGATAATCTATTTGATCAAAACCTAGATCCAATTAACCATGAGAATAAATTTAATTTAAATAATTCAAATTTAATAAATCTAGATAATAAAATTAATCTGATCAAGTCATTGATCAAATTAATCAAAGTCTTGATAGGATATTTCATCTATTCAATTAATATAAACCTAATTTGAATTAGATCAAAAGGGATAACTTAGTGAGGTAAACTCCTCTTTTCATAAATATGAATTAATTAATTTGTTTAACTCGTTTTATCACTTTAATCAAACTAATAGAAATTAAAGTGATATAAAATTTATAAACTTTTATAACTTTGATCTTTATTATATTTTACTTTTATATTTAATAGTATATATTAAATATATATAATTTATAATTCATATACTAGTTTTTAAAAATTTATATACTTTTTTTAAATTTCTTTTAATATTTTAAAAATTTTATAATTTATATAATAATTTTGATCAAAATTATTATTTGATTTTATTTAGGCATCTTCGTACTGGATAATTATGAATGAAAATACAATAAATTTGATAAAAGATATCAAGAAAATTACTGACACCCTTTTACTAATTATTTAAAAATATTTTTTATTTTTTTATTTATAAAAAACCATTGCTTTAATTTTGAGCCATTTTACTTTTATACAATGCGCAACTGGATGAGAATGCAATGGTACCCACGGATTGAACCCAATCGCCTCCGCCTCCGCCTCCGCCTCCGCCTCCGCCAATTTAAAGACCCGTCCCTTCTTCGCCTTCCGCCATTCTCCCTCTCTCTCTCTCTTCCCTTCTCCTTCCCCTCGCGATCCATTTCTCCCTCGCTCGTCCATCTTCTTCCCCCGTGGGGGAAAGCCGAACCCCCTTGACATCGATCGACGCCGCCAAACCCTAGGCGCCGCTCGACGCAGCAGCAGCCACCCCGTGTCCCCTTCCGTCTCTGGAACAGTTTTAGGGTTCAATTTTGAGGCTCGGTGCGTACCACCCATGGCCACCGAAGACGGTGGTGGGATGGCGAAAGGTTTTGAGGCTTCAGTTGAGGGACGGGATGCCCTGCCCGAATCCGGTGTTGCGGTGGCCAGAGATTCTCTTCGAGCTCTCGCGTAAGATGTCGCGGTTTCCTTCTATTTTTTGTCCATGGTACTCTGTGAGCGTCTATAATCGGATTTCGGTTTGAAGCCCTGGGTTAATGATTAATTTGTTGAAAGAATTTCCGGGATTGTGGCCGAAATCTTCATGATAGAAAAAGCTATTACTTATCAACCCTTTCATAACCTATTCATCCCCTAAAATAACGTCTTGATGTGATGCATGTGTAGTTTTTTTGGTGTTTCCCTGCTCTGACTACCTAAGTTTTTCTCTAACGTTACATTCAAGAAGTTCAAATCCATTTATTTTGATATATATTTACAAACGCCATGTCAAATTGTATTTGCTGTGTTGCTGATCATGGGAGAATATTGAATATGTCAACTTAAACGTTTTCACAAATTATGCAAATTTTCTACATTCTATTTATTCATTTTTTGTAATGTAAAATGGAATTATTTGAGTTGAATTTAGTGGCAAGGTCTTGGAAGGCTTACAAGTCCTGGTGCATTGGCTCTGCTATTTCCTGTCTTAATGGGAATCTTATGCATAGGTATAATAACAAGAATATAAACCCGTGAGTTGCAACTAAGTGGAGCCTGCATTAATCTGATTTTATGAATCTGTGGCTATATGCTTTTTATATATTTCAAATTTAACTGCTCAAGTGATAATATGTTGTTGGGACCTAGTTAAACCAAATTCTGCTCCATGTATGTTTTTTGGGTTGCCATAATTAAATCAAATCATAGTTGACTGCGTTAATGTTTTATTTTACTTGTTGAAACCATAGACTTGCTGCCTCTTATACATTGCTGGTTGACCCTGTGACTGATTTAGTAAGGCTATGCTGGCTGCAAGAAAACTTTCCAACTTTCCATGATGTTTGTCAGCCAATTAATTGATTGCTTGTATTGAAGTTGATGCAATTGAGAATACCATTGTGGTTTGTTCAGCATGTCAAGTTTTGATATTTGATTTGCCAGCCAATGAATGTGTTGCCATTGCAACAAGAGTGGTGCAATCATCTTAATGTACTTTGTATGTCTTTCAGTTTGACGTTTTGAAGAAATAGCATTTTACTATTTGAATTCTCAATTCAATTTTCGTGTCTTTTAGGTACTAACAAGTTAGTTGAATTTGGCAGGTTGTTGAAGGATCTAGGTTCCAAAGTGTCAGAAGAGTTAATTGCTCTGATGCCAAACTTGTTGACAACTTTGAGACACCCAGATTTGTTTGTTGTTAAACAGTCAATTTCTAGTGGGACGGCTTTGTTTGGTGCTGTTTTAGAAGAAATTGCACTCCAGGTGCTATTTGTAGAGCAATTATACTACTACCAGAATCTTATGAAATTGTTCATGTAAATTTGAACCATCTTTGTTGTTTTAGTAATAACACTTGATTAATTGATGGTTACTCCTTTTCTAATTTTATGCTTCCATCCAGTATGTGTTTGCTACCACATTTGTGATGCGATTGTTTGTCTTGGAATTTGACTGAAGAAAGGTTGGTTGACCATCAAGTCTATGTGAGTGTTACATTTAAAAAAGATACATTGCCATATCTCAACCACGACTTTTACCGGCAGTCTCAAGCGGTAGGCGTTTGACCCACTACATAGTGTCAAGGTGGAGGCCTAGGCGATCCTTATTTAAAATCAAAATCAAAATAAGTTATAATGACAAGTAAACAAGCTAATAAGTGAATGCATAACAACGAAACATATAATATTTCACATGGCTATGAACATAGCATCACAAAACATATAAGCATATAACAATGTATATCCAATCAAACTAAGTTATCATAAATGTAAATTTATAATTCTATATTGGCACAATGCAAGAAAACATATAACGATATGACATTATAATCAAGAAAGTTAAATTAGTGTCAGGCTATAATATGATAACAAGTGTCATGTATCTTTATCACAATCTAAGTCTGGCCTCTCTAGGTGGAGAAAAACTATCAAAGAAGTTAAATAAACTTAATGAAAATAGGTGTTTGGACTGCTGTGTTTGGACCGCTTAGACTACTTTTTCGAACAACCGCTTAAAGGGGGCTGCTTGTTCGCTAGGCAAAGTCGTTCCCTACCAGCTCCCCCTAGGTAACCACTTAGATGGCTCTTTAGAACCAGAATGTTAGACTGTTCTTTAGAACCATAATTTGAATTTTGAACATTATTATTGAAACAATATTGTTGCTAGTTCACATTTCTTCATTCTACACCAAATTTTTTGACCACTAAAAGCTGATGTTTTATCATGCCAATCCCACTAATCTTTTTGTATTTTCCTTTTTCATGCTTTTATGGTGACATTGCAAGTCATCATAAAGAGAAGTGAGATTGTGATTCTACCAATTATCCCATATACAACTTCAAAATGATTACTATGATCATGTAATATTGATTGTCATTTACTGAGGGATACACCTAAATGATGTTGAGCATGAAAATCAATACATTTTGTCATTGAATACATGCATTACAAGTTAGTTAAAACTTCATAATGTTGTTGATTTTGTCATTGAACTTGTTATAAGATAAAACTATTTCCCAATATTAGTCGACAGTAGCTTCACCAGAAGAATCAGGGTTACACTTTAATTCATAAGGATAACTGTGAGGAGGGAGGGCAGTATATACAACTCTAGCATGCCTGCACTTCAAATCAGTGGCTTTGCGTGCATGTAAATCTCCTTACACTTATGTAGTGTTTTGCAATTTCCTGAATCCACAAAATGCAGCAATTCAATCTCTCAATAAATTTATATATTCATGCAATTTGCAATTCAGATTCAAAAGAAAATTGAGGTCCTCTAGTTTTATTGACTGGACAAAAAAAAAAAAAAGTATTGTTGTTTGTTCCATGAATAGAATTTTCTGTTGATCTATTTTTTTAGGTTTTATCACTTTAACTGCTTTTGTTTAATTTTGTTACTGAACGTACAAAAATTGAATAGAAAAATTGAAGCTTTGCTCTCATATGCCTAGAAAATACCAGTTCCCTGATCTTTGTGCAGATCCTATAATTTGGGGCTGTCTTTTCTGATAAGAAAGTTCTGTGCTTATTTACATTTTCTGCAATCATAATAAACTATTTTTAATGGTTTGAAATCAGCTTCTGGATCCTTCTTGACTGTTGAGTTTCTTCATGATTCTACTAGATTATTATCCTTTGAAAGTGTTGATTTATGGCCTCTTACTATGAGATAAAGCCTGGAAGACGTGGCATTTGTTTTTTCATCTTATTTTCTTTTTAAATTGAAGTGCTTATGTGCCATGAAACAATATCAAGCATACTCTAATCATTGTGTATTCTTGTTATTATGGTAAAAGGTTTGTGATAACTTTATCATGCTATTTAGTGCAAGAGTTCTTATTTTCCTGTCTAGAATATATGTAATGTTGGACCTAGTCCAGTCTAGGTCACCCTCTCGTGCACAAGGGCGAGTGTCAACAACAGTGTATAGATTTGTTTCCTTAACTGCTTGAACTTTTGTGCATAATGCAGGGTATATAGAAAGATACTCAAATTAATAACCTTATTGTTCTTCAAAGTTGCCTTCCTGATTGGAAGGAGAAACAACTTTGTGTTGTTGATGTTGGTGTAGGTTACTTAGTAGAATGCTGCTGTCAAGATTTGGAACTTAAGTCAGAAAGTAATCTGTTTATCTAGTTTCTTATGACAGTAGTCACTGTTTTAAGGCCTGGAAGTTTCAGCAATGCTGAAGCAGCTGTTGGTTAAAATCTATGGTTTTGTGTGGAAAAGGATTGTTGTTACTGAACAGTTTCTGATAATACAGTTTTTTCCATGAATACCAAATATTGTGTCATCAAATAGCTAGTGTTGTAATTCCTTTGTTAACCAATGTTGTTATGATTTTTTTTTACTTAAACCAAATCTGGAATAAGTATACTTATTCTTAAGATAGAACTATAATTACAGGATAAAATTATCATGTTTCTAAATTGATTACAAGCTGAGATTATCATGGTCTAAAAAGTCCCTGTTTGAGTCACATACAGGCCATGTAAGCAAATCAACCACATATAGATAGGCAATCGACACATGTAGTTTTAAATTTACTTGGTTTTTCTTACACAAATTTAGCTAAACCAAATTAATTTTAAAACTGGAGCTACCTTATTAAGTAGTTTTTAACTTGTAAGCTAACTTAAAATTTATTTCATAAGAGGTAAATACTTTTAAATATCAATACAAATATTTTTTAATATTCTAATGTTGACTGCATATACCTTCGCATATTGTGCATGTGCTATGCGGTGTTTGAAACCGCATACTGCTTCCTATTATGTTCTTTGGTGAGTCAATGACTATTTTATTTCCATGATCAACATATACAATATGAATTCTTCCCTAGTTCATCTACCTTTTTGATATTTATTAAATATTTCTGTTTATTCTGTGTTTTTGGTTGCAATTGTTAAATTCCTATTGATGTTGCAAAGAATGAAACTGACTCTGGTCATAGTGTGCAGTTATATTGCTTCTTCAATATGGATCATTGATTATTACTTCAACTATGTGCCAATTCGTAACTTTTTTTTCAATAATTTTTTTTTGTATTTCTGGCTCTTAAATCATTTTCTATGTACAAGGTGGTATAGATTTCTAGTCTACTTAGTATGTCAGTATGGAGTAAATTACATAGGCTGTTTAGGTTATTAAAAAAGTAATTAGCAAGTGTGGTTTACATCTACCCACTAGCATCTGATTGGCCTACAGAATTGTCTTATTGGTACATGGCAGATGTTTCTCTTGCATAGAAATGGATCATGACTATTGCCTATCTTGTAGATGGGCTTTTATTATGTTTCAATCCTTGATATCAGGAACAAATGACCAGATGCATTCAGTTGCACAAAGTGGATGCCTATAACAAAATACAACAACAATAAACTGGGAGTCTTAACTATTTAGGATCTTGTTTGAAGTCTATGTAAGACTCTATTGCTGGCGATATCTAGTACTATATTGGCTTTAGGACAATTATAGTGAATAAACATGTCAATGTTCATGAGATTGTTGACATAGTTTTACATTTAGAGGAAAAATGCAATCTTCACCTTTTCCATTCATGCTGAAGGTTGACATTAACAGTGTTGAATATGTTGCTAGAGTGTATATTTACTAGCTGTTACCTTCTGATCCTTTTGCACTTATGGCATAATGCTGTTCAACATATCAATTTTAACTGAAGGCATTTAACAATGGTAAAAGTTTTTTTGTTTTTCATTATTTTTAGTTTTTAATTGTTTTTTGTGTATTTGAGAACACCATTTACCATTTTTGGAGGCTTTTGGCAGTTTTCATCTTTTTTTCTCTGCTCTATTGCAATTTATGATAAATCTTTTAGTTTGTTGTTTTTTATTTCCTTATTCATACTTTTATCATTGACACGGTTTCATTACTTTACAGTTACATGGTTCTGGTAAAATTGAGCAATGGCTTGAAGAGCTGTGGTCTTGGATGGTCAAATTTAAGGAGTCAGTCTCTGCAATTTTGATGGAGGTATCCTTCTATTTTTAACTCCCCTGAGCTATTCTTGTGAATTATGGAAGTCGATGTTCCCTCCTAATACTTGGCAATTTCTTTTTTATAAAAAGATTTAGTTGCACATGTTTTCTAGCATCTTGATTTTTAAGATCATGTGGGTTTTCATCAAACTTAATTAATTCTGCTTCATCAAAGAATATGTGTTACATTGCCTAATGCACCAATGCATTTGATACGTGGAATTCACACTCTTAGTATTTTCCTTTTTTCTTTCTTCCTTTGTCTTCTTTCCTTTTTGTGTGATAATATCCTACTGGAATTTCTTTTGATTGACACTTCTTGGTCATTTTTTCTTGTAGCCTGGATCTATTGGAATCAAGATGCCTGCTCTAAAATTTATAGAAACTTGTATTTTGTATTTTACACCTGCTGAGGATAGTGGAGTATTTTCTACTCAAGGTACAATTCTAACTCATCACGTTCCTCATGTACAATCCATTTCCAACTTTACTTAGTTCTCTGCTTTGTAAAAAATTCATGAGGGAATGTTTGGAACTGATGTAAGGATATTCTTTCAATTTGTTTCTCAGGGAAATTCATGAGATTTAATGTTTCACATTTGCCAAGCAATAATTCAATTCTCAATCCAGCTGCTCTGGAAATTGAAGCAGATAGACATCTCAATTTTCTTCTTGATGTTTTGCTGTCTGCTAATACCTTCTGTGGTTCTTTTGTCATTGCTGTAATTAACACGTAAGAGTTATATCACTATTGTATCTACACTATCTTATGTTTAGACTGATTCCACTGTCATGAATGATGTTTTCCACTCTTGCAAAAACATTATATTTCATTCTGATCTTGGCATTTGTATACCAGCGTGAAAAGACATAACTCATGACTGCTGACAGCAACTGTTTGTTGCTCATCTGGCTGGATTTCAAATTCAATTATTTTTTGTTTTTTGATGCGAATGCATGCATGCTCAAACAATGATGTAATTTTGATTGATTGCTTGGTCAGTAGATAGAAAATGAGTGATATTATGGACTGCTGTGATGGATAAATGCGGGGAACTAATGCTGAAAGATTCAGACAGTGTATTCCTTGTGGAAGATATTGTTCAGTAATGCTGTAACATGAGAAATCTGGTTTGACTTTCTGTATTGAAAAAAGTTTGCATTTAGTTAATTAGAAGATCATGAATTTCATTAATAATACATAAACCATGCTATTTTGAATGTCCTTTGAATAGGATTTACATTCACTAATATATCCTTCTGCCTGATTTATCAAATCTTGTTAAGCTACATGCATCATTTGGTTGTATGAAGCATGTCATTGATTGATGAACTTTCAGCATGCCATACAATGCTAAGTATGGCAGTGGTGCATGTATCCACCGCTGAGTTTTACAAGTTGTGTCATTGGTATCCACCCTAACAACATAAGTTACCAGAACCAAATCATCTATTTTAATCTTTATAATTCAGTGAGCAGGGAGATATATGTGGTATACAGGTATGTGATTAAATCCAAAATGAAGAACTGTTTTCATTCATTTTCTTCCAACATGTGAATTGACCAAAGTTTAAAATACCGAGCCGTGTCGAGGTTTCGGTTTTGGACCGGAACGATACAATTTCAGTATCGTATTATGCCGTGCCGGTATAGTTTCAATATTTTTAAAATATAAAATATATTAACTAAAAATAAAAAATTTAATCTAAATATTTTAAAATACAAAAATAAAAAATTAAATATATTTTTAAAAAATAATAGGATAATTTTATGAGGTTTTAATTAAGTCTATTTAAATTATCTCAACTATAGATAGGAGTTGATTAAAATTATTAGTCTAAGTTATTATTAAAACCTAAGTTTAAAAGTCATCGTTCGCGTGACTGAGGTCCACGCGGCCTGCATGATGTCTCCGGAGGCGTTGTTGGATCCAGGCGACGCCTCCGGTGGCGTCGTTGGGCCTACGTGACGCCTTTGGAAGCGTCGTCAGGCTTCATCGGACTTGGGCAATGCCTCTGAATAACGTCTCGACCGGAATCGTTGGTGTCGGTGCCAGTTCGTCGGTATTGAGCGAAACAACTCGAGATTTCAATCCTTGGAATCGACATATGATTAGTCTATTTTTGTATATACACTCAGATTGAATGCTGCATGTTGGTTCAACCTACTTTGATCTGTTTTCTAGTGTAATCTTTTTATATTCGATTATTGGTTATATCATTTTAAAATGGATCATGTGAGACAACTAATCTATTCTACATATATTCTATAATCTGTATGCAAATTGCTTTTCCCCAATATTTCTTAACTTGGATATTTCTCTAGGCTTAATTGAATTGGAATTCCAATCTTGATATATTTTCGTGCTTTTAATAACCTTATTATCTACATTCCGGTCTCTTTGTCAATACGGGTTATTTTACTTTGGAAAACACGAAACAAGAAGCAACTATATAATGTTGGAAGGGAGATTCAACCTATACTTCAATTTCTCAGCAACTGCACACTTTCCTTCTATAAGCTTCAAGCTTGCACACCTTAAGGCGTTGTATTTCTGGTTAGTATGATATGGAATTCTCAAGTGCCGTCTGTACTTGTTGCCCATTGGCATATTCCAGTTGCTACCTGATGGGAGCATTCTTGCAGTTGTACCATGTAGGCTTTTGGCTCGTTTTTCCAATCTCCAACCTGTTTGCAACTGAAGAATTGTTCTCTCATAGAATTTACAAAATCATATCTGGAATTAGCCAAATGAGAGTCTGTAAACTGCTACTTGAGCAGTCAGGTAGCAAATGCTTCACAATTTGACAGTAGATCACAATAGAGGGAATTTGTCCACACATCTTGGATCTTTTTAGGAGTATGGCTTGTTTCAATGTCTCTCTGGATAAACTATCGTACATATATGAAATGCGTTTGCAATTCTTAGCTTTCACCATTTGGAGAAACTCTGTGCACAAATTTGGTTTCCCTCCCTTTAAAAGTCCAATTAGTATTGTCCAAACCACTTCATCAGGGCTCCAGTTCTGTTGAAGCGCATTCTGCAAAAGATTTTGAGCATCTTGAACCCTATCAACTTCACTTGTCACATATTAAGGCCTTGTAATCTATTATACTATACCTGGTTGAATACCTGCAGATTTCATTGCAATGAATGATTCCAATGCAAGATCGAGATTTAGATTATTTGCATGTACCTTTATCAAGGAAGCATATGCATTTTGTCAGGAAAGAGGCTCTTGTCAGCCAATTTCCCACAGCTTCAAAATCCAGAGAAATGTCAGAAATTAATCCAATACCTATAGCAAGCCACATTGTACTGCACTTGTATGGATCTTTGGAGCTTTTCTTTTATCTCCTATCTTCATTGGAATCACCAAGATAGCCCGTTCTTCTCGTGCAACGACAGCGACGTTGCAACCACAGCACTTGCCAAACCGCTGCTGTTGTTGCTCTGCAATTGTCTGAACATTGGAGGGAAACATGATCGGGAGAGGGGGGTCTAGTATCACGAGGGAGATCGTGAGAAGGAAAAGAAGGGCAGTGGGGAACCCCGTACTGGCAGCGGCGAACCCCGTACTAGCAGTGGCATGTGTGTTGTGAGCGAGGAAAATGGAGAACACATCGGTTTGGGGAAAATAAGATTTGGTTGATTAAATTTACACTTTTGCAAAAAGGTCCATAACATCACAAATAGGACCTTTACAAAGTTAAATAATATAACACTTTTACTGATGCATTTTGTTTTATGGACCATTCCTTTATTTGTAGTTTTACCCCAAGTTCTCTTGTTTGTGCATGCTAATGGAATCTTGTGTACTTATCTTGTTATTCTTTAACGTGTTTTTTTTTTTTTTATGGTTGACAGTCTTGCAACAATTGTAAAGAGAAGACCTCTTCGATACAAAGTTATTCTTTCTGCTTTGATTGCTTTCAATCCTAATTTTGAATCCCAAAAAGGTCATGCTTCAAGCATACAATACTCTCTAAGGACTGCTTTTGTAGGATTTCTACGGTGCAATCACCCATTATTCACTGAGGTAAAGTTCTTGTGCTTAATCCTTGTGTATTAATGGATGTTTTGTTTTTCCTTTTTACATCAAGGTACATCCTGTTCTAAGTTATTTATAATCTTTCTTATCATAAAGATGAAAATTTGGATAAGCAGATTGTCCCAGGTTGATGTTCAGATTGTTATACATTTTAATTTTACAAAAATACATTGAATTTTTTTCGCAATCTGTCAATTCTGTTAAATTCAGTCCAGAGAAAAGATAAACAAAGCATTGCGAGCAATAATCCCAGGTGAATCAATTGATCAAATTGTACGCCAAGTTGAGCGAATGGCAAGAACTATGGATCGTGTATCCCATGAAATTCGGTCCAATAAGGTAATGAAAATAGTGCCCTTCAACAACTAAATCATAATTGATATTGAGCTTAGAAAGGTTTATTGTGTTCTTTATTTGTGCTTCCAGAGGGAACCACCAGCTATTCAAGAACTGCAAATGGGGAATCAGATTAGGAACAAAATTTCACGACTCCCGAATGCTGCTCTTTCTGAAGAGTTGCCTGCTAAGAGAATAGAATTTGAGGAACCACTGAATATGGCACATTCTACACAAATGACATCTGATTTTCCAGATGATAATGATGATGGAAATGGTGATTATTCATCAAACACTTCTCTAGTGGATGGTGACTTATCAGCAGCTGAAAAGATGATTGCCATGATCGGTGCTCTCCTGGCTGAGGGGGAAAGAGGGGCTGAATCCCTTGAGCTTCTTATCTCCAATATTCATTCTGACCTTATGGCAGATATAGTTATAGAAACTATGAAGCATCTCCCTAAGAACTTAATGGTGGTATCAGTCTGGCACAATAATGCACCATTAAATGAAGAGACTCCCTCTTCCAGCATTTCTTCACAGGTTGTGCCAACCGCTGCAATTGTTTCTGCACCAACTCCTTCATTACCTGCTGAATTGGCATCTGCTGCTGTAGGGACAAATGGAGTTGGCATTTTCAGTCCCGATACATCTCCTGTCTCTAACCTTGCTGTTGAAGTTAGAAGGGATCCCAGGAGGGTATAATTATCTACTATTCTTTGTATTGATATTTTCCTTTTTCTGTTTTGTTGTTAGGCAAGCTCTGGAAACTGGATAGTTGATACATAATTCTATTCGTCTATAGGATCCTCGTCGTCTTGATCCACGTCGGCCAGGGCCAGTTGGAAGTCCACACTCTGCACCTTCAAACTCAGAGAATAGCAGTGATGCACAAACTGTACCATCTCAGCTCTCTAGTAAAGCTGTTCCTACTGCAGAAACTGTCATTGTTGAACAATCTTCCATGCCATTGACTTCTAAAACTGAGGTGGAACTTTCTGAAATACCAGATACTCAGAGAACAGGCAAAATGCAATCATTAGAAGCCTTGGAAGTCCAGGACAATGCCATGGCTGTGGAGCAAATTTCAGATGTCCATACACCACCAAACTTAACTTGTGAACAAGCTGTTGAAGAACATCTGGCAGCATCTACACCATCAGATGCTACTGCAAATGATGATGTTTATAATCTTCCAGAATTCGATGAATTTGCATCCCCTGATATAAACTCAATGGTCCCTGAAGAGGATTTTCATAATTTGATTGCACATCCATCTCTACTTGAGTTAAAAGATGAGCAGAGAAGCAATCTGCACAGGTTAGCTGTTAATCGGATTATCGAAGATTACAAGAAAATCCATGTCACAGGATCTAGTCAACCATGCCTTCCATTGCTTGCTCGTCTGGTTGCACGTGTAAGAACTATCCATTTTAATCTAATTGTTTAGGCTTTTGTGCATTGTCATGTGGTCTATGAGTTGTTTATTATTATTATTTTTTGTTGGATTCAATCCATTCCAAACGTCAATCACTGTTCCTACTAGTTTTGGTATTATATAATTGATATATAGCAATGCTTTATTTCTACATTACCTTATCTTCAGTACACATCTGCCATTTCCATGGTGCAATCGGAAGGGTAGAATATTTTCCTCGTCACTTTGTTTGCGCTAACTTGTTGCAGTAGTTAGGCTTTTTTATTTTTTTTTCTTTTTATGTGTCACCACAAGGCATTATGTTTGTATTTTATTGGTATTACTATAATGGTTTCCTATTTATGGTTAAAGTTTTATATTTTCTTGACTGACTAAATGCCATCTTCTTTTTTGGTTCTTAAAGTGAAATGTGAATGACTTTGCCACTTCCTGAAACATTCTAAATCTGATCTGCCACTTACATGTCTGACATGAAATGTTATCGTCTATGCTTAATTATAATTACTAAAGATGACTTGTAAGTGTTCTTATGTTCTTTTTGCAGAGTGGGCCTGATGATGACATTCTTAAGTTTTTAGAACATATTGTATTGGATTATCCTCATCACAAGGTACTTTTTCTTGCATGCCAAGATTGGCAAATGATTATTACTTCTAAGTTTTAGTATGTGCTATCCATGGTTTAAAATCTCGAACCGTGTCGAGATTTTGGTCCCGGATCGGAATGATACAGTTTCAGTACCATATCAAATTGTATCGATATATTTTGGTATTTTTAAATATAAAATATATTAATTAAAAATTAAAACTTTAATTTAAATATTTAAAAATAAAAATACAAAAATATAAAAAATAAAAAAATATATATTTTAAAAATATATATTAAATTAATAGAATAATTTTATTAGGCTTTAATTAAGCCTATTTAAATTATCTCAATCATAATTAGGAGTTGATTAAAATTATTAACCTAACTTATTTAATTAACCTAAGTTAAAAACCTTACTCCTATTCCACGCTGCCACAATCGCGGGTCGGTGCGACGCTTCTGGACTTGTCGCCGGGCCTGTGCGACGCATCCGGACTTGTCGCCAGTCCAGCGCGATGCATCCAGATATGTTGTAGTTTGCCGACACCGAAGGCATGCTTGTGCCGATGACGGTCATGGGCGGAATGAGATGTTTCGCTTGTATTGGGCGAAACGACTCGTTTCTAAACTATGGTGCTATCAATTAAATTTAAAATAGTGCAACATAACATAGATAAACCAAGGATTTTTAGTTAACTCACACACAAGGTTTTAGTTATGGAATTAGAGAGCTGTAGACATTATCATCTACATGCTATGTGGATCTGGTTAATTTGAATGCTTGTAAATAGGATGATTTTATTAATTCTTATGTCTTTAACTTGTTATCGTTGGTAGTGCAAGTAAACTTTGTTGCTATGCCTTTGTACAAATTATTTTTTCCCATTAGATCTTTCTTCCTATTCTAAATAAATGAACCATTACAGTTGTTCTCACCAAGGATTAAAATTTCGTGCCGAGTCGGTCGAAACGGGCGAAACATTTCGTTCCGCCCGTCGACCGACACCGGCACGACCTGGCACCAGACCCAGTCACAGGAGGGATCGTGCGACCTTGGCGACCGTACCGGAGTGGTAGCGCGACCCTAATGGCAGCGTCGGAGGGATCACGCGATCCCACAGTCGTGCCGGAGGGGTCACCAGATCGCGGGATCGCGCGACCTCGCGTTGGTGCATGTCGAGGTCGTGCGCGTGTCGGAAAAAAATTATTTTTAATTAAAATGGAACTTTAATTAACTAAATTAAAATTATCTAATTAATTATATATTTTATTTAAACCCTAATAAATTTTTATTTATTTATTATTATTTTTTAATGAATTCAATCAACCCCTAATCTAAATAAATAATCAAATATATTTCTTAAAATTTTAATCAAATTATCCCATTAAAATATATAAAATTTATTTAAAATTCTAATAAAATTTTATATATATTCCTAAAATCCTCCACTGGGGCTGTAGTGCCAAGACGACCTCCATGAGCTATTATAATCGTGATTTTTTTGTTTAGTTAAGTTTTTATTTTTTAAATATGTATTTTTTTAAAAAATAAACTATTATTAATAGTTATAAAATATTAAAAATTATTTCAAAATTTTTAAATAATTTTAAAAATTAATAAATATTTAATAAAATAATTTAATTTTTAAAAATAATTTAAAATTAAATATAAATTTATAATAATCTAAAATTTTAAAGAAAATATAATTCTTAAACATTTCAAATAAATTTTTTAAAATTAAAAATTTACAAATACATTCAAAAAAATAATTTAAGATTTTTAGATAATTTTATAATTATTTTTAACCTTTCAAATGATTTTACAATTTTAAATTTAATTTTGAATTTTGAATTTTAAAAATTACTTTTTTTTAAAATAATTTTTATAACAATTTAATAAGCATTATCTTATGAGAAATATTGAAATATAAATTCAACATTTCAACATATAAAACATATTTAATAATCAAATATTAATAAAATTAATATACATTTATATTTAAAATTTAAAAATATCGAAACTATATCGGCACGGCACGATACGATACCGAAATTGTATCGTTCCGGTCCGGGACCGAAACCTCGACACGGATTGAAATTTTAAACCTTGGTTCTCACCGCTATCATTGTTGTTTAGGAGATAATTTTAAAATGCTTTAGTTGGATTGATTTTCAACTAATTTTTTTGCCTTTGCTAGAGAAATGATAATTGATTTTAACTCTTTGTTTATCTAAGTTTTCTAGTAATTTTATAGTTGCTTTTTTGGTGTTGTAATGAACATCCAAAAACACATTGGATCAAGGTTTAAAATATCGAGCCGTGCCGAGGTTTCAGTCCAGGACCAGAACGATGTAGTTTTGGTATCATATCATACCGTGTCGGTATAATTTCAGTATTTTTAAAATATAAAATATATTAGCTAAATAAAAAAATTTAATTTAAAATTTCAAAAGTAAAAAATAAAATATTTTTTAAAAAATAATTGGATAATTTTACGAGGCTTTAATTAAGCCTATTTAATTATTCCCAACTATAGCTAGGAGGTGATTATTAAAATCTTATTAAAACTTAAGAAAAAAAGAAAAACACGAAGCTGACTGCGATCGACCACGCACGATCAAGGGAACGCGCTACACCTCTGGACGGTATTTTGGCTGGAACGCCTGTGCCAGTGCCGGTTTGCTGGCAGAACGAAATTTTTCGCCGGTATCGCATGATATGACTCAAGATTTTAATCCTTGCATTGGATATAGAAAATGCATTAACTTAGCTTAGAAGGCAGCAATTAGATGTTTTTACTACATAATGAATCATGCCTGAATAATGAATCACCCAGACATCTACCAAGATAGCTTAGATACTTATTGCTATAAATGGGCAGTCATTTGGTGTAGACATGTATGTGCGTGTTGATGAGGATGCTAGCTTGGATTGTTGGACTCTTAAGGTTATTTTTTGCTGACAAGTTGTTTCATGTCTTCCTATGACAGTGCTGGGAAGGAACATTATTTTTCTAGCTCTGAGTACTTGATTAACAATAACATGGTAGTTCAGTTTGATGGGATTCATACGTACTGTACAATACAGTGCAAAATTTCTTTCTCCCTTTTGTTGGTCATATATATATATTTTTTGGTTGCAACTCCTCTACCTTTGCAGGGCCACGAGCTTGCAATGCATGCCCTCTATTACCTGCAAGCAATAGTGATTTCCAAGGTAGACAATTGTTCCTCAGTGGCTACTAGTTACGAGAAATTTCTTCTGAGAATTGTAAGCATATGTCTGATGAAACAAATATTTGTTTATTTAAAAGCATAAGTCTCTTGTTGTATTAAAACTTTCTTTTTTGGTTGGCTACTACTTTGGAAGGCAAAGACATTGTTGGATTCCTTGCCAGCTACAGATAAATCCTTCAGTAAACTGCTTATTGAAGCTCCGATACTGCCGGACTCTTCATTGAAATTGTTGGAGGATTTGTGCCATTCAAATTATAATGAGCACCGTTTAGAAGAAACACATGATGGTGATCGTGTCACTCAAGGTCTTGTTGCAACATGGGGTTTAATTTTGGGACGTCCTTCTTATAGACAAGCTTGCTTGGATATTGTCTTGAAGGTTTGTCTTTTACCATAGTAATATATTGTGAAAGATACCATGAATTGACATGCTAAGAAAACCTAGATGATAAAGTGACTTTCTACTGCTTTATGTTTTTCTGTGAGTGAACTTATTACTCATTCTATTTACTCTGAGAGAATTATGTCATAGTGCTGGTTTTGTCCCTAAAGTAATGAATTAAAATAATGAACTTATAGTCAAATCATAATTCATTATGATCATGTATTTAGTTGGCAATTAATATAGTAGATAAAAATATGTGGCTTACATCTTCAGATGACAATGGGAACCCAATAATCAAGTATCGACAAGTACCTGCCCCATTTAGGTCAGTTTCGAGTTGTCATGGGAGTTCGTTGCACAACCCTAGATAGCCTCCCTCCGCCTATATATTGATATTATTAAGGGATAAACATATGACATATACACTCTTACAACTTTACATATTTAGATAATAGTCTGTCATGCAGGTGCGCGATTGTGCTTGATAATCAGGGTCAGGTTTGCTTAAAATTGCCAGCATTGGAGGATATCCACATATTTTTCCATTAAGTTAGGTACCTATGGTTTTGAGTACCCTTTTACTATCTAAACTAGCTATTTAAATGAGTTAAGATAGTAGATATTTGTTCTGCTACAAAATTAGTAAGTACCCAAAAAATGCAGGCATCCGACCTGCTCCTATCCCTAGTTATATCATTTATTCACTAGTTATTTAGGGTTGCCATAAATGAGTTGTTCCTTCTGCAATTTTTTCTTAAGCACACGTTTATTGCCTGTGTAAGAAACAAGATGAAAGCTTCTTTTTCAAGAAAGAAGTTTTGGATATGCAAATCATTGACAATTTACTAAATTTTGTTGTTAACGAAATGGAATGCATTGTCTATAGAGATTTCATAATCTTTATTCCTGAGTTCATTGATATCCAATGCTTCTTCTAATGTACTTTTATGTGGCTGTAGTGTGCCCTTCATCCTCAGGAAGAAGTTAGAGCTAAAGCTATTCGATTGGTATGTGTTTTTAAACTTCTTGAAGTTCTTTGCAGTCCAGCCTGAAATGCCTGTCAACATTTTCCGTACTTTGTTTATCCTTTAGGAATCTTTTTCTTGACTCGAAATATAGTTGCAAACATAGTAGGTTTATTTAATACTAACATTGCTCTATTATTCTATCCTTAGGTTGCAAACAAGCTTTATCTTCTGAACTATGCTTCAGGTAGTATCGAACAGTTTGCTATGCAAATGCTACTATCAGTTGTTGAACAGCAAAATTTTGAGGAGGATATCAGTACTCAAAACTCGAATGATCAACAAACACAAGTAATTTTATCCACACCTCTATTATTGCTATGAAAAATTACCCTTTGTATTTGACTATTCATTATAATTGTAAAAAAGTTATTCCATAGTTGATAGCTCTATCCCCTTCTTTTTCTCACAATTTTTGCATGCTTGTTTGTATTCTTTGTCATGTTGTATAATTAATTATGCTTCGAGGTAATCAATTCATGTTATTTAAACCATCCGTTGTGCTTCCAAGTAATATATTGTTGTAGTGGAATCAAGGATCAAGATCTTGAGCCGATTCGTCCGATACAAGCGAAACATTTCGTTCCACCCATGGATCAACACCAGCACAATCACGCCTCCAGTGCTGATGCGTCCCGAGGTCCTGCGGAGGTGTCGTCGGACCCTAATGACACGTCCAGAGGCGTCGTCAGACTCTAACCACGCGTCTGGAGGCGTCTCCGCTGCCGCGCAACGTGTCCGGAGGCGTCCCCGCTGCCGTGCAACGCGTCCGGAGGCGTCCCTGCTGCTGCGTAATGCGTCCAAAGGCGACACTAGACCTGCGCAACCGGTCCGGAGGCATCGTTGGACTCACACGACACCTCCAGAGGCTTAATTAAAGCCTAATAAAATTATCATATTAATTTAATATATATATTTAAAAAATTATTTTATTTTTTATATTTAAATATTTAGATTAATTTTTTTAGTTAAAATATTTTATATTTAAAAAAATACCAAAACTATATCGGAATGACACGATACGATCAAGGTTTAAAATATTGAGCCGTGCCGGAGTTTCGGTCCTGGACCGGACGATTAAGTTTCGGTATCGTATCGTACCGTGCCGGTATAGTTTCGGTATTTTTAAAATATAAAATATATTAATTAAAATAAAAAATTTAATCTAAATATTTAAAAATAAAAAATAAAATTTTTTTGATAATTTTATAGGTTTTAATAGGGCCTATTTAAATTATCCCGAATTATAACTTTGAACTATAGCTAGGAGTTGATTATTAAAATCTAATTAAAACCTAAAGTTTTAAAAACAAAAAAAAAACATCGCGCAGTCGCGCGATCGGTGCACGCGGACGCGGCTGCGCGGAGTGTCGTGGGGCCCCGGCGGCATCGCCGGCTCCGGGCGGCGCCTCCGGCGGCGTCGCCGGCCCTGGGCGGCGCCTCCGGCGGCGTCGCCGAGGCCTCGCGACGCCTCAGGAGCGTCACCGAGGCCGCGCGACGCAGCCGGAGGTTCCGCCCGGGGCCGGCGACGCCGCCCGACCGGAATTCATGTGTCGACGCTGTGCTGGTGCCGGTGCCGCGGCGGAACGAGATTTTTCGTGCGTATTGGGCGATACGGCACGAAATTTCAATCCTTGACCGAAACTATATCGTTGTGGTCTGGGATCAAAACCTTGACACGGGTCGAGATTTTAAACCTTGAGTAGAACGTTAATTACCATGTTGACGGCACTTAGGGTGCGTTTGGTTTAAGTTATTATACATAACTTTGGTTATGTTATTACCAAGTAATTATTTAACCAAGGTTATGGGGTATAAAATATATCATAATATTGTTTAGTTCAACTTATTTATTCGAAGGGAATAAAACATAATTAATTTGACATTTACTATATTACCCTTGATTCAATTTATTTTTAAAATAAAATAAATTAAATTAATAATAATATTAATAATAATAATGATGATAATAAATTAATAATATATAAAAAATAACTATAATTTTTAAATTTAAAATAAATTTATATAATTTTAATAAAATAATTCATTAAAATATTATTTTAATAAAATAATTTATTAAATTAATAAATATAATTTATTAATTTAATTTTTTTTTAAAATAAAAAAAATATATTTTAATAAAAATAATTCATTAAATTAATAAATATAATTCGTTAATTTTATTTTTAAAAATTTAAAATAAATTTTTATATATTTTAATAAAATAATTTGTTAAAATAATTATTTTAATAACATAATTCGTTAAATTAATAAATATAATTCATTAATTTTATTTTAATAAAATAATTTATTAAAATAATTATTTTAATAAAATAAATCCTTAAATTAATAAATATAATTTGTTAATTGTATTTTTTAAATTTAAAATAAATAAATAAATAAATATATAAAAATAAAATAATTTGTTAAAATAATTATTTTAATAAAATAATTTGTTAAATTAATAAATATAATTTGTTAATTTTATTTTTAAAAATTTAAAATAAATTATCTCTTTTAAATTTATAAGTATTTAAATTAAAATTTATTGAATTAATTAACTCGATTTTAATTAGATTTCATGGTACATTTTAATTAACTCAGTTTTAAAATCGAAGGGTAATTATGAAAAAAAAGTTTTGTTAACCTTCGGAATTGCAGAAACCTTGGGCTGTCAAGGTAATCATATTCCTGGGTTATGACCCATTTGTTGATGTGGCGGTGATGCTGCATTACTTGGGAATCGATCATAACCTGAATCAAACAAGGTTATCGCAGATAACCAAGGTTATTCAACGATAACCCCAACCAAAAGCCCCTTTAGGGATAGTGTCTCCTACCATTCTGATCTTGTATTGACAGCCAAGGTGTTTAGTTAGCATAAGCCCATTGGATTGGTAGGATTAATAATGGCGTTTAGTTTTATATTTGTACGCATCTGCTCAGGCACTTTTTGACAGTACACTAACTTCTATTTCTTTGGACTAACCAAATAATGAAAAAAGGAAAGAACATCAAATCTTTGTAATACTGGTTTTAATAAGATTAATTATCTTGGTTGCTTTACTGATACTTCCCTCTATCACAATTGTACTCAGACAAAATAGTCTATCTGGAGCATGAGCATTTGTCGAGGTCATTTCTAGTTTTGGCTCTTGACATTGCATTATTAGTACATTTTTCTTCTACAGCAATTGCACTTTAGGTTCATGCTGGTACATCTAATTGATATAAGATTGTTATCAAACGATTGGCCAGGATGAACTTATTGGTGGCCCCAGTCCTTCAGAGCCTGCTTCTTCTGAGAGCGAAAATAATAAAGATAATCAAGCTTCTGTGATGAAGGTTCCTGCATTATCTTTGTCACAAGCACAACAGAAAACATCCTTATTCTTTGCTCTATGCTCAAAGGTTTGTCTATGAAACCATACTTTATTGACATTGAAATTAGGAAAAAAAGTGTTTGAAGAACATCAACTAAAGTGTCCCCTTCTGTGCGACACTTCTCTGGTTTGTGTAGCAGAAACCAAGTCTTCTCCAATTTGTATTTGACATATATGGGAAGGCTCCAAAGGCTGTCAAGCAGGTATTTTGCTGCTCACTTGCCATGTTTTTTTAAAAATTGTATTTGGAAAGTTTAGATAGTTATTAGTAACAACAAACAAATGCTGCATGCAGTCTATTCATCAACACATTCCAGTCATTGTAAAGAATCTTAGCACATATTCTCAGCTATTGAAAATAATCTCTGATCCTCCAGAAGGAAGTAAAATTCTGATTGTTTTGGTATGTGAGTTTTCTGATGGATATTTGTTTCTATTATAAGTTGATAATGACCGTGTAATAACTTGTATCATTTTGGTTGTATTGCCATTGAACTAAGGTCTTGGAAACTCTAACTGAAGAGGCAACACCTTCGTCTGAGTTAATTGCCACAGTCAAGCATCTTTATGAGACTAAACTGAAGGTTGTTGCTTCTCTGTTTTTTTATTGCATCTGATTTTGTTTGATTATCAAATATATGGGAGAATGGTGTAACAGTGGCTGTTCGCTTGCTATGAGTTATTCTAATATTATATCTTTTTTTTTCTGTCAGGATGCAGTTATTCTCATTCCAATGCTGTCTTCTTTTTCAAAGGATGAGGTCTTATTACATTTTTTTGTGCATGTTTTCATCAAAGAAGAAATCTACCTCATTCCATTTTTCTTGACATTTTGTCAAGTTTACTGCTTGTTAGCATTGAAAGCCAGCCTTTTCTGAAATAACCAATGGTTACATATAACTTTTCTATGTGACTCTAGGTTTATTAATGCTAGTGATGATTACTATATTTCATCAGGACCATAAGGAGCTGCAGTATGTTCTACTTAGTTTCTTCTTTCATCTTCTTTACCAATTTTGGCATATGGTTTTCTATGAGGACCAATGTAGCTGAGATATGGTTGAAGATTTCATTTAAGAGAATGCACCTGTGTTCTTATTGACTGATCTAACATTTGTGTATTTGCTCTCAGGTGTTGCCTATATTGAGTGATCTAACATTGCATTTTTGCACTCAGGTGTTGCCTATCTTTCCACGTCTAGTTGATCTTCCCTTGGAGAAATTTCAAGCTGCATTAGCTCGCATTTTGCAGGTATATATTATTACTTTGTGATCTAAATATATACTCTACATACATACATATATACATATATATATATGTGTGTGTGTGTGTGTGTTTATATATGCACACAAAATTTTATATCTTTATTGTAGTTCAAGCTAGAAGCATTTGGAGTCAAGATATCCTTCAAGTGGGTTAGTGTTAACCCTTAAGGAACATTCTAACACTCCCTCTCATCTTGGGGCATAAATATTGATCCATTTCTATCTTGTAACACACAATAGATTGCCCCCTATTTGCCAATAACTGATAAGATTCTTGACGAATATAAAGAAATATAATAGATATAATGATCGGGAAACTTGATGAAATGATGCTATCAATTGATATTCAAAAGAGTTGATGATTCATTTGGACAGATATATGATTTTATGGGTTAAAGCAAAAAATATTTAGATTCGAAAGAGATGATGTAGTAACAAGGTTTAAAGGGTCATTATGCATTTCGGTTGATATGGTATGATTTTTATGTCATGCCATGCCAACACTTGGCACGTTTATATTCCAAGATCAACTCAAAAGAGTTTTAGTTTGTAATCCCCTTCCACACATACCGAGATGAACTAAAATGAATTTCAATCCCATAACTTCCTTTCATTACCTTTCAGTATTAGCCAATAGCAATTAGAAGATAGGTTAATTAAAATTTTGTAGCAATAATCTACAAAAATATAACAAACTTCTTAACTAATCCTTGTACCTTACTAACATTAAAATGAATGTATTAAATGAGAGCATTAGCTCTCATAGCATTCTAGTGAGATCAACCAAATAAAATTTTCAAGGCCCAGATTAACTAATGCTCCTAAGATTGTTGGGATTAATTTTTTCACATGTTATAAATATATCTCAGTTAACTAACAGGAACTGGATTTGAACTAGCACATTGGAATTGAAAGAGTACAAATAGGATATCAGCATCATTTTTGATGCAGCTGTGCTTGTTTTGTGCCTTCTTCCTATCTCCCTTTTAGTGTTTTATCTCCTCCCCATGATCGAGAAACAAAATCCAAAGAGAATCTTTCTTGTCTCGGCCTATATTGGATGAGACAACCTTCTTAGTTGGCACCATTGACTGTATTGGTATAGGTAACACAATGGCATTTACTCATTTGTCTTTGCTGACAAGGTATTAATATCAGGTAGCAGCTGAATGATACTGATGTATCAAACATTACTGCTTGAAACCTTGCTTAATAATGTTATAGTCTTCACTCAAGAGAGGATATTGGAACGTGACATGGACTTTCCATCTCTTACCACGATTGACAAAATTGATACCAATGTTAAGTTCAGGTGATAGTTAAAAAAAATCTTATCCAGCAAATTAGATTGGTAGAATTTGAAATCTGAGAAAATCCAAAAAAAAGGAAAATGTAATTTCATATATGAGATAACAAATAATATTGCATATTTTTCTTTCAGATTATTAATAACATAATATATAAATAAATTGTATAATTTTTAAATTAGATTCATGATATAAACTTATAATGTATTATCATAATATCAACAATATCATATTATTATCCTTACATGGGCAAAATTATACTATTATCATTTTAGATAAATAAGGTCTACCTAATTCCTTTGAGTATCTAGTTTAAACTTCTTCATCTATCTTTGTGAGGCAATTTATTTTTTTGGGAAATATCATATTGGTCTTTGCTGATATTGATCTAACTCAGGTGATCAACCTCAGTATCTTTCAATTTTGACAACCATAGAGTCTGCAGTCAGTAGGCAGACTGAAAAGTGTTGTGAATAAAAATGAGATTAGGCTTCCAAAATCTTGTGTGGGAAGATATTAGAAGACTGAATTGGGTTCCAACTATTTTACCATGAGAGAAATAGAGAAATATTGTCAACAAAAGTCTGACCATGACGTTGAGAGAAGAGAGACCTTGGGAAGAGATTAACAATAACTGTCTCATACAAATCACACACGATATCAAAAGGTGAATGAAAAATGAAATTGACGTTGTAGAAGAATCAAGGAAGGAGAAAGGCACTTTCCATGCATATGGTGAGAAGTAAAACCTTTAAATTGTTACTGTATTATTTTTCTTTCACCTTTTTAAATAATTTTTTTTAATAACTTCCCCTTTCCCCCCTCAAGTTTGTCCCCCCTCATGAGAACCTGCCACTTCTTTTTCTCTTAAATCATAATACTGCTTCTCTTTTTTACTGCCCAAAGTGTCCCTATTATTCTTTTCTTAATCATATTGGTCCCCTTTACCTCTTTTGGGCTGTGAGCTCTAGTGGTCCAAGATCTAGTACAGGAGATTAGGACATCTGTAGATATGGGTGAGGCTGCATGGGTGGGTTCTTGGTTGACATAAGGGGCTAGTGGGACTTACACTATAGCATAAACTTCCTTGTAGTTCTTGAGTCAGAAGTGGAACAATGGCAAAAGGGCATGCATGAAGATGGATAGCAGGGCGATTAAATTGCAATGTTACTTAGGGAGAAGTTTCCTTCACCATCAAGAATGCTACGATGCCAATGATAGAGCAGATTTAACCTTCATTATTTTTAATTTGCTTTTGATTAACCAATTAGCATAGATACCAATTATTGAGATATACATAGAACATGAGAAATAGAAGTGCTGGTGGTGATTTAAGTCTAAGGAGGTGGATAAGGGGATCCATTAAGTTGAACGAAGGGTGCAGAGACATGGAATCTAGTAAGGAGGTGACACAATGATGGAAAGATGTGCCATGCAAAAAGAGGTTGTACTAATGAGGTAAGGGAAGTATAGCACAAAGAAGAGGGGAGGAGCAAAGGTGAAGAGGCATTCTATCACATCAATGATCAAAGTCACAGTCCTAAGGGGATTGATAAAAGAAAAACATAAACTCTAGATTAATCTAACTCTGATAGAGTTGAGAGATAGACAATTGTATTATTGATAGTTAGGTTGATTGATTGTATAATTCACCATTACTCAATATCCCATATAGGATTAAAATTATATTCTAACTGTTATCTTATAAACAAGATGGTAATTTGTTTGCAATAAGCTTATTCTCCTTTAAGTTTAGATAGTGGCTTTAAACTCTTCTCGCGGCTCTATGACATGAAGCCTTCTCTGGGGATTGGGGGTTCACTCATGTAAATATTGGTTTCTCACATGCACAACCTTTTTCTTCTCATAGGATATAATATTTTGATGATTAGGAATTCTTATTAGCCTTTGTTTTTAGAGTAACACAGTTTTCTTTGATTAGGGTGCTTACTTTTTTGGCACCGGCTTCCTAAGAAAGAATTTTCCCTACAAATTATCTTTCTTTTGTTATATTGCCAAGGGATTGGCTATTATTGTTTCATGGATTCATATAACTTGTTAGATTAGTCTTTTGTCTCTACAGTTCGTCCTTGGCAGGATCTTTTTCTTCTTGGCTTGGAGGAAATTCTAGTGTCACCAAAATTAAAAGTTGGTTTTATGTGGGAGGTGGCAAACCACATATTATATGTGGTATGTGGGAGCGTATGTGGTCAAGATTATTATTTTTTAAATAATAGTTAATTAAACATTAAAAATGACTAACCTATATATCCAATAAAGCATATTAATCAATCAAACTTAGTTTACATTAACAAGTGCATCTAAAATAAATAAGTGATCAGTAAACACATACAATTCTCCATTTCTCATTGTAAGTAAACACATAACACAATAGAACATACATAACAAGATAATGCATATCCAATTTACTAGCCATAATCAAAAACATAAAACCAAAGGATATAAAAGAACAACATTAGAAGTGAAATTTGTAAAAAAAAAAAATTCTAGCCTAATACTTCCACCTGTGAGCAGTCCACTTGAACTACTTTTTAAAATTCCTGTCTTACGGAGGTTGCATATTAAGCATAAGATGCGGTTCAATGTCAAAACTGCCTAGGCAGCTTTTAACAAGTGGATGCCAAACTTTATAGTGGACTCTTTTTATTATAGTGCAATTATATATTTTCTCATTTATCTCTATAATGGGATTCTTCTATTCTTTTATTCTATCGCTCATTCTCCTTTGCAAGCTTCTTTTCGAATATTAAAATGGAGATATTATAACACCGTCTAGTTCCCAATTGTTCCTTTGTTTGCACGTTTGCATAAGTGATCTCCTTTTTCGTTTGCGCTTCTCATAATCTCGTTAATCTTACACCTATCTTTTTTTTACCTCTATGCATATGCCTTTGTTTTTTGAATGCGGTGTGTTGATTCTAACATTTAGAGAACAAATGTAACATCTGGAAATCAACCACTAGCTGATTTTTTTTAGATCTTATATTAGTACTAACTTTGTTGGATTCTTAGGGATCTGCACATACTGGCCCTGCTTTAACTCCTGCTGAAGTATTGATTGCAATTCACAATATTATTCCTCAAAAGACGGCGTTGCACTTAAGAAGGCTAGTTAAGCCGCTTCTCTTTTCATGTATTATTCTAGAATACTGCCTTTAGTGAGATTAAAATTATTTTACACTTGGATACTTTTTTATCTACAGATAACAGATGCTTGCACAACATGTTTTGAGCAACGTATAGTTTTCACTCAGCAAGTTCTAGAAAAATCATTGAATCATTTGGTATGCAGGAATAAAGCGTTATTTTTTTAGGTTTAATTTAGAGTCTGCGCTAATCAACAATTGTGACACTCAGGTTGAGCAAGTGCCCCTCCCTCTTCTTTTCATGAGAACTGTTATTCAAGCAATCGATGCTTTTCCATCTCTGGTAATTGTTAATGTATCTTCTGTTGTTTTACTTATTTGTTTTGCTCTACATTTGGATTCATAGCTCAAAGGTTTGTAATTTCTAAGCAAGCAATAAGCTTAAGATATAAAACTAGAATGACTTCGTGGACTCTGATATTGAAGTTCCAATTGGAATTCCTGGGGTCACTTTTGGGAGGTTTTATCAATTTGGTTAAGACTGGGATATATCATAAGGAATTGAGTCTTGATCTTGGTGCTTTTACAATTCTGACTTTGTGAAGCCAATTTGTTGCTAAATGCCTTTTTTGGGGTTCTAAATATTTATGCTGGAACCAATTTCAATATCTGACTTGAATGATTATATGCTTGCCAATCTGTGCTGAGACATCAGTTAGTGCTCTCATGTTAGTAGCTTGGTTCATTGAAGAAGAAATTCATCTCCATTCATGTTGAAGAACATCATGCTGACCATCTTCTATCCTTCCCTATTGAGACTGATGTCTGTTAGTCTTGTGACACTATGAAAGGAGGCAAGGAACATGGTACTATGTACTGATATTGTGCAACATCTCTATGTGATATTAGAACTGGATGTTTCACATGGGCGAGATTGAAATTTCAATTCTTGTGCTTTGTTTTGGTGTCAAGCTGCATCTTTGTGTGAGAGGACCCAATTTAGCATGATTCAAGCATACAATAGCCAAGTTTATCCCACTAGGTGGGGTTGGCTATATGAATCCTTTTATGCTATTGAATTTTATCCCCTACTATATCATCATACATATTTAAATAAATTTTCTTGCTTTATTGTTGCTAACCAAGTCTTTTTTGGTCTTCCTCTTTCTCGTTTGATGAGTGTATTTGTCATAGTTTTACATTGCCTATTGGAGTATTTATTGGTCGTCTAAGTATATGTCTGTATCATTTTAAACGTGTCTCTCGGAGTTTTCCCTCAATACATACAATTCCACATATCCATTTTAACATCTTTATCTCTGCAACTCTCATCTTCTGCTCATGTGCTCGAGTCATAACTCAACATTAAATGTCATATAACATAGCAGGTTTAATCGCTGTTTTGTAGGTTTTAGAGGTACTTTATGATCACATAAAATACTTGATGCTTTCCTCCATTTCAACTATCCTACTTGTATTCTATGTAAAACATCTCTCAATCCCTCCATCGTTTTGCAAAAATGATCCTAAATATTTAAAACTTTCAATTTCAGATAATTTGTCTTCTCCTATCTTAACTGTAAAATAATACAAGGGAATCT
Source organism: Curcuma longa (assembly GCF_044706935.1). Taxonomy (NCBI): domain Eukaryota; kingdom Viridiplantae; phylum Streptophyta; class Magnoliopsida; order Zingiberales; family Zingiberaceae; genus Curcuma; species Curcuma longa. The sequence continues at coordinate 8,677,531 of NC_133875.1, read as the reverse complement.
TCTTTTATTACAAGAAATAAGTCCCTATTTATACACAAATATATGGACCTATTCTAGGAGAACTATTCTATAAAAAAATATATATGTCTAAATATTCTAATACTCCCCCTTAAGCTGGAGAATATAAATCATATGTACTCAGCTTGTTACATATGTAGTCAATTCGAGGACCTCTCAGTGACTTGGTGAATATATCTACTAGTTGATCATGTGAGTTAACAAAACTAGTAGATATTTCACCAGACATGACTTTCTCTCTAACAAAGTGACAATCGACTTCAATATGCTTTGTTCTTATAAAAAATTGGATTCGAGCCGATATGCATGTCAGCTTGGTTGTCACATATAAGTGACATTTGTGTAACCTCTCCAAATCTTAGCTCTTGAAGCAACTGTTTGAGCCATATAAGCTCTTGACTGACTATGACCATAGTTCGATATTCTGCCTCTGCATTGGATCTTGCCACAACATTCTGCTTTTTGCTTTTCCAAGAAACAAGGTTATCTTCGACAAATATACAAAACCTAGAAGTAGATTTCCTATCAATGGGAGATCCTGCCCAATCTGCATCAGAATAGCCTACGACTCGAGTATGCCCTTTGTCTTCGTACAAAAGACCATTTCTTGGAGCGCCACTGATATATCAGATAATGCGAGTCACATCATCCCAATGTTCTTTGTATTGAGAGTTGAGAAATTGACTTACTACACTTACTGCAAATGAAATATCCGGACGAGTAACAGTAAGGTAACTTAGTCTCCCTACTAATCGCCTGTATCGTTCAGGATCTGGAAGAAGCTCCCCTTGATTTGGCATGAGCTTGACATTAGGATTTATGGGGGTGTCAATTGTCTTTGAGTTTAACATGTCTGTTTCTTCTAGAATATCCATTGCATAGTTCTTTTGGAATATGATAATCCCATCTTTGGACTGTACTACTTCTATCCCAAAAAAATATTTGACTTTGCCGAGATTTTTTGTCTGGAAATGTTTGAAAAGATTCTGTTTCACCTGTGAAATCCCGAGATAATCACTACCTGTGATAACAATATCATTAACATAAACTACCAAGTAGATGCAACCAGTAGATGAGTGACGATAAAAGATAGAATGGTCAGCCTAATTCCGAATCATGTCAAACTGTTGAATTACAGTACTAAATCTAGCGAACCATGCTCTGGGAGACTGCTTGAGGCCATATAAAGATTTCTGCAGGCGATATATAAGACCAAAAGACTCCCCCTGAGCAACAAAACTCGAAGGTTGCTCTATGTAGACTTCCTCGAGTAGGCCACTATGTAAGAAAATATTTTTGATGTCCAACTGATAAAGAGGCCAATGTCGAATCGCAGTAATGGACAGGAATAAGTGCATAGAGGACAGCTTGGCAATAGGAGAAAAAGTGTCCCCATAATCCAATCCAAAGATTTGAGTCATTTAGCAGTGAGGCGAGCCTTAAGCAGGTCAACCTTTCCGTCTAGACCAGCCTTCACCATATATACCCATCGACAATGGACAACTGACTTCCTTGGTGGTAGAAGAACGAGGTCCCAAGTCCCACTGCTCTGTAAGGCACGCATTTCATCGAGCATAGCTTGTTTCCATCCTGGATGGGCAAAGATATTACTTGCAATCTTCGGAAGAGAAATAGATGACAAGGAGGAAAGACAAGAAAAATAGGAAGGAGAAATACGATGATAACTCAAAGAAACATAATGAGGAGAAGGATTACGAGTGGAATGCATACCTTTTTGAAGTGCAATGTGAATATCAGACTCAGGAGTTGGATCAAAGGACGAGGCGAAAGACTTGGCTCCAAAGATGTGTCCATGGTAGCGTTAGTGGTGATCAGCGGCAAAGCAGGACGAGGTCTCCGGAGGTGACAGAGACTCTTCCGGAGGATAAAAGATAGCCATTGGTGCAAGCGTAGAAGGAGAAAACTCGGACGGAGATACATTAGGCCTAAAAAATGGAATCGAATTAAAGAACGTGACATCAGCAGAGCTGAAGTACCGACGGAAAGTAAGGGAATAACACTTGTACCCTTTCTGAGACCGTGGGTACCCAAGGAAGACACATTTATGAGACCGGGAAGAGAGTTTGTTAATGCTAGGATCGAGAGCATGAGCAAAACATATAGAACCAAAGACCTTAGGTGGTAAAGGATGAAGAGACTGATGAGGATAAATAACATGATGAGGTATTTGACCTTGTAGAGTGGAGGAAGGCATATAATTGATGAGATAACACGCAGTAAGTACAGCGTCACCCCAAAACTGAAGAGGAACATGAGAATGGAGAAGAAGAGTCCGGGTGATCTCAAGAAGATGACGATTCTTGCGTTTAACAACTCTATTCGGTTGAGGGGTATGAGGACAAGACACCATAAGACTTTAAGAAGGTCTGAAACGGAGTAGATAGATACTCACGTGCATTATCACTCTGTAATGTTCGAAGATAAATACCAAATTAAGTTTTAATTTCATAGAAAAAATATTGAAAAAGAGAAAACAACTTCAAACGATCCTTTATTAGATATAACCAAGTACAACGGAAAAAATTGTCTATAAAGGTAATAAAATATCGTGATCCCAATGTAGAAGAAACACGACTTGGACCCCAAACATCGGAATGAACTAAAGCAAAAGGTAACGTAGCCCGATTCACAGTGCGAGGAGAAAAAGAACTACGAAGATGCTTTTCTAATTGACATGATTCACAAGACAAAGAATCTAAGTGAGAAAGACTAGGATTTAATTGTTTCAACTTATTAAGACCATGATGTCCCAACTGAGCATGAATAAGAAGGAGAGATGCCGCTACCGAACCAACAAGAGAGGACTGTTGAAGCTGATATAGGCCATGAGATTCATATCCGAAGCCAATTATCCTCCCCGTACTCCTGTCCTGTAAGGAAACAGAAGATTTAGTAAACGAGATGACACAATCAAGAGACTGAGTAAACTGACTAATTGATAATAAATTAAAGGGAGCACCGGGAACCCTTTTAGTTTTGTCTTTGTTAATTGTGTTTCTGGTCGAGTTGGATACTATCTAGCTTGATTGGTGAACCCTTCTGAGCTGCTATCCGTACCACCATTTTGAACTTGTAGTAGATACATCTATTATTCCCTTTTGGCAGGTTATCTTCTACAAGTTGTCTTGTAAAGTTAACTTCAAATGCTTAGAAATGGTTCATCTGCCTTCGTCCATCAGGTTGTTCTCTACATGTTGTCCATGTTGCATGGTTAGCTACAGCTGCTCAGGATGGTTCATCTACTTTGATCTTCTCTAGCTCTACTATTATAGTTCCTACTTAGGGGTATAACTGCCTTTTAAGACTCCAGCTTCAGCAGATGCCTCATCTTAGTATCTTATCTTGTGAAGTACATCTTGTACTGCATTTATGAATGATATGATTTGGTAACATCTATTCATTCTTCACTCTTGAAAGAAATGTTTTGGTAACATCTATTCATTCTTCACTCTTGAAAGAAATGTTTTGGTAACATCTACATTCTTCACTCTTACATCACAGGTCGTGTACTAATGTTATGCTCGCTAATTGATTTTTCGCTTTAGTAAAAGATATTGGTATCTATTGCCCCATCATTATTACTGTCCTTTGTTCTTTATGTACTTGATTTCCCTTGGAATTTAACATCAGCCAATAAACTTATGAAAATTTTAAATTACTCAACAATTAATGGTAACTCATGTTTCCATTTAAGATTCATGGATAGGAAAGGTGATTGGCATCAAGCATGAGTCTCAGGTTCTGTTGATTTTATACACCTCAATCTACTCCTTTGGTTGATCCCTCCAAGTTTACAAAATCATAGTCGCCTTAGCTTTGAGACTTCCTAATCTATAAATAAGGGTGCCTAGTTTATCATAGCTTAATAGTATTAAGAGTGAATCCTGTCTGTTGAGAAAATCTGTCGAACTATCAAGTAGTTTTTATTAACTTTCTATATCATTCTTTAGTTCATATTTGGGAACCTAGTCGAATATTCTCTAAACTTGGTGGATATCTGTTGATAATTATTGAAGAATGACTTGTTTTTTTCATAATGAAGGGTGTTCTGGAGTCTATTGCATTTTATCTTCTTATTTCATCAATTATCTTATCCTAATACTCCCCAGTTGAATGGTGTAGCTAAAAGGAATACTCAACCTTGGTTGATACTTTAGACTGCTTTTACACTTTCTATTCACGTTTGGGTTCCACTTAGATTTTGACATAATATTATTCTTCTTGTATTTTTTTATATAAGTTGCATGTTTTCCTCTGTTCAGTTACCACGTGATCCTATCTACTGTCTTCCTCCTCGGTATTTGAGTGAAGCTATCTCCTAGAGCAACTATGCGTGCTTATTTTTTGCTACTCTTGATTTCAGATTGAAAAAGTGTTGCTACTTTCCTAAGTTACAACTATTTATTTCTGCCGATGTCACCTTCAACTACTATTAATTTTGTGGCTGAGGTAGTTTTGGTCTCTATCCTTTTAGCTATTTGTTACCTTCTCCAGCAAGATCGTCTCAACCTAAGCCTGCCCTAATGAGGCCCTACAATAAACAACTATGAGATTTTGTTGCTCCCTCCTATTTTGGATCTAGCTTTTAAGTTTGTGGCTGAGGTACTTTTGGTCCGTGTCTCTTTGTCTATTTGTGACCTTCTCCAATAAGATCGTCAAAACTAGAGTATGTACCATTGAGGGCCTACAACAAACCACTGTGAGATTTTGTTGCTCACCTTTGTTTTGGATTTTGCTTTCGATTAGGATCTTCCTATTTCTTCTTTGGTAAGGTACTTGTAACTGCGCTACCTCTCATCCTATGTCACACTTTTCATCATCTAGTTATTCTACCTAATGGGATAAGGCTTGTTTGTTGTTGTTAGTTGATGATCCCATGTATCTAAATGTCATATTAGTGCCAAGATATGGGAGCCATCAATTCTAGTAAATTACAAAAGATTGCTTGATATATTGAACTATCTCACAATCATAAAACTAGACATATCATAAGTGGTTTGTGATGACAGTGACCAGTGTATTTCTTGAGGCTCCATTCCATGATCATCTGGATAAAGCCTTATGAAATATATGGTACTTAAAGATATGAAAAATTCATCTATGTTAGAATCAAGCTCACTGACAAATTATGCATAGTCTTTTGAATTAGGAAGCTGATTGACAGGTTCTGGCATAGACAAAATATCCACATTAAGCTACTGCATCCTTCTGAATGGTTAATTCCTTAGGATTAAGTAGATTGTGCACAGAGGTGGAGCATAGGGTTATAGTTTTAGTTACTTGTGAACTTCTTTGGGTTAAACAGTGATGACCAATTGGGGCATGCTTATTCTGCAATGTCCAGTATATTTTTATCTTATGTTACATTGAATTGAGTTAATTATGTCTTGGATCCCTTTTCCTTTCTCGTCTCTCTCCTTGTTTCTTTTTCTTGAAGTTCCTTTCTTCTCTTCTCCTCTGTACCTTGTGATGCATTGCATAGTATGGAAGTGAATTTCTCTATTAATTGCTCATGACCATGAAATGTACAATCCTTATAACTTTCTGGTCTTGCTGCACCTTGCAGGTTGATTTTGTTATGGGTATACTTTCAAAGCTAGTGAAAAAGCAGGTAACAGATTATTTTTGTTTCACCATTGATGATGTTGTAGGATAGTTTTTCCTTTTTCTGTTTATTCTGTTTGGCATTGTTTTATATGTAACCAACCTTTGAAAAAGGATATGTGATCGACTCACTGCATAGCACATGGGCTATGTAGAGACATTATGTGGTCAACATTAAATTAATAAAACATTACTTAGGATAAAAATTACAAAATATAATTAAGCTTTCATTTGGTTGTAATAAGTTTTTTTAATTAATATTATAAGTGGAATAGATGATATATATATAAGACACATATATTTAGCAGTGTCGCTTGCAAAATAAGTGTTTATCATTTATAAGTTAGAAGCTAACAAATAGGGTAGCTTAAGATTTTAAATCAATTTGATTCGATCTAAATTTGTTCAGATGAACCAAATAAGAGCTTTTTGCTATTGCTTGTAAAGATTAAAATACATACTAGTGCCGGATCAAACCAGTTGGGTGTGTTCACTTATTCATCAAGCAATGCAGAGAAAGCAGAATAATAAAAAACTTATAAATAAAACAGGCATTAAGTAATTCCTTCCAATAAATTAGAAGAATAAAAAAATTTAAATAATCTCTTTATTTCAGCCTAAGTAAATATTTCCAAAATAATGTTTTTAGAAATGGTAAACTAGCCTAATTGTATACAACAACAACAACAACTAAGCCTTGTTCTACTAGGTGGGGTTGGCTAAACTAACCTAATTGTATCATTAAACAAAATTAAAATTTGTGAAACTACAAGATGTAATGTTTTAGTTATTTAGTTTTTCCATTCTAGGGTAAAGTTTTCTTCCCTCAAGCAGTTTGTTCTCAAAATCTACAAGTAAATCATTTAAATTCAAAACTTGCTTTCTTTCCTCTCCACTTAATTTCTGAACATGATCATATAAACGTATTTCCAATTCAAGGTAAACGATGACCAATTCTTTTCATATCATGCTATTGTTTTGCTTTATGTTGTGTCTAGTGCTTGTAATGTCTGAAGTGCATGATTGCTCACTTTGATTTTTTCATTGTAATTGCAATTGCATGTTTATCTCATGATCTACATGGTTTTTTGCGAATATAAACTTCCTGTATAGGTTATGGATGTGTAGGATCTAGCAGAGCTCAACTGCATTCGAGCCTTATCAAAAATCACAAATGAACTTGAGCAGTGTTCATTACCAACCTAGCTCAAACGCCTGTTTATAACTTCAGTTTCATTAAGCTCAACTAGAGTTAAGCTTCAGTTTATAACTTGATGCCAATTAGGTTTCACCAATATTAAATAATATTGGATAACTCAGAAGGGATTGAAGCATTTAAGCCATGCGTGGTAGGTCCATGGTTCATTTCCCAAATTGAGACCTTGTGCACTATATACGTGTAGCACAACAAAAACATGGTCTTAACAAAGAAATATTATTTTGATTACAATATAATTTAAAAATAAATATTTGTTGGATTCTAATTTTAGAATTAAGAATGTACTCATTGAAGCCATCAACTCCAAGGCAAGCTTTGGTACCATCATGGTACATGTACTTGACACAACTTACATGGTATAATTGTTTTATTAAAATTATATAATAATTTGTTATGATCAGCATAGATGAGGGAACTATACCTCTAGCTCATTAGACCCAACCACTAGGTCAAATGCTCAAGTGTAAGTTAATAGTAGCTCACTTATCCATGCTTATACACCCTACTTACTTGCCCAGCCCACAATATCCATGTGAGACTAAACTTGGATGCCTCAATTCCTTATGATAGATAGAACTCAAGATTCTTATAGATTTGATTTTTCTTTTTTTTCTTTAACTATTTTAATGGCTTCTACTTTGTCACTCGTAACAGTCATTTTTCATTGTTTGTTTTATTAATGATTTATTTTCTGGTTAGCCAAAACCTACATATGATGTCTCATCCTTTCTTTTTTTCTTTTTCAATGCAGATATGGAAGATGCCACAATTATGGGTGGGATTTTTGAAATGTGCTGCACAGACACAACCTCGTTCTTTTGATGTTCTACTTCAGGTTTATTATTTCCCCATTCAATAAATTCTTATTTTGCTTGAGTTAGTATGGTACTTATGTCAAATTACTTCTAACAGTTGCCATCACTTCATCTTGAGAGTGCTTTAAATCGACATCCTAACTTACGAACTCCACTTGCTGCTTATGCTAATCAACCGAACTTGAGGACTTCACTACCATGGTACTTCCATTTGTTACACATTTCATGATGATTTCTTTGATGAAAATTTCTACTGTGTTATAATCGTGATATAAATTTACATTGGGAATTCTCACACTTTAATAATCAAACATCGTAACTAATTCAGTTTTAAGTCGCTGAGCATCTACTATTTCTAACTTATAGCACCTACATAGTTGGGAAAGGAATTCTTTGCACTTCTGCTTATCAATTATGGTCACTAAAAATATTACAAGAAATCTTGTTTTATTACAAGAAATAAGACCTTATTATACACCAATTTAGGGATCTATTCTAGGAGAACTATTCTATAAAAAATATATATTTTTTATAGGCTAATATCCCTAAATATTCTAACACTCCCCCTCAAATTGGAGAATATAAATCATATGTTCCCAGTTTGTTACATATATAGTCAATTCGAGGACCTCTCAGTGACTTAGTGAATATATCTGCTAGTTGATCATGTAAGTTAACAAAACTAGTAGATATTTCATCAGATATGACTCTCTCTGACAAAGTGACAGTAGACTTCAATATGCTTTATTCTCTCATGAAAAATTGGATTTGAGGCGATATGCATGACGGCTTGGTTGTCATATATAAGTGACATTTGTGTAACCTCTCCAAATCTTAGCTCTTGAAGCAACTGTTTGAGCCATATAAGCTCTTGACTGGCTATGATCATAGTTCGATATTCTGTCTCTGCACTAGACCTTGCTACAACATTCTGCCTTTTGCTTTTTCAAGAAATAAGGTTATCTTCGATAAATATACAAAACCTAGAAGTAGATATTCTATTAATGGGAGATCTTGCCCAATCTGCATCAGAATACCTTACGACTCGAGTATATTCTTTATCTTCGTACAAAAGACCCTTTCCTGGAGCGCCTTTGATATATCGGATAATGCATGTCACAACATCCCAATGTTCCTTGCATGGAGAGTTGAGAAGCTGACTTACTACACTGACTGCAAATAAGATATCCGAACAAGTAACAGTAAGGTAGCTTAGTCTCCCTATTAATCGCCTGTATCGTTCAGGATCTTGAAGAGGCTCCCCCCTGATTTGGCATGAGCTTGACATTAGAATCTACGGGGGTGTCAACTGTCACTGCTGACATGAAGCTGAAGCAAGGAAAAATGTTTGTAGGTGAGAATATATTCAGAATTTCATATACTTACAGCTTCCCTATGGTTTTAGGTGATGGTATTCAAATGATCATTGGCTGCAATTTCATCCGAGCTATGCATGGAGGAGTTCGAATTGAAGGAAATGTGGTAACTTTCTATAAGAATATTACCATTATTAACACTTTACCTGCTGTAACATCTGCTGCAGCTATAGAGGAATTGGATATGGATGAAGATGAATATATCCAGATTCAGGATATGGTAAAATGTTCTATTGGGCAACTTCAGGGTAATTTTAAGGTACATTTTGAACCACTTCTGAAAGAATTAAAAGAACAAGGTTATATTGGGGAAAATCCTCTGCAGCATTGGGCTAAGAATCAAATTGTTTGTCATCTTGATATTAAAAATCCTGATTTTACTATTGAGGATAGACCTCTGAAGCATCTGACACCTTCTCAAAAGCAGTCTTTCACTAAACATGTTGAAGCTTTGCTGGAGTTAAAAGTTATAAGGCCAAGTAAGAGCAGACATAGAACTACTGCTATCATTGTTAACTCAGGTACCACTATTGATCCCAAAATCGGAAAGGAAGTTAAAGGCAAGGAGAGAATGGTCTTCAACTACAAGCGCCTTAATGATCTAACTCATAAGGATCAATATAGCCTCCCTGGAATAAAGACAATTCTTCAGAAGGTTGGTAAAAGTCAAATTTACTCTAAGTTTGATCTTAAGAGTGGTTTCCATCAGGTTGCTATGCATCCTGATTCTATTGAATGGACGACATTCTGGGTTCCTGATGGGCTTTATGAATGGCTGGTGATGCCTTTTGGCCTCAAAAATGCACCTGCAATATTCCAGCGCAAAATGGACAACTGCTTCAAAGGAACTAGTGAGTTTATAGCTGTTTATATTGATGATATTCTTGTTTTCTCCCAGAATGAGGAAGAACATGCTAAACATCTCAGAATAATGCTGGAAATTTGTAAGCAGCATGGCTTAGTTCTGAGCCCCACAAAGATGAAGATTGGTGTTCCTGAAATAGAATTCCTAGGGGCGGTGCTAAGAAATAAGAAAATCAAGCTCCAGCCTCATATAATTTCAAAAATTGTGGATTTCCAAGAAAAAGAGTTACTGTCCAAGAAGGGTATGAGATCCTGGTTGGGATTATTAAATTATGCCCGAAATTATATTCCAAATCTGGGGAAGTTACTTGGGCCTCTGTATGCTAAAACCAGCCCAAATGGGGATAAAAGGATGAATACGCAAGATTGGAATCTTGTGAATCAGATCAAAAAGACTGTTAAGAAGCTACCAGCCCTGGAGATTCCACCCGAAGACTGCTATGTTATACTTGAAACAGATGGGTGTATGGATGGGTGGGGAGGTATTTGTAAATGGAAGCCTAACAAGTTTGATCCTAAATCCTCAGAGAAAATATGTGCATATGCTAGTGGCAAGTTCAACCCCCCAAATCCACTATTGATGCTGAAATTCATGCTGTGATGAATTCTCTGGAAGCATTAAAAATATATTTCCTAGACAAGGAGGAATTGGTAATCAGGACAGATTGCCAGGCTATTATTAGCGTCTTCCAGAAATCTCCAAGTAATAAGCCATCAAGAGTCCGCTGGTTAGCTTTTACGGACTTCATTACTGGCATGGGAATTCCTATTCACTTTGAGCACATCGACGGAAAGGATAATCAGGTAGCTGATGCATTATCCCGTTTAATAACTTGTCTTGTTCCTACAGGATGGCCGGAAGCAGTAATGGATGACCTGGACCTAATAGCTCCAGCCCTACAAGAATTACAACAAAGGCCCAGCCCAGAAGCTCATGGGCAGATGATCCGGAGTTTGCAAACATTGACAGGCTGGATAACCGATATCTTCACCTCCTGCATTATCAACGTATGCGGGACCAGCATGGAGTATCTCTTAATGAATATCTTGCAGAATACAAGGACATACAACAACAACTGTATGAATTGGAGCAGCAAGCAGCTGAACACGTCATTAAAGCCATGGAGCAATACCGGACATTGCACTTCCTTAAGCTCCAAGAATTCAGAAGCCGACGAAGTACTACAGGAAACAACTTTTACGACAATTGGTACCCAGTTGTCAAGCAGATCAATGATCAACTTGAAGCAGCTTCAAACCTTACCCGTGAAGCAACAATCAGAACCGCTGCTTTCAAACTTCAGTGATAGTGCGGAAGTGGTGGACCACCCTAATAATACACTAGATTCTCTCCTTAGCGGAGAAGTATTGCATATAGCATGAGCTGTAAGATTCCTGAATGGATTGAGCCCCGGGGAGCCGTCCATTTAGGAAAGATATTGTATTATTGTGTGTTAGTGGGGAGACATCTGTAAAAGAGAGACTGATGGGAATGTCGATGGGGCCCAATGAGCACCCGATTCTCACCTCTCTCTACTAGTTCTCTCTATATAATGGTGTGTAATATATCGTCGCAAGGCACGCAGTGCATCACACTACAAGCCTTACTTCGATTAAGTCCGAGTCCTGTGAGTTTCAAGTTCCAAAGTTTGAGTCTGTAAGTTCCTACTACTACAATAAGAATCTTGTTAAGTTTGTGAGAGTCTTGCATTATTTCTTTTGTATTAGTAGATGTTCCGCTATCAGTTCAACTATGCAACCTCCCATATATGTTTTCTCTTTTTTGTCCACTTTGGAGTATCCAAGATAGTCTTCAATTTCAACATGCAAAAATCTAAAAGCTGCATCTCCTCTTCCATACTAAAAAAATGTTTTCAAATTGTCCAAGTATGGGAAAATAAAACTAGGTGTACCAAAATTGCTAATAGGAAATATAACACAATTAAAAAGTAACAAAATAAAAAATCATCAATTTCTAATTCATTGTCTGTCAACACAAATAACTTTTCTATGATGACATTTCTCTTAACACATTTTATCCCCTTGAAATGTCGCTCAAGGAACTTAGTACCCAATTTCAAATCGATGTTAACCGGTTGACCAATGCTAGGTAAACCTATAACGATTGAGAACTCCCTAGAAGTGAATGACACTATGATATTGCTTCCAAAACAAAAACTGCATGTCTCTACTTCAAAGCGTTTAAGCATTGCATAAACTCTTGAGGTGCTTATAGAAAGCTTTTGAATCTTTAACCAAGGTGCAAGAGGTGAAGCCTTAATTTTCTTTAATTGTAGTTCACCCAGTTTGGGAACCAATTGTTCCATGACTGACATAAATTTTGTTGGGGAACACCTTGAGTAACCTTTTCCACTTGGTCCAACATTTCCATCATTATCATCGGTATATTGTTTAGTTTTTGTCATTTCTAATTCACAAAAAACTTAATTAGCAATGATTTCAATAAATATTTTCATAAAATAAGTTAATAAGAAACACAACGTAACATATTAATCTACGTAATACATTTAGCAATATAGGGCAAAATCAGTACCACCAAAGTATCGATTGACGAAAGCCACAAAGATATGCCACTTAATATTAACTTATAAATAATTATTTTGACATCAATAAATTATCAAATTTTGGTATTTAAATGGCTAAAACAAGTATCTATTGACTAACATTAAGTACTTTTTCTACCGATTTAGGTATCATTATTTTATTTCATGAATAACACAAACAATAGTCGAATCAGGATATTTAATGAGCCAAAATCAGTATCTATTGACTCACATTAGATATAAAATCTTTTATAGCAATTTAGGTATCATATTTTTACATCATGAACGTCAAACAAAAGCCACTATTATTAACTTCAAAGTATAATTTCTTTATAACACCAAAAATCAATTCAGAATATTTCAAGCACAAAATCAAATACCTATTGACTCAAATTAGATGCTCTTTGTACCAATAAAAAAATATGTAATTATCACAAAAAATTTGTCTAAAATTGTATGTAAAATCAGTACCACAATAAGAACCGATTGACGAAGGCCACAAACATAAGTCACTTAATGTTAACTTTTAAATAATTTTTGTAACATCCCTAAATAATCAAATTTTGGTATTTAAATGGCCAAAACAAGTATCTATTAACTAACATTAAGTACTTTTTGTACCAATTTTGGTATCATTGTTTTATTTCATGAATAACACAAACAATAATCGAATCAGGGTACCTATTGACTCACATTAGATATAAAATCTTTGTAGCAATTTAGGTATCATGTTTTTACGTCATGAACGTCAAACAAAAGCCACTATTATTAACTTCAAAGTATAATTTCTTTATAACACCAAAAATCAATTCAGAATATTTCAGGCACAAAATCAAATACCTATGGACTCAAATTAGATGCTCTTTGTACCAATAAAAAAAATGTAATTATCACAAATTTTATCCAAAATTGTATGTAAAATCAGTACCACAACAAGAACCGATTAACGAAGGCCATAAACATAAGTCACTTAAATTTGACTTTTAAATAAATTTTTTAACATCCCCAAATAATCAAATTTTTGTGTTTAAATGGCCAAAACAAGTATCGATTGACTATCATTAAGTACTTTTTCTACCAATTTAGGTATTATTATTTTATTTCACGAATAACACAACCAATAATCGAATCAGGGTATTAATAAGCCAAAATAAGTACCTATTGACTCACATTAGGTACAACATTTTTTGTAACAATTTAGGTATCATATTTTTACTTCATGAACTTCAAACAAAAGTCACTATTATTAACTTCAAAGTATAATTTTTTTACATCTCCAAAAATTAAATTAAAATCTTTCAAGCACAAAATCAAATACCTATTGACTAAAATTAGATACTCTTTGTATCAATAAGTAATTATCATAAAAAATTTATCCAAAATTGTATGTAATCAAGCATATTTACTTTGTTTAATCTTTTTTGTGCACTTGCTCGTTGCTCTCCTTGATGCTTCTATCGCATTTGCTTGCTGTCATGGGTCGCTAGCTGTTGAAATAAGGGGACAAAATAGTTTTCAAGGGGGCGAGCAAATAGTTTGGTCAAGTGGGGGATGAAGCGGTCTAGGATTACCGTTGCGGGAGGGAAGACGACTTGTTGGTAAGAAATCACTGCTATCACATTTGCTGCCACAGGTCGCTAGTGGTCAAGGTAGGAGAGCCGATAGTTTTCTAGGCCTCAAGCAAATGGTTAGGTCGGGATCAATCGAGAGTTTCCGTTGGGGGAGGGAAGAAGATGGGTTGTTGGAAGATGAATCGGTGGGAGAAGATGGGTGGAAAAAATTAATCAAAATTATGTAAATTACAAGGGTAAAAATGAAAATTCAGCCTTATAGGGAGTTAAAACTAAGATGGGATAATTGTAAGGTATCAAATCCTTAAAAAAAACATATAGGGACTGAATCTAAATATAAACAAGAACAGAGGGATTTTACTCTAACTCTCCCTAAAAATATATCCTGATATTTTCTGTTTGACTAAGCTTGTCAAATTTTTATTTGACAAAAACCAAAATCCTTTCATAGTAAATAAATAAGAAAATAGATTTCATTAAACAATGGCCATCTCAGAAAAGATTTGTTAGAAACACAACTTGATGGTATTTTATTCTCACCCAAATCTCATTGCTAGGCTATTAGAAGTGAAGAGGTGCAGCAAAAATGGATACTGTGGAAATTAAAACCCTAAATCTAAACATGACCTAAAACGTATCCATCTCCCAGCATCTCCAGGTTTCTGTTTACAGCAAGCAGTGGTGCGTAGCATCGCACCACAATGATGCTTGCGGTTGTGTCGATATGATTTTTTGTGCTAAATAAGTTTTATTCACAGTTTAATAGGGCCAAAATTTGCATAGCTATAGGTTAATAGTGGCCAAAATTTGAAGGGTGTCTTTTTTGTTGGACATTTTCATCTCAACAAAGAATGTAAATGGCTGTTGGCAAAACTGTTGAATTTTTTTTACCATGATATGTTCAGGGTCAAAATGGCCTATTTTTTTGCTTGTGAGTGAAGATGAGAGAATGCTAAGATGAATGCATGGGATTATCAGAAACTACGAGATCCAAAATACTATTGAGAAGTTTGTAAGCTCAAATAAACCATTACACTAGAAAAATATACATATTCAATGGCATTCAATAAAATATATAAGTAGTTAGACAAAGTGAAGACCTTGAGAAAATTAAGACTATCTCCAATTGTTTAATCTTGCATATTGCATAGAGTTCAATTGAGGAGTAAGAACCATATGGCTGACCAAATAGTTAGGAAAAATATGAGTTGATTGATGTTGATAATATACATTTCTCTGTCCTAGTTACTAATAACCACGTGATGGTAACTGCATTTTCCATTTTATATTGAGTTTATTTTGAGATAAATTTACTTTGTTATGACCAGGCAAAGCCTCAAGGTGTTGGGTGTTCTTGATGAAACACAAGATGATACAAGACCATCTATTCCCACAACTTTGCAGGCTCCTGAAACAAAATCTTCAAGTCATGGTACAGCACTTCCATGATAATCAACGAGAAAAAAAAAAAAAATCTTGATGGCTCACTTGAGGAGAACCCCTCAGCTCTGTGGTGACTGAGATTCACAGACTGGCATCCAGCTTTAGACCCAGTTCGTTGCAATAGAGAAAAACAAGCTTGCGAAGAAACACGCCTAGCTATCAGAATGTACATTTGGAGGCAATGGAATAATATACAACACTACCTAGCTCACTCAACCACACAAGATTGTCCAGTCACGGTAGATATATAACAGGCTGAAGTTATAGATGCATCATAGTTGTATTTTAATGGCAAAAAATTGTTGGTCCTGAGTCCCAATTTGTTCTTGAGACGTATGTAGTTGGTTAGGGATAGTTCAGGTGCTCCAAACTCATTCATCTTTCAGTCATTAAATTTTCTTTTTTTTTTAAATGCAACCTCTATTGTTGGTTGCATTGCATGTTGTATATTGTAATTTATCGTGGTTCCCTTTTACAAGGTTAGTTTAGAGATCATGTTTTTATTTCTTGTTACATGATCATCCGGATATTATCAGTAGATTTGTTAAAAGCTTAAAGATAGTGACTACCTCAATTTTAACAACACAAACTTGAGGGGGAGTGTAGAAAGTTATATATTCTAATTATACAAACTGTATATTTAAGATATTCTAATTTAGGTAATTTAGAATATACTATAATATTATTTCTTATAAAGGTGTACAAGAAATCTTTTTTTTATATATATATAGCCCTTATAGGATGAATTAAAATATACAATCGAATTATTATTTTTTATATTGTCAACACGATCATATCAATTGTTGTCCCCTTAAGGAGTACAACATGATAATTATTTTCATACAACTAAAAAAATATTTTCTCATAAGGAATATTCTAACGAGCAAATAAATCAATGGATTTCTCCATATATTCATCATAATTATTCCAAATTTATATTCATAAAAATAACAAACACTGTGACATCTTGTTCGATATAGCTTGCATATATTCTTAATTAATTTCCATATGCAGCAACACTCAATCAAATTTTGTAATTGTGAGCCAAGTTGCCAATCATTCTAAGAAAACAGAAAAGAGAAAAAGAGTGATATATAAGTTTGTCGATCGATATAAAATTGTATCATAATTAAGTTTAATCATAAATATGTTTACAAATGAGATTATATATATAGTCCACTAGCTAACACCAAGAGGAATATTAATTCTTAATGTAGAGCCCTGAGAACAATTGGAAGACCATACTGAGGCACCACAATGGTAGCTGAATCGATGGGTACGTGCTTGTAGTTGGGTGATAAACTAAATGAAAATCTCTGAAGTATCATTGCCATCACTGTCTTCGCCTCCAACATGGCAAAGTTTTGACCTATACATGCTCTTGGCCCGATCGAGAATGTGAGAAATGCATTAGGATTCTTGGCAGCCTTAGTCATCCCGTTCTCGAATCTAAGTGGATTGAACTCGTTCGCATCGACTCCCCATATCTCTTTGTTCCTGTGAATTATTGATATTGGCATCATCAATAGGGTGCCCTTCATGATCTTAATGTTCCCTAGTATCATATCTTTAGCTGCCTTTCTTCTCAGCAACACTATCGGGCTATAAAGCCGCAAGCTCTCGAGGAGAACAAGAGTCATCTACGAGCATAGAAAACACAAATTAAATTTAGCCACAATTATTAATTAGGAAGAAATAGAGAACTAGCTAGATAATGCAATCTCCTAATTGAACTAAAGAAAAATTAAAGTGCTTGATTTAATTTAGATCCATGCACAATAATTATGAAAAGTGTTGGACTATATTGAATCTATTGTATCTAATTTTTCTTTGCATTATAAAAAATTATTTTCAATCATCCATAATCATAGAAAAAAAGAAGAGTAAATTTAGTTTACCAGGTTTAAATTGGTGATCATGTCTGCATTTGGGACTTGCAATCCGCACACCTTGCGCACCTCCTCCCTGAGCTTCTGCTGCCAGTCAGGGTTTGAGCTGAGCAAGAACATTGTCCACGTTAGCAAGTGAGAAGTGGTCTCATGGCCGGCCAAGAAGAACGTCTTGCACTCGTCGATGATCTCCTCCATGCTCAACTTCTGATCGTCGACCTGCACTTTCTCAGCTTCCAACAGCAATCCAAGTAGGTCAGTGCTACAGCCAGCTGCAATATCACTACGAGCCAGTCGATCTTTTATGATGTTCATGAACATGCTCCTTATTCTCTTCTTCAGTTTCCAGGTCTGGAGGTTCCTCTTGCTCGGAACATAGCTACAGAATTCAGAATTAATTAAGCTAAACCACTGTCAATCATGATCGAGTACTGTAATTAACTTGAGTGCACAAGTATATATATATATATATATATATATATATATATATATATATATATATATATATATATATATATATATATATATATATATATATATATATATATATATATATTATACATACATATATACACCTGATCGATCACCTGGATCCAGGAAAGTTAACAGTGAGAAAATTTTGTGTGACGAGGTTCAGCAGCTGTTTCTGTGCTAGAAATAGTTCCTTGCCCTCCTTAAAACTGCTTCCGAAAGCAGTATGAGAAATCACATCGGCTGTCACCACTTGGAATTGTTCAGACACTTCTACTTCCTTTCCTTCTCTGGCAGCTTCTTGCCATCCTTCTAACATCAGCTTCACGCACTCGCCCATTGTCTTAGTCAGTAACTACGTACGTACGAAGATAATTAATATAATTAAGATGTCCATTAACCAATTAATTAATTAATACTGGCATGCACATAACTAACAATTGGAAGATAATGTACACCATTCTTTTATTTGCTAGGTTAGTGGTCTTTTCCTCACCTTTATGATGAGGTATGCTAAGAAGTCAATTGGTTTGAAACCTTATGATGGATGATGAATCGACCTTTTTATTAATATATGATTATATTCTTTTGTTCAATTTTTCTATCGGCTCTTATGATGCTTCTTATACATGTTAGATCGACATGCTTTGTAAAAATGATAATTTATCTATAACTCCTTAACTTTATGACATATGACTGATATTATATATTTGCTTATATTATTATTATTTAATGCTATGGCATATGCCTTATTTTAATGATATACCTAAGATGATTAGGTAACTATTACATATGATTACTATTATTATTTTAATTCTCTATTTGCTTACTAATATATATAAATGTGTTTATTAATATATATATTAATGCTCTTATTGTAATGACATACTTAAGATGATAAAATACTTATGACATATGATTAGTATTATTATTGTAACGTTCTTATTTGCTTGCTAATATATATTAAGAGGAATCAATAAGATGATTACATGCTTATCACACACAACATGCTTAATATGTAATAAGTGAAAAAAAGAATGATTACATGCATGCTACTCATAACATGCTTAATATAGTAAGCAAAACCAATAATATTAAATAAATATATGTTATAACAGTAAAATCAATAAAATAAATATATATTATAACCAATAATATGCTTAATATGCCAATCGAGTCAAGCAAATATAATGAGCACTTGATCAGGACAAAATTTAATTTCATGGCTTCCAATCACAAGTATCATATCACCAATAAGCATACAAACTACTAGACATTATCAGTCATATATATCCATGTGAGCATGCATTCACGTGTTTCTTTTTTTATTAGTAAATATAAATTTATTGATTAATTAAATTGGAATGTGCATCCTATCAAATTAATAGTATTAATTATTTTTCTTTTGGCATCTTCTATTGTTTTTTAGTGTTTTGGTAAGAATTGAATTGTGGATGTGTTTAGCAAAAGCAATAATGTGTTGGGAATTAAAATGAATTAAATCATGCACGTAGGTACGTACGCTGACCTTGAGTTTATCCATGGAGAATGCAGGGTTGACAATTCGCCGATGCCTCACCCATTCGGCCCCTTCTATGTAGACCAGCCCCTTGCCGACGAGTGCCAGCGCCTCCGGCGACGGCGCCAGCCTCGAATAAAAGCCAAACTTTTTCGACAGGACTTGCCTCACCATCTCCGGCTGGCTGATGCACACCGACGGCTGCGCTCCCACCCAAAACAAAAACGTCTCGCCTGCATGCATGCATGCACCCAACTCAACACAACAACTAACAGTACGTAGGTAGTAATATAATTAATCAGCATGCATGCATGAGTAATGATAGATAACATGAAAATGTAATATAAAATTTCAGCATGACACACACAATGCATGGACATCCCATGTGAATGGGACCCACTTACATGTATGTCAATTTCATACTACAATTTTTCATGCTATCTATCATTGCTCCAATATATATATATATATATATATATATATATATGATATCCATGCACCAGACCAGACCGTATTCTGCTATCCATTTGGCCAAGTGGGGGAGCACTCTGGTGGTGATATCGTGGGCGTCGATGTCCAAGACGACCTCCATTGCAGCCCTTCTTATGCTTTGGATTTCCCTCAGTGACCCGAACCAAGGCTCGTAGGGAGGGCCTCTCACCCCTTGTTTGCCGAAAGCTTGGGTTACCACGTATGGTCGCCACAGGAATATCTTCCATAAGTAATGGAAGAAGACCAGCACCGGCAGGAGTACTGCAATCAGCAGCGCAATGAGAGCCATGGAGGAACAAGGATCGATCGATGTTAATTTCTTTATATACATATATATAATATGTATATTATTGTTGGTGTCATGGCTGATGCGTGCATGAGAGGGATTAATTAGTTAACTAATTGCGTATGGCCGGCCGCCGTCCTCGCTGATAGATTAATGCATACCATACCCACTTTGCCAATCGAGACTAAGAGTTTTTAATCATTAATAAGCATTAAGAAGGAAATAAATATATGTATGGCAATGGCAGCCGTCCTTAGTTAGTTAGGAACATGTAAAGTATAGATGGGCCGGGGGTGCAACACCATTCATTTATATTGCACGAGGAACAGAAAGGCAAGTACGAACACATGGTTGCAATTAAATTTCTAGTTATAGGTTAGGATCAACTAAATTGCCTTTACAACAAACTAATTAAAACACTATTGCTAAGCATGTTGGTCCATATGACCCGAGAATAGGACTAAATTAATATATATATATATATATATATATATATATATATATATATATATATATATATATATATATATATATATATAGAGGATTAAAAAGGTACTGTAAGTACCCACTGCATTGCGCCATGCTTTGACACAGAAAAGATTTTTATGTCAACTTCAATTATTAATCTATTTTTATTAAGAATAAATTATAAGACAAATCATATATTATTGGAAAGCTACGGATGCTTAATTTCCAATAAAAAATAGTACTCACAATAATATATTTCTATAAAAAATTATGATCATTTTGATTGAAGTCCATTAGGTTGGACATGCTATTCGAGAAACCTTTATAACAGTGTTTGAGAAAGATGAACTCACTTAGAAAAGTTGAAAGTTTATTTGGGAAAGTTAGAAATCTATTTAGGAAAGATGAACCCACTCGAGAAAGTTGAAAATCTACTTGAGAAAGATTTATAGTAGTCCTTGGGAAAGACTAATCTACTCAGGAATTTAAAGATTAATATTCTATTCGAGAATTGAAAGAATCAATTAGTTTTTGGTATTTTTGAAGATTTTTTTAGTACTTGCAAGATTATAAGTCTTTAATGTCTTTGCATGTTTTGTTTCATTGTCAAACACACCTTTCATTATATTCTCGAGACCCTAAGAAATATAAATCTCATTTAAAACATATAAAGGGCCATCTTTTTTTGTATTGTTGGAGGAGGATTTTTTGAGATTAAAATATATTGTGAGCTTTTAATCTTGTTAGAAGATTTATTTTTTTGTTATTTCTCTACTCTTTGATGTATTTCCTAGAGTGGTGAGGATTGAAAGTGCCTTGTATTACCTCGTATTTCTTCTACACTTTTCAATATCAAGTTGGTATCAAAGCTTTGGTTCACAATGGTTGTCGGAGAAGACAAAGGTCAATGGTGATGATCCTATAGCTCGTCAAAGTGACCTTCATGATGTCAAGTTGGATGACTTAAGGAGACAAGTGCAACAACTCAAGCAACATCCCACACGTGGCGAACCTTTGGAACATGATGTTGAGGGTCATGATTCAGAGGTTGATTATGCAAATTAGGAAATGAGTTTAATCCATTTCATGGTAATGGAAATGATGATTCCGATGATAATGCATCTTGGGGTTGAAGATATCGAAGGAACAATGTTCGTGAAAAATTTTTTGACTTCAAAGTTGACATCCTAGATTTTGATGGCAGAAATGATCCTAATGAATTCATAGATTGGCTCAACTCCATTGAGAGAATCTTTGAATTTAAAGAAATTTTAGAAGACCGTAAAGTGAAGTTTGTTACTATCAAGTTGAAGAAATATGCATCCATTTGGCGGGAGCACCTAAAGAAGCAACGAGCTCATGATGACAAGCAAAAGATTCAAATGTGAGACAAGATAAAAAAAGGAATTGCACAAAAAAAATTTATCGAATAATTATCGTCAAATTATTTTTCTCAAATATCACAATCTCAAGAAAAAAGATCTGTCTGTTGAAGACTACATTATTGAATGTACGAATCTCATGATGAGACATGATATTGTCAACCCAGAGGGTCAGTCTATTGCTTGATTTCTTAGAGGACTTTGATATGAGATTGATTGAAAATGTTGTCCAGCTGCAACCATGCATATTGGACTTATTATGCAAGTTGGCTCTTAAAGTGAAAAAATAATAAAAATAGTCCAAATGGTTTGGTGGTTGTTTCTCTTTAAGTGGTGGTGCTTTTAACTGAGGGAGCGCATATACTTCAAAAAACACATCCACATCAAAAAAGACAAATCAAAAGGTTGTTGCAAGCAAGGAGAACAATGTAGGTTTTGTTAAACCAAATGGTCCTAACAATAAAAAAAACATGTTTCAAATGCAAAGGTTTTGGATACTTCGCTGTAAATTGTCCAAATCGCAATATTATTACTCTTGTTAAGGAAGAAGATGTGGAGGAACCTTATAGAGGCAGCACCTATCTACAATGAATCAGATAGAGAAGAGATTACTTATGAAGATCATGGAGAATATTTGGTGGAATGACGTAGCCTCAATGCTACTTATGTTGAAGATCATTCATGGCTTCACAACAATATCTTTCAGACTAGATGCACTTCT
Source organism: Curcuma longa (assembly GCF_044706935.1). NCBI lineage: Eukaryota > Viridiplantae > Streptophyta > Magnoliopsida > Zingiberales > Zingiberaceae > Curcuma > Curcuma longa. The sequence continues at coordinate 8,654,808 of NC_133875.1, read as the reverse complement.
TATGGTAAAATGTGCAATATCATCATTGATGGAGGAAGTTGCGAAGAATATTGTGCCTACTACGATGGTGGAGAAGTTGAAACTAAAGACCAAAGATCATCCTCAATCTTACAAGCTATCATGGCTTCGAAAAAGGTAATGAGTTGAATGTAACTCAAAGATGTCTTGTTTAATTTTCTATTCGCAATAAGTATAAGATGAAGTTTAGTGCAATGTTATTCCTATGAATGCTTGTCATTTTCTTCTTGTAGACCTTGACAATTTGATAGGAAAACTCATTATGACGACTTCAAGAATACTTATACTTTTATTAAAGATGGTGAGAAGATTATGTTAGGGCCAAATGCGGTGGAAAATATTCTTAACTCTCACAAGGGGATGGAAATACTTTATTTTCCAATTCTCAAGTGGAAAAGGCAATTTGTGAATCTGTTGGAGCATTTGCGTTGATAGTTTTGGAAGAGAATAAAGAAGGTCATGTTATCCCTTCACAAGTTCAACCTCTTCTCTAAGAATTTCAAGATGTGGTGCCTAAGAAATTCCCCCGAGACTCCCTCCAATGTGAAATATTCAACATTGCATTGATTTAATCCTCGATGCTTCAATTCCAAACAAGGCAGCCTATAGAATGAGTCCTAAGATGCATAAAGAGTTGCAAAGGCAAATTGAGGACCTTTTGGCTGAAGGTCTTGTCCAAGAAAGTAAGAGCCCTTGTGCTATCCTGACCCTTCTTGTGCTGAAGAAAGATGGTTTGAGGTACATGCGCATTGATAGTACAATAGTAGAATGGTGAACAAAATCACTATATGTTGGTGCAGGAAACACTAGATGATCAAATCTTAGTTTTGATAATGACAAAATGTTCAAGTTAAGTGTGTGATGTTTACTGATGAGTTGATCTAAGTGTGCAGGTAGCATAGAAAAGTCCTATTGGAGACTAGGTAATGGAAGTCCTAATGGAAATTAGGCAGCGGAAGTCCTAGTGGAGACTAGGCAGTGGAAGTCCTGGCTGGAGGTGGGCAGACCTAATCTGGAGGATTAGGTGGGAAGTCCTGATCAGGAGGACTAGGCAGGAAGACTTGGTAGATCAAATACACCAAGTGGAAGTATAGGCAGGTCAGGTGGACCAGATGTCTAGCGGTGGCAATCATGGGGGCTAAGGATCGAGGCTAAGCAGAAGTTCAACAAATTTGGAGGACTTAGTTGGCAACAGGTAAATTCTTCCGAATGGAGTGGGTGAGGGTGTGTTCCCAATAAGGAGAATAGTAAGCATCGTTCTGACCCCGGGCTTCACTGGAAATTCGAAGTCAAGACCAAAATAGTTTGTTAAAACTATTACACTTTCCTGTTAGATTTTTATTTTGTGCTAACTTGTAATGTAAGAAAGGAGGGGCTAAAACTTTGTGTTCTGGGCGCCCTTATCTGGATCTAGGTGATCGACCTCCAGGCACCCGGATTGGTTTCAGGCGACTGGATGTCAGCGAAATGGGGCCAGCGAAGCAGTGAGGTGGCAGAGTCCCAGTGGTGGGACACCTCAGCTTCTAGGCGCCCGGAGTGGTTCTAGCGCCATGATCTAGATAAGGCATTGCGGAGTCAAGGTTGATCCAAAACCTCCATGTCAGCATAGAGGCACCCGGAAAGGGATGCAGGCGCCCGAAAGTGCCGAGTCAGCAGCGTCGATAGTGGATCAATGGACAGGCAGGCGTTCGGAAAGGCTTCCAGGCGCCCGGATACCCTAATAAAAGAGCCTCGAGGGAGAGCCCTTGAAGCATCATTCTACAATCAAGCGACAACTGTCTGCACATGAAGCTTCAACCAGGAACGTCGTCGTAACACCGAAGAGCTGCACCATAATTTATGATCATCACTCTGTCAGTATATTTACTTTATGTTTAATTTTATTAGGTCGGTATATTTGTTACCGGTCCTACACTTTTTGTAAATCGCTAACTCCCTTTCATAAAAGGGAATTTATATAGTTGATTGTCCATCAGAAATGATCCTTTGATCGTGGGCCTTAGAGTAGCAGCCTGTGGCTATGAATCAAGTAAATCCCTATGTTTGTTTTCCTTTTCCACTGTATTCTTGATTTCTATTTACACAAGGATTTATGACTTTTATACAAATTATGAAAATGTAATGAAAGCGTTATTTACCCCCTCTAGCGCTCAACTATCCTACAATTGGTATCAGAGCGAGGGGTGCTCGAACACAGTGCAACCACTGATCGAGCAAGTTTTCTAATTTTTCATTTTCAATTCATTCTATTTTCTCCCGCACTGCTAATTTAAGACAAAGTCTTAGTACATTTCAGAAGTTTTTGTTGTGTGCAAGATTTCAATAGCCCATCAGGAAGGATACTACACTGTCAAGCCACCTCTGTTCTCTGAGGAGGATTTCATCTATTGGAAGGGCAGAATGGAGTATCACCTAAAGACTCAGGTGGGCATGTAGATCATCATCAAAACTAGGTTCACAATCCCAATTGATAATGACAGCCTTCCACAAATCGTGCGAAAAATGGGATGCGACAACCAAAAGAAAAATCAAAGTCGACACTAAGGCAACCCAAACACTACAATGTGGGTTGACCAAAGAAGAACTAAACAGAGTCCGCTCGTAGATCAACACAAAAGATCTATGGGACAAGCTCACAGAACTTTACGAAGGAACATCTGATGCGTAGGTCAACAAACGTGATCTTCTTCTCAATAAATTTTACAAAATCAAGATGATGGAAGGTGAATCCGCTAGTGGACTGCATGCGCACATCCAAGACCTACTAAATGGGTTCCATGCAATCGACCAACCCATTAAAAATTGGGATGTAATCAGGTATGCACTGAAAGCGTTCCCTAGGAACACTTTGTGGCATCCATGGTTGATACTTACAAGGTCTCTAGGGACCTTTCAAAAATTAAGCTTGATGAACTATTTTTTGAATTTGAACGTCATTCCAACTAAGAAAGGTATATCTCTTATTGCAGGACCAACCAAAGAGAAAAAGTCCAAAACCCCAGTTAAAGATAAATCTAACGAATCATCAGGATCTGAAAGCAACAATGAAGTCACCACCGAACTAGTAAATCTAGTTTGGAAGATGCTAAGGAAGAAGCACGGACTTAGAAGGTCGGAGATGAAGAAGGTGCTGCAGAAAGTCAACTCCAACAAACCACCCACAAACAAGACAATTTGCTATGGATGTAAGGAGAAAGGGAACTTCAAGTCTGAATTCCCTAATCTAGAAGAAAAAGCGCAAGACCAAGAAGAAGGCGCTCAAAGCAATATGGGATGAGTCATCTTCAGAGGACTTAGAAGAGGAAGCCAACACAAGCTTCCTAGCATTCCCAGCTTGAGATGAACCAACTGGAATAGAAAGCAAATCAGACAGTGACTCAAGTACAAGCCACGGATCTACATATGTTTCAGAAGGACCCATTGTTGGTGTAGAGAGCACCAGATAATCGAACCTTAATTTTGACAATGGCAAGAGGTTCAAGTTAAGTGTGTGGTGTTTACTAATGAGCTGATCTAAGTATGCAGGTAGCACAGGAAAGTTCTAGTTGAGGCTAGGCACAGGCAAGTCCTAGTGGATACTAGGCAATGGAAATCCTAGTGGAGACTAGGCCGTGGAAGTCATGGCTGGAGGCTACGCAGACCTAACTTAGAGGGTTAGGTGCGAAGTCCTGGTCTGGAGCACTAGACAGGAAGATTTGGCGGATCAAGTACACTAGGTGGAAGTTTAGGTAGGTCAGGTGGACCAGATGTCTAATAGTGGAAGTCTAGGCAGGTCAGATAGATCATATGTCTAGCAGTAAAAGTTTATGCAAGTCAGGTGGACCAGATATCTAACAAAAAATTTTGGGGGGCTGAAGATCGAGGCTAA